>NC_043008.1:17736553-17849053 GCF_006345805.1 Octopus sinensis
CCAGAGGTGTTTTAATTTTTTTTTACTACCACGCCTCTACTAGGAAAATTTCCTTCTCTCCACGCCCTCCTTGCATCTATGAATAAGGTTCCCTCCCACATCTTAAATAAAATCTAAATTATGCTTTAAGTCGTTTTATTGAATATGTATTAGTCACATTATACAACATATGTATAATTTTATATATAATCACATTGTACAAAAAGTGAGATACTTGACAGTGCTTCATAACAAAAAATGTATTTCTTATTGAATATGAATTAGTCACATTATTATTGAGATTCTTGACGCTGCTTCTTAGCTACAATATTTTGAATGCATGGTTGAATGCCAAAGAGAGCACAGAGAAAGTCACGTTAAATGTTGAGCTTCTTTCTGTACTTGGTCTTGAGGGCAACGAGCGTGGAAAATGCAGCTTCACGAAGAAACATAGCTAAAATCCGAAGCCTGACGTGAGATCAGAGGATAAATAAGAAGGTACTTGGGCCAAAACGTTTCAAGATCTACTTATTGAAGTCTTCTTTAGCTGGGGAGTTGAACTTCAGCACAATAAACTCCTCTTGCACTTCATCCAAAGACAAGTTTTCGATAGTGAAATCTGAGAAAATTTGTTTGCGCTAACTTTCACCAGAACGAGTTCTGCTGCAAGGAGTAGATTTGGTTTTATGAGAGACTCTCCCATGATATGGCTCTTCCTGCTCTTTGCAGTCAACATGGTGATCTCATAGGAAGCCTCAACAACCATTGAAGTTTGTTGCCGAAATGCCCCACTACCGTCCAACTTAGCTTGCTTCAAGGAATGTCTTTTTGTTTCAAAGAATCCCATGAGCTTGTCTGCAAGAGTAGGATGTGTTGTCCTCAAGTGGCATTCCAAGCATGAGGGTCGCATTCCATCATTGCACAAAGTTTTGTTACATACCACACACTAGGGGACATCTGTGTCACCCTTTTGGAGGGACACGAATCAAGATCCAATATATTCGTGAAGATACTTCCGTATCTTTGCATTCATTGCGAATTATTTGATGTACAGTGGCCAGCTCAAATGTGTCAATTACAGATAAGGCATGTGTAAGGCAATGTCAAGTTAGAATGCTTGGAGTAAGAAGTTCTGAAAAAAATTCAAACAAAAAGTAAACTTTTGAAATAAAGTTAAATTTAAAGAAAAGATATACGAAAAATTTGCACAGTATCTAATATTGTATTTATTTGTACGAAAATATGAAAAAAAAGATTCTTTAAAAAAGAAAAGATTTTGCACAGATTTTAGTTTTACCTAGTATTTTCTGTAATATTTAAACCTGAAATTTAGTTTAACATTTGGTTTTATATTATAAATTTTTCTTTAAAAGAATTACTACGAGTAACCTAAACATTTAATATCAAAAATTTTGCTTATTTAAATTTTTTTTATTTTTCCAATCTATGTTTCAATTTCTTTAAAGACTTAATTAAATTGAGGAGTAGTGGAACCTACAACATACTTCTTGTTTTATTTCCTATTTTTAAATATATCCCATTTTTATCTTGCTAAAGTTAAAAAATATATTTCAATGTTTTAAATTAAGCTAATATTGCTTAGCATGTTACTATAATGATTTGATAATATTTTCAGCATTTCTCTTGATTTTTAAAAATCACATTATTTCATATATATGAAAATTGCGGATTAAACTTGTTTATAAGTTATTAACTGAAAAAAGATGGTTGTATTTACACGATAATAATATCTAAGCTTTATACAGTGGTTCTTAACCTGAGTCTCGTGACAAAAATAATTACAAAATAAAGGCAAATGTTAAAACTACAATTCAGAATTAGAGACGGTTTTGAGGGATATAACGGGTGTCTATATGTATGGAAAATGTTAAGCAGCGCTAAGATAGTAGGATAAGAAAACTAAAGGTATAAGGTAAATACTTTTGCATTTTTTCATAAATGTCCCATTATTTGACCATGCTCTCGTTAAGAGACTAACAAATATAACCAGAAAGCCTCACGCCACTCTTGAAAATTATTGGGCGCCCTCCCCCAATGAAACTCCTTCACAAGGTGTAAAAGATGTAGCTAAATGCAATCCATCGTAAAATGTTATATGACCAACAATATTCGAAGTTATTCCTTTGTCGAAATAAACGCTTAACCTCCTGAGTAATCTGGTCAAATCGTCCTAGAATAGTATGATGAGGCTGAATATTTAAATTATTTTTAAACATTCTTAGATATCACAACGAGACATCATAGTTAAGGTTGTTTATATTACATAAAAGTTATTGTCAACATTGCTAGGAATACACGCTTTAGCGAATTATAACTGACCCTGCATGGCGTAATACAGTTGAAATACATTATAGCGCAAAAAAGACACTTCCTAGATTATCGAATCTGTAAAGTCATCGATCAGTTGTGAAGTCAATCAGGGGTTAAATAACAGCTACTTCTTATATCAATATTGCCATGTTCACCGGATATGACTACAGGGTTAACACTTTTTTTAACATTAGAAAACAACTAATTACTCACCAAAGCTGCATCGTAAAGTAGAAGACGAAGGGTCAGTAATTGTCAACTTAATTTAAAATTTTCTTGATTACTCAGAATTAGGATACTAAATAATACAAGATATTTACTCCAGAATTCTTAATTGGATATCTTAAAAATTAAGGATATTATCTAGGACAAGATATAACACATGGAGTGAAGTGCAGCAGAAACCACGCGAAAACAGAATAAAGAATACATATTAAAATGAATACACTTGTTAGTACGACTGGGCTAAACTTTATTGAAAAAATTGTGGCTTTGATAGACAAGGCGCCGGTTGAAAAACAAAGTATTTCTATTAAGATAGTCTCGTATATGAAATAATGATTTTTATTCCAATGATATTGCTGTAGGTTACTATGTCTTGCACACATCAATATTCATCTAGGAATCGATCGAATTGATTACTAATAATTTGGGAAAATATTTTCCGACCTCTTCGAAGCATCAATATCAAAACAAATACTAATATTTATTTATTTTTTTTCATCTTAGAATAAAAACAAAAGAAGAAATGATATGAAATAACTAAGTTGTTGAAAATATCGATTAGTTCACAAAAGCATTCAGGTGGAAAGAAACACTATATGGTTCAAAACAAAAAAGAATCAAACACAAAAATCTTATAGCTGGACACAAATCCACTAAATTTCAAATATATGAAAGAATAGCGTCAACTCCTGAAGATAAAGAAACGAACACCTTAGTGGCAAGTAAACGTCAGGACTATACAATAATATTTCATACTAAGGAGTTAAGAAAGGAGGCATAAACTACTGATAGTAATAATCATGTTCATCTGTATCATCATGCTCTTGTGTTTTTTCTCTTTATTTCATCTTTGCTATTTTGACCGTATGTATGAGGTCATTTAACCCTATTATCTCCCCTGATTTCGCTCTTGCGTCTCCCGTTTGATCTTTGACTTCTGGCCGAAATCAGATTGCCATGTTGATTCGCTAGCCTCTGCACGCATTTTTTTTCTCTCCTTCTTCCTGTGTTTTTTCTCTGTGTATCTTTCTGTAGAAGAGCGTAGGCTCGAAACGTTAAAGACTTGTTTTATTTATATTTCCTGAGCGCCATATTAATACAATTGTTTGTTTGTATTCCACCTGCCTTCGTCTTTTGTTTATTTCCGTAAACCTGCCTTCGTCGTTTTTGTCTATTTTCATGAAGCTTCCCGTTATATATATATATATATATATATATATATATATATATATATATACATATATAAATATAATTATATATGTATGTATATACATAATATATATATATAGTATATATATATATACACACATATATTTATATATATGTCTGTGTTTGTCTGTGTGTCTGTGTGTGCGTTGAATTTGAACTCGGAACGTAAAGATGGATGAAATGCCACTAAGCATTTTTCTGAACTTGCTAAAAATTTTGCCACCTCATCTCCTTCAATACTACTTTCATACTGAGCCTAAATTTTAGTGCGCGGCAAAAATGTTCACAGGGTCCGGGTGAGTCGAATACATGGAGCCCAGCGCTCAACTTTAACATATGTTATCGAACCGAAAGGATGTACGGCAAAGTTGATCACGGTGGAATTTGAACTCAGAACATAAAGACGTACGTAATGACGCTAAACATTTTTGCCCGCTTGCTAACGATTCTGCCAGCTGGCAGCCTTAACCACTTTTTATGTTGTCAAATACAAGGCGGCAAGCTGGCAGAAACATTAGCAGGCCGGTCGAAATGCGTAGCCGTATTTCATCTGCCGTTACGTTCTGAGTTCAAATTCCGCCGAGGTCGACTTTGCCTTTCATCCTTTCCGGGTCGATAAATTAAGTACCAGTTACGCACTGTGGTAGATATAATCGACATAATCCATTTGTCTGTCCTTGTTTGTCCTCTCTGTGTTTAGCCCCTCGTGGGTAGTAAAGAAATAGGTATTTCGTCTGAGAACAATTTCGGCCGAGGTTGACTTTGCCTTTCATCCTTTCGGGGACAATTAAATAAGTACCAGTTACGCACTGGGGTCGATGTAATCAAAGAGTCCCCTCTCAACAAATCTGAGGCCCTGTGAACAGCGAGGTATAACTACAGTAGATATTCTGATTGATACGGTGAGAGAGTAATATCAAGTGAGTCTATGAATGTATGCAAATATATTAATAGTAAATATATATATATATATATATATATATATATATTTATATATATATATATATATATATATATATATATATATATATATATATAGGCGCAGGAGTGGCTGTGTGGTAAGTAGCTTGCTTACCAACCACATGGTTCCGGGTTCAGTCCAAATGCGTGGCATCTTGGGCAAGTGTCTCTGCTATAGCCTCGGGCCGACTAATGCCTTGTGAGTGGATATGGTAGACGGAAACTGAAAGAAGCCTGTCGTATATATGTATATATATATATAATATATTTATATATATGCATACACTTTCTGTTTAAGATTTATTGTAGTGTACATAAATATTATTCTTGAGTGGCTGTGTGGTAAGTAGTTTGCTTACCAACCATATGGTTCCGGTTCAATCCCACTGGGCAGGTGTCTTCTACTATAGGCTCGGGCCGATCAAAGCCTTGTGAGTAGATTTGGTAGACGGAAACTGAAAGAAGTCCGTCATATATATATATATATATATGTGTGTGTGTGTGTGTGTGTGTGTCTGTGTTTGTCCCCCCTACATCGCCTGACAACCGATACTAGTGTGTTTACGTTCCCGTAACCTAGCGGTTCGGCAAAAGATAACGATAGAATAAGTACTAGGCTTACAAAGTCCTGGGGTCTATTTGCTCGACCAAAAGTGGTGCTCCAGCATGGCCACAGTGAAATGACTGAAACAATTAAAATAGTAAGAATTTGGGTGCAAACAGTAGAAATGATATTTGCATTGGATGCAAAGACTCTTTTTCGTTAAATGGATATATTTTCTTCATTGATTCAGCACCCGTATATTATTATCCTTTATCTAACCACCACCTATCGTTAATATTATTGGACAATTATTGGTGATCTGCAATATTGAAAATATGTTACAGCTGTATACGAACATGTTTGTATTTAATCGAATCATTACTTGATCGAAACTTCAATTTATCGAACTAGAAATGATGAACGGCACAGTTGCGTTTTGTAGGGTTAGAACTCAGAATGTAAAGGGCCGAAGCTAAAGACTGTAAATCATTTTTCTAAGCTACTCTACCAGTTCTGACAGCCGCAACCATCTCGGCATTAATTATAATTTTTGAACAACATCAATAACAACACATAACAAAGTCAATTGAAACACTAACATTGTGATAAACAGAAATAAATAACAAGTGCAGTAAATTTAGTTAAATTATACTAAATTAAGACAATAATTCATTATATAACACAATATAACATGTTAGAAACAAAAAAATCAAAAGAAAATATAACATATTTAGAAAACACTAGAAAACAACGGAAAATTATTCAAGTTTGCGACGCAAAGAAATTAAGAAGATATTTCTCTATAATTTATTACAGTAAACAGAAGTGTGCTATTCCCTTGCTGCTGAATGAAGCAATCCGTTTAAATAAACATTGTTCGTTTACATCAATTGTCTGTATATCTTTGCGTTTGCGTGTTTCGATGTATGTAGTGCGAAGTATGTGTTTTTACTATCGTACCGCTTTCTTAGGTTTCACGCTTGTGCGTTAATACGAACGTATATTTGTGGGTATTCTGTGTCAGTGTTTATGTACAAGTGTTCTTGTGTGTGTGTGTGTGTGTGTGTGTGTGTGTGTGTGTGTGTGTGTGTGTGTGTGTGTGTGTGTGTGCGTGTGAATAACTGTGTATAAAAGCATGTGGTAGCGTGTATGAAAGAGTGCTTATCTGTAAACTTCATTTCTCTACTGATGTGTGATTGTGTGGGTTTGTATATATGAGTGTGTATGAGAAGAGAGAAAATGAAGAGAAGAGCCTGTTCATGTGATCAAGTGTGAAGCTTCGAACGTGGACACGTATTTTAGTGTTTATAATGTGTAACATTATTATTATTATTATTATTATTATTATTATTATTATTATTATTATTATTATTATTAATATCATCGTTACTATTATTATTATTATTATTATTATTATTATTATCATCATCGTTATTATTATTATTATTAGTAGTAGTAATAGTAGTAGTTGTAGTAGTAGTAGTAGTAATAGTAGTAGTAGTAGTATTTTTATTATCATCATCATCATCATCATCATCATTATTATTATTATTGTTTATATTATTATTTTTTAATATTTTTGTTGTTACTGTTGTTACTGCTGCTGTTGTTGTTGTTGTTGTTGTTATTATCATCATTATTATTTTCTGAATCCTTTCTGTAAATAATGAGTGGTGCTCCATTACTGCAATTTAAACAATTTAAACGAGAAAAAATAATACGATATATTTTAGAAAATTCATGTTGATTTTCACCTTTTTTTTAATTGGCGGATTCATTTAGACGGTTACATAGAAATGGTCGAATAATTACAATGTTGCCACAGTATTAATGGGGTGTGCCTTGATGTCACTGCATCTTTATAAACTTGAAACTGCCCAGTTATTGATAAAATAAGTCCAGTAAAACAAAAGAGTGTGGAGACTGACGAGATATCCATATTTGGATGGAAGTGTGTAGATTATTGTATGTGTAAATCTATTCTGGAAATATTTACGAAATAATACACGCAAAATATTTCTATCTCTATTTCACTTCTTTTTTTCTTTGTCCACTGTTAGGAGAAGGAAAAAAAAAGAAATGGATGGGTTTTAATTTTTAAGTGAATTTAGATGAAATCTAAAGTTTCAAATTACGTCGTACAGAAAGTGTTCATTCATTTTCTACCTCTGTACTATAAAGCTTCAAACGAACTACAAGGCTCTTGTATTATCTGTATAATAGGCAGTGAGAGGGGAGAGCATGCCTGACTGATGACCAAAGAAAGTGTCCGTGCAGAAAGTCGTACAGAATGGATTGGTACCATCCACGGCTACCACAGACTTTAATAAAAGTATTTTATGAAAATAGATGAGTGTTTTTTCCAATATTTTTTATAATCATTTCTCCACATATGAAAAATGACCATAGAAGAGATTCTGTATCCCAAAGTAGCACACTCACCTTAAATAGCAACTCCAAGAAACTCCACTTTCTATGTGTTTTAATTACAGAGTGTGCTTATGACTTTGTATGCAAGTGGCGGGTGATGTCGCAAATGTTTCGCTTCATATTTGAGACCAGAGTGAAAAGCTTAAGCAGGAAAGGAGCGCAATATGACTGACATACGGGAGAGTAAGGATGGAAAAATTGATTAGTGCGACATCTGGCGGTGTTGGACACCCTGTTGAATGTAGGAAATGAGAAAAGAGTCGAGTGATTGATGAGTGCAGAAGAGCAAAAAAGGAGACAATGTCATTATACTATCAGAAACGGTAAAGAAGAACATCGTCTAACAAGACAGAAATTGTTAAAGAAATCTTTATATTTCTGTTGCATTTGAGGAACTGTTGCTACTCTCATAACCACTGCTGCTATTAGCACAAGCACCGCACTAGCCAACATGCCACAATCTATGTAAATACACATTTATTTGTCTGTAGTCTTCTGAGGATAGACTTTTACACCCGAAATATAAAGATTTCTTAAACTTTCTGCACTGTTAGAAACTTTCCTTATTACTCATTTCATTCATTTTCTACCTCTGTACTATAAAGCTTCAAGCGAACTAGAAAGCTCTCTTGTATTATCTGTATAATAGGCAGGGAAAGGAGACAGCATGCCGGACTGACGACCAAAATCTGGAGCGATTCTCTCTCATATTGTCAAACATTTGAGTAATTCTCCGGATGTCTGTGTGTGCAGCAGCAGCCCCGACTCTGGTATGGGAGAAGTACTATGTTGTGCATCATATGTGCAACGCAGTGGGACTGAAGTAGGAACCATGTGGTAGGTAAGCTAACTTCTTACAACACAGCCACTGTTCAAGTTCTTAGAAATACTCCAGCATGTGAATATCATGACACGTTTCACATATTCTCAAGCTTTCTCGTGTGTCTTATTTTCCAACTAAGCATTCTTCACGTTATATAATCCATGTATCCCTAACTGCTATCAGCTGGAATTCCATTACTGGAAGCCTTATATCGACTGTTATAACGAACATCAACCACATTGATTTCAGAAATATCGAAGTTCATTCGTGGGTGACAAGCAATGCATTTCTCATATGCGATGGCAACGCAAAATACAAACTACGATTGAGATAATAATAAGGCGCACTACGAATGAGGATTACTGTGATACGTACCTCCTTACCAACACAAGAGCATGTACTGTTAACAAGATACGTGGATGTGCTGAAAAGTTCCTGGTTTTAAGAATGTCGCGGAAAGCCTGGCTGGGGACCCAGCCTTCCGTGTTTTCTTACAGTGCTTAGAAAAACTGAAGGACAGCTGCAATAAGTGTGCGAATCTGAGAGAAGAATATGTTGAATAAAATCATAATTAATTTTATCCTCCTGTATTTTCTTTAACCCAAAGCCAGGAGCATTTCAGCATCCCCTCGTATATAACTAACAAATAGACTAGTTCACTTAACATTAAAAATGGAACATAGAACTACACACTTAACTATTTACACTGAAGCAACGCGATGAATAAAGAAATGAACGAATCCTTCATGAATTAAAAATTAATGAATATTTCATGAAGATTTTATTTTCCTGATATCAAATCCCCTCGTCAAAGTGTCTTGTAAAGAGATAGCTTAAAACCAGCTGACTTGCTGTATATATATATACTATGATGGCGATGTGTAAATTTGCACGGCATTCATGCTTGCTTAAACATTTAAATGTTTAAACAATCGGTTATATACATATCTATCTGTATTACTACACACGCGCATACACCGTAATACCATAGACATTCTGAAATATATATATATATATATATATGTTTGTATGCATATATATATGTGTGTGTGAATGTATATATGTATATATGTATGTGTGTATGTATGAATGTACGTATTTATACACACACACATACACACACACACACACCACACACACATATATATATATATAATATATATATATATATATATGTATGTATGTATGTATGTATGTATATATAACATCATAAATACAAAGAGAGACAAAGAGGGAGAGAGGGAGAGAGGGAGAGAGGGAGAGAGATTCATGCATACATAGATTGAAGGATAGACAGATATACATAAAAACACACAGGAATATATGCATACAGAAATACGTGAGAGTATGTATGAGAAATGAAATTATTGCTTTTAACACGGAGTTAAATTTATTAAAAATTCATGGATGACATTAACGGGCGATTTATAACTAAATTCATTTCCGTTATCGATGTTGAATATTAGAATTATTCATAATTATAAAAATGTGTCATTATCCATTCCGAACGCAGAATATCGTTTCCATTTCAGTAAATGGAAGATATACGAAGATACGTTTTTGTTAAATTCATATTTGTACTACCTTTCACTTTTAATGATAACGATGATAAATATGTGTGTGTGAGTGTGTGTGCACGCGCGCGTATTTCATTTCTCATTAGCAATACCCTTTCCTTTATATAAGCATAAATGTAATTCTTTTCCAAAATAAATATCCCTTCATACTCGAGGCTCCAGTGAAATTATAATGTGTTACTCAGGCATCCAGCTATGAGGCCACAACATCTTATCACAGAAATATTTATTAGCTAATGAAGTTCATAAGATAATCGTTTCTTCTTTGATATCTCATTCCACCAACAAACACACACATATACATATATTCACATCTATATATACTTATGCATATATATATACAGAGATAGAGAGAGAAACATGAATCGTTACTTCTTCATATAGATATGTAAACATAAATAAATAAGCTTGTAATACACCGAAATATAATTAATTACTTAATTCATTCTCTACATGAATACGTAGATTATTTTTGTGTGTGATCTTTAAAAAATTTTTTTTATGCTTGTAATATTCAATCATTTACAAGCCTTTTCTCCATCTGATATTTTCAGACATTTCTGTTATATTATTGTTCTCGAATAGTCTGTTGCCAGTTTTGTAGAAAGTGGCCTAGATTACTTCACATATACACGTATCCATTTAGGTATGGATTTAAAGCATAGTTTACATACATGTGTGTGTTAATATTTTTCACAAGTATTTCGTTGATATTTATCCCAAGTGAAGATAGGTATTATGCGAAGCACATTTTGCAAAAATAAAGTGCGAAAACATACGTTTCATACTTCAGACATATATATATATATATATATATATATATATATATATATATATTCCCGAATTTCAATTCATCTTATCATTTCAGCAATTAATGAACATTTTTCTCTCATTTAAATTATGCCAATACCTCATATGAAACGTTATGTCAAGATCTGAAGTTTATTTAAAGCCATTTATAAATTTAATTTAACGAAAGTTCAAAGAAAATTTTTAATTGCAGACATTTAATTTGTCGTTTGAATAAAATATTTTACAACAATAGTATAGAAACCACTTTATTCTCTTTTCCTAAAGAAGGGTGAATGGTTGAGACAGCGATTTTAATTCTTCACAGTAAATCACATTCAATTTATTTCATTTTGTATGAATTGTATGACCTTTTATATATATATACTCACTAAAATCCTTCGATTCTAGGTCTGATCTTTACTCGTTACTCTTTTACTCTTTTACTTGTTTCAGTCATTTGACTGCGGCCATGCCGGAGCACCGCCTTAATCGAGCAACTCGACTTATTCTTTTTGTAATCCCAGTACTTCTTCTATCGGTCTCTTTTTGCCGAACCGCTAAGTGACGGTGACGTAAACACACCAGCATCGGTTGTCAAGCAATGCTAGGGGAACAAACACAGACACACGAACGCACACACACACATATATATATATATATATATACACATATATACGACAGGCTTCTTTCAGTTTCCGTCTACCAAATGTACTCACAAGGCATTCGTCGGCCCGGGGCTATAACAGAAGACACTTACCCAAGATGCCACGCAGTGGTACTGAACCCGGAACCATGTGGTTGGTTAGCAAGCTACTTACCACACAGCCACTTCTGCGCCTAATTTGTTTTCTCTGTGAACTAAAATAAATACTTCAATTTATTGCTAACTTTTTTTGCCACTAAGATGTTACTCGCCAATGTATGGTTAATTTGTTATAAGAAATGAAATTTCTAAAATAAATTTATATGCGTGGCTGTGTGGTAAGAGGTTTGCTTCCCAAGCACTACGTGCCACCTTGGTCAACTGTCTTCTAATTTAGCCTTGGACCGATCAAAACCTTGTGGGTGGATTTGATAAACAGAAACTGAGAGAAATGTATGTGTAGGTATGTATTTGTGTGTGTGTGAGTGTGTGCGTGTGTGTGTGTTTCGCCCCACCATCGCGTAACAACCGATGCTGGTGTTTTTTTTATTTCCCCTTAATTTAGTACAAAGACTTACAAAAAATAAGTCTTGGGTCGATTTCGTAGACCAAAATCCTTTAAGGTGTTGCTCCAGCATGGCCGCTGACAAATAACTAAAACAAGTAAAAGAATAAAAGAATAAAATAATATGACAGCTCGAATATTAAATATGCATGAATGCATAACGGAGGCGAAGATTGTTTATCATATATTCACTCTGGAAGGCTTTGAGAACCCTAATCACCATAATGATGGAATTCAAAAAAACAAACTCGGTTGTGAATGTATATCATGAGAAATGAGCATTTATATATTCTAATATAATCTAATTCTTTCATGTTTATTTTTTTTTACGTTTGATAGCCACTCAGCTATTCTAATCTTTGGTCTATAGCATATGGTAACTTTCTCGAAATTTCAAAACTATCATTTTGTTTAACCCGCGCAGAAACATTACTCCCATATTGTTCTTTCTACCACATGCATTCTTCTAACAATTGTTCTGCATCTCTTGATATCGCAAGATCGTAGTGACCTGAACAATCCAGATGGATGACATTAATTTTAGTTATTCATTAATTTTAGTTACAGCAGTTCATTTAGTGTCGTTAAATTTAATGTACTTGATATCAAAATCCTATGTAAGTATGCAACGTAGAACACTCGACATAAACTGTATATCTAGTGATATTTCTCAAATTTCGTCAGTAAGCGAGATGGCTCAGGGTATATTTCCGTATTATACACATCCTTAAAAAAGAATAGACAAACAAGGACAGACATAGGTATTAAGTCGATTACATCGACCCCAGTGCGTAACTGGTACTTAATTTATCGACCCCGAAAGGATGAAAGGCAAAGTCGACCTCGGCGGAATTTGAACTCAGAACGTAACGGCAGACGTATTACGGCTACGCATTTCGCCCGGCGTGGTAACGATTCTGCCAGCTCGCCACCTTCAGAAAACAGTATATCTTAAAGCAGTACAACATTCAGATGAATCATTCCACAAGACCTTCAATATGAAAAATACTAATAAATTTAGTGTGAATATATTTAATGTAGAATGCGACAAAAAGCTATGTAAAATAGATATGCAACGAAGAAACGATACCATTGACTCAGGGATTCAGTGTCTCATATGCGTAAACATGGTTTTGTGTTTAATAGTTCACTTCTCAAATTCGCGGCTTCGGTTTCTATTTCATTGTGCGACACCTTGCCGAAGTGTCATTTTCTAGATTCGTGATTTGTGGGTGTAATTTAGTAAAGTGAATATCAGTGGATATCCATCTGAGATACAGTTTCTGTTTTTGTCAACTAGACTTAATCTGGCGGCTAGTTAAATTGACTAATTATCATTCGGTTGCTTTAGAAACTCCGTGAGAGGCATTTTATTCAGTCTAAAGTTATCCTCCTCAATTCTTCTGCCGAGGTGCAAAAGATCTTCCTTTTGACTCACCTGCTACAATATATATATATATATATATATATATATACTTTATTTAAAAGTAGCAGAAATTCAACAAAACCTGTTCCTCGGAGTTTCACGAGGAGTTTCAAGGGTAGAGTAATAAAGCATATCACTCTACCCTTGGTATTTGAGTACTCGTTTTTCCACCTTGTTTCACATTTATGTGTTTACTCCGGTATATATATATACATACATATATATATATATATTAATGATCACCATATACAGGACATACTTAGCGAAGTGTATAACTCACCCAACTATCCGAAGTAGTAGTGACAAGAGAGCAACTATATAGTGTAGCAATATATTACACGAATAGGTGTGAGAAATAAGCAAAATTAAAAAGACAGTCAAAAGCGCCGTCCTCACGTAAAACAATAATCATATAGCACATATCGAATAAATGAATAATTCTCTAAGTATGTAGTAAGAGAAAGACAAAATAATCGCTGTTAATATTTTAATTGATTTTTAAAGCAGAAAGTGGAAGTATTCTTGAGCAGCTTTTAGCTTTATTAAACAATCTTTAGGATAATACACCATAATTCGTTATACGTATTTATAAAACATGGCGTGGTTACATACATTAATAAAGGGATATATTACACTCTGAAATTAGAATAAAGGTAAAATTTTCGGCATAATCTAGATGAGTAGTAATCATTCGAAGTTCAATAAATTAATTCGTGATTTTGAAGACATGTACTTTGAGAATTTGAAATACGTGTAAATGATAAAAGATTAAGAGAAGTAAACTTTTTTCTATATATGAGTGAGCATACCTTTTTTTTTCATATTCCATACGCGTGAATAACATTCAACAACAAAATATACTTAATCACATTTTTTTATATAGTATCCAAGAAAGTTTTTTAAAGAACTTCTGTATATAATCAAATGTCAAAATAAATAAATAAATAAAATATGTAGTTTAGTGCAACTATTTATTATAGTACTTGCCAGAAACATTTCCTATTAAATTCACGCCAATTTTTCTATTTCAAAATACAAGATTTTTTTGTTTATTTTGTTTTCTTTACCTATCGACAGAATAAAGAAACTGATTAAATTACAAGAACTAATCGCAGATTTTAGTATTTTTAGATTATTCACAACGAAATATAGGCTGTATACATTCTAAAAGACAGAGGGGGGGGGGGAGTATATCATAGATTTACATTCTGACACATATGCAGAGAAAGTTTTGCTTTTCAGAGAAACATTTTATTGCGTTAACTGAGGCACAGCAGCTTTAGACTCTTCTAAAAGGCTGAATAGACGTCTATTCATCATAACAATTTCTACTGTGTATCAAAAGACTAATTTACTCACAAAAAAATCCATCAGTGCTCCGAATTAAACGCTTCCCGGATGAAATTAGTATCATTATTTCTCTAATACTTTTCCCCCTAACACAAAAACTATTTACTGAAACGAAAATATAGGTGATAATGTGTGCATTATACATTGATATACAGACGTGTACAATGGTATTTTTGTGTCCATACACGTTTGTCATATATTGTTAAACACACATAACCACAACCACGCACACGTATAATATATATATATATATATATATATATATATATATATATATATATATAATAATATATATACTTGTGTGTATTGATTCATATATCCTATATATAGACAATATATTTCTCTCTCTCCTCTCTCTCCAACTATCTCTGTCTACAAACCTCTCTGTCTATGTATCAATATGCATGCACACAAACATACACACATTCATATGAGCATAATCTATATTGCAATTTAGGAGAACAAATGTAATTTACGGTATTTATATGTAACAATATACCAGAAATCGAACCCACACGCACATGAGAACGCATATGCATATACTTACACGGATATATGAATATGCGGAGGTGTGAAGCGAAAAGAAAAATATTCAAGTATTTTTTCTTTGTTTGATGGTCAATTCGATACATTTACATTATATGTGTGCGTTCTTGTATGTGCGTGTCCACATAAACACATACAAACACACACATATTCTCGCAAAAACACATACACAGCGCAAGCACACACAAACGCTCATAAATGTGTATATATATATATATATATATATATAGATATATATATTATATATATATATACACGTAAAAGTAGAACGTTGGAATGAGCGTTCAACACCACATTGGTGGATAAATAATCTCTTTATTTGTGAATTAAGGCCACCATTGATTTTATGTTAAGAAGAGTGGAAAAATATCAAAGTATCTTAACAACATTTCAAGCCGTTCACGCTGAGAAAGGTGTTCGCCTCCATATATATATCCAGGAACATTTTCATGCAGGCGTAGAATCGTACGTTCGGATTGAGGTCTTTGAAATGATAGTTTGTACATTTTAGACTCACTATGGAAATATATATTAGGGACAAAGGCAGTATTGATACAAAATGATAAACGTCGCCCTTTTCAAGCCTAGCCAGGCTCATGGGCCCGGTTTCCCGGTTTCTGTGGCGTATGTGTTCCCCCCAGCTGGACGGGACGCCAGTCCATCGCAGCGTTGCTCAAGAAATAGGAAGAGGGAGTGAGAGAAAGTTGTGGCAAAAGAGTACAACAGGGGTCGCTACCCCCTCCCCCTGCCGGAGCCTCGTGGTACTTTTAGGTGCTTTCGCTCAATAATCACACACAATGCTAGGTCTGGGAATCGAAACCGCGACCCTCTGACCACGACTCCGCTGCCTTAACCACTGGGCCATTGCACCTCCACATTATTAATACAGAGAAGTGATATTTTTTCCCAATTAAATGTGGCTGTTGAGTTAAAACAATCTTTCCTGCTGTAGTTACCATAAGAGAAATTCTCATACTGACTTTTGGTGCAAAATGCACTCTTGTTTATATCAATAACGGGGATATAATTCCTCGCCATCTTCAGATGCCAACCACGAAAAAGATTTTTGTAACTGAATACCCACGTTTGAGTGAGGATCATTATAGCAACACCACAGAAAAGATTCTGCTATATACAGTTTGACTTCCTCCGGTTTATAACCAACTTATATTTTGAGATAAATAGGCCAGTACACAATGTCTGCTCTTTGGAAGAATTTTAAAAGCACATTCAAAGATGTAGTTCTAAGTATTAATTTCTTGAACATATCTCGAGATTTAGGCTGTAGTAAATGCCGCCAATTGTAATAATAACATTATATTTTATAATAATAGCATTATATAGGTATTGATTACATACTTAGAAACTTCTTTCATAATGTTAGTAAGAAATATTGCCAGAATTTTCTGAAATGATATACTCTTTTACTCTTTTACTTGTTTCGGTCATTTCACTGTGGCCATGCTGGAGCACCGCCTTTAGATCGAGCAAATCGCCCCCAGGACTTATTTGTAGAAACCTATTACTTATAATATCGGCCTCTTTTGCCGAACCGCTAAGTTACGACCCAGCATCGGTTATCAAGAGATGTTGGTGGGGGGTGGACAAAAACAGACACATATATACATACATACATATATACATATACATATATACGACGGGCTTCTTTCAGTTTCCGTCTACCAAATCCACTCACAAAGCTTTGGTCGGCCCGAGGCTATAGTAGAAGACACTTGCCCAAGTTGCGAGTCAGTGGGACTGAACGCGGAACCCTGTGGTTCGTAAGCAAGCTACTTACTACACACACACACACCTAAGCCTACATAATAATTTCTTCGTCGACTCTGGATATCTTCATCTTAAATAGGAATTAACACTGAGATTGATAAACAGATACTGAAATAAATAGTTTTGTTTGTTGCGACAGTACAATAGTAGTAAATGTTTTTGCTATTGCAAATGCAGTCCGCAGTTAACTCGACGGTATCTCTGTGTGTAATGCATTGATTTGTCACACTATCATGCCCCACGAATATAATAAACAAAATGCTAAATAGCGTTTAGAGAATATCCATTTCAAAGACATTCCCTTGCAATTCTGAACGACATACATTTTCAGGCACATATAATGAATACTCACAACCCCCATCTCTCCCTTCCTCTCTCTTTCACTATTTCTGCTTCTATCTCTCTATATGTACATATAGTATGTGACTTCGTCTGTATCACTAGCGATTTTTTCCCCTGTCTTCTCTTCTCGGGATCCTTCCTTCTCCTATGTTTCCGACGAAGGGCTCCGCTCGAAACGTCAAACCTTCTTCTTCCTTCTTTCCTGAGCGGCCACTAATACTTTATTTGTTCCACGTCCTTGCGTTGTTTCTTTGTTTTTGTTTTTGTTTTGTTGGATTAACTTATATATATATATATATATATATATATATATATATAGATATATATATATATATATACACATACATACAAACACACACACATATACACATATACTTAAACACATTTATGCATGCATATGTACGTGCTCATTGTGTACATGAAAGTGCAGTCGAAATTGTGAGAAGTTTTCTCGGTAACTGATGAGTGATGAGCGTGTACCCGTCTATAGATACATGTATATACATACACTTGTATACATATGTATGCCGTTTACATACAATACATATATATATATATATAATAATATATATTATATATATATATTATATATATATATATATGAGAGCTGAAGTACGATAATATGTATTGATTGCCCATTCTAGAACATGCTGTCCCGTAATCAATCACCCTAGAAATTGTGAGCAGTGTCTCACGAGTATGTATATTATCTTGTTACAGATCGGAATTGTTAAGTTCATTCAAACGTTTCCATCTATATTTCTGAGAAATTTTCATATGCCAAATGGAAAAAAACATAGTTTATTACTTTTTACTTTTATTTGAGCTACTTTACCCATATAACATAATATATAATAGAATCGGTCATAAAGTATAAAAAAAAGAACAATTACACAGTAGTTTAGATGCATCCTCAAATTGTTCTAGAACAAGTACCTATATATAGTATTGTGATGTTCTCATTCTTAAATACCTTTTCTCTTTGTATAAATGAATAATTTGATTCAGAGGAAAAACTCAATCTAATTTATAAGTTAGAAACGGATAACAACAATATTACTGCAAAGAGATATGCGAATATTTCCCCTCACAGCAACATAGAACATTAATATTCAACACTTTAACCATGCACAATCAATGGACTTGAACTGCAGAAGACAACAGTCAAAAAGCCCTGAAATCTTGCTATATTGTCTTCCAGCACCAAAGTCAGATTTGATAATGTAGTCCTAGAAACTCTATAACTAAATAAGTGATGGGATAGTCAAAGAGATACCATAATTCATTTGAGATTTTTATCACATCATTCTATTCTAGCCATTATTTTGTGTTCGTTGCAGACATTTCCCTGTACTTATTCCGATTTGAAAAATGTATGGACATCAAAATATTCTAATTCGTCTGCACCAATCTTATTCACTTAAATTCCTCATGCTTCTTGCACGTAGGAAGAGAAAAAATTATGATTTATGTTTATATCTCATCAAAGGTCTCAGAGTGCTCATATTTCTATAAATATATAGCCAAGGAATCACTATTTTACAGTTCACTTCATAGCGTTCCATCTAGAATATTCCTGTCATTTGTTTTCCTACAAGTTATTCAGCAACAGACAATCTGCTTTGATTTTCCTGTACCGGATATTATATTTTTAGCATAATCTCTAATCTCTTTAAGACTACAAATATATGAATCTCTCTCTCTCTCTCTCTCTCGCATCAGTTCTGACTCTCTTTCATTCGCATACATATGTATGTCTGTACATAAGCGTCTACACATGTATATACATAAGGATATATGTGTGTGTGTGTGTATGTGTGTAAGAAAGAAGAAGGAAAAGGGATAAAATATCTGCAATTTCGGGATGGAGGTAACGTAACGGAAACCTAATTTTATGAATTGGTTTCGATTTCCAATGCCATGTAATTATTCCATTCGTTTTGAGAAATTTGCTATCGTGAAGTACTAGTTTCGATTTTACCGCACGATATCTAGGGCACATGTGTTTGACCATACCCACGTGTGAACCTGGATCTTGTGAGTAGAATTAAGGCAGATGGAAAGTGTGTACTAATATTTTCTTGTTATGAAGACACGCGACAAGGCAAGTTTTTCTTATGTGCCATTTGTCTCTTCAGGCTCTGAGCACTTGAAATGTTCAATTGTCCTAGAACAAGTACCTATATATAGTATTGTGATGTTCCCATTCTTAAACACCTTTCTTTTTGTATACATTAATAATTTCATTCAGAAGAAAAACTTAATCTAATTTATCAGTTATAAACAAATAACAACAATATCACTGCAAAGAGATATGCGAATATTTCCCCAGCAAAATTGAACATTAATATTCAACACATTAACCATACGCAGTCAATGGACTTGAACTGCAGAAGACAACAGTCAAAACGCCCTGAAATCTTTCATAACCAAGACGCTGGTATATGAGAACCCACGATGAAAAACAGAGAAAAAGCGAAAAGGTTGATGCAAAATTTGGTAAGGTGAATAAAAGTGGACAAGAGAAGAACAAAAATTGGAATTACGTCCCCTTTGTGTATTGATGTCCTTATGAAACAGGTTGTAGGAATATAAGTAAACGGTGTGGGTTCCAATGTCTGCGAGACAACTGTGCAAAACGGTGAAGGCGGTTCACCAAAAAAACTTTGTCCATATGTTTGCACTTGCCGAAAATTTAAGGTCTGGTATTGAGCAGTGTACTGGGATTCTTGGATGTAAAATGAATGTGCGATCTTTCAGCTACGCTTATGTTGCATTTCTAACATTTATTGACATATGGTATGAATTTATAATTCTCCACTCGATATACGTGGTGTGCAATTGGTCTTCAAAATACACACGAGGATAGCCAATCAAATGGCTTTACTTTTATCGATATGCCAGAAGGAAGGCTGATGGTTTCGATAATGTCTTCTGAAATTGGCTTCGCATAAACCGAGGCATTTATTCTTCTCAGCTATGGTATCTTGAAGTGTTGTTGTGAGTTGTGTCTCATACACAATGGAGTTTATCATACACGCCCAGTCCCAAGGAAAAGCTGCAGAGTTTTGACAGATACAACTGTGTCGGGTGCTTGGTGATGCTTACGAGTGACAATGCTCTTCAGTGTCTATTAAAAAATATTCCTGCATTTATGGTTTACGGGGAAATAACTATCTAAAGGACATAAAAATTTCTTGCTATGTTAGGTTTAATATTTGGAGTGAAAGTGTAGGCCTTATTATTTTCGTAGGTCTATTGTTAGGCATCATAGTTTTAATTAATGGGT
This sequence comes from Octopus sinensis, assembly GCF_006345805.1. NCBI lineage: Eukaryota > Metazoa > Mollusca > Cephalopoda > Octopoda > Octopodidae > Octopus > Octopus sinensis. The sequence continues at coordinate 17,757,373 of NC_043008.1, forward strand.
TCTAACATAACTTTGAAATCGCTGTTATGTGGGGAATGTTATAGTAGGCAGCTACCTTCTGAAATATTTCCTTAGAAGAGGAGAGAATAGATAACTGATTGACGTTAGCTATCAGGTTAATAATGAATTCTAGGTCAAAATAGGCGTAAATCGAATTTTCTTTTATCCAGTTTTGTTGACTGTTTCAATTTTGCCTCAGCTTTCTCGTTTTTCTAAATTTCTCGTGGTCTTTCGTGTACCAGATTTCGGATTTTCAAATGGAACAGATTTTATTCTCAAAGCGCAGAGATGTATTTCAAGACATAATGCATGTTGTAAAAACCTACCTAGCCTCATGCTTTGTAGCAAGAAACTTCGATGGTCTTATTTTTATACAGAGCACACTAAATGATATCTCTCACTGGATGGAGGACAATTTTTTTGATCTTATCTTAACGGAACAGTGATGTATGTATGTATGTATATATATAAAGAGAGAGAGAGAGAGAGAGAGAAAGTAAATCGCTCCCCAAACAAAGAACAAACACAAGACAAAAACAACAACGCGAGGACGTAGTACATCCAAAGTAGTAGCAGACGCTCATGGAAGGAAAGAAAGGTGGTTTTACGTTTCGAGCAAAGCATTTCGTCAGAAATAGGTGACAGAGGAAAGCCGAAGAGAAAAGGAAGGGAAAAATATCGCCAACGATTCACATGTGGTTACATTTTGAAAAATTATATATATATGTATACTGAGAAAAAAATTATATGGTAAATGGACACTATGTCCAATTTTCGGCATATTTGGCATTATAAATTTTTTCGTTTGCCCTTATTTATAAGTTGCTTATAAATTTAACCTTTAAAGGTATATTTTAATATGCTGGCCATTGATAAATTTTTTTTCGAAAAAATATATATACACCTTGAACGGAAATTTTGCGCAGATGTAATGTATCCACATATTTATCTATCTATCTATCTATCAATCTATCTATCTATCTATTTATCTATCTATCTATCTATCTATCTATCTATCTATCTATCTATCTATCTATCTATCTATATATATATATATATATTTTTTTTTTTTTTCGAAAAAAAAAATGTATCCTACATTAGATATATATATATATATGTGTGCGTGTGTGTGTGTGTGTGTGTGTGTGTGTGTGTGTGTGTTATACCGCTTGTGCATTGCATTATGGGTACAAGCACCCAGCCGTTCATCTACTTCCAATTATTTTATTGTTCTATATAATCATCTGAGTGAATAACTGAAAGCCCATCAATGAAATGGACGGCGGAAACACTATTCGTACTTCATCATCCTTGACATTTACTGTAGGCGATATCAAACACCTTCAACGGAAATTTTGCGCAGATGTAATGTATCCACGTATCTCTCTATCTATCTATCTATCTATCTATCTATCTATCTATCTATCTATCTATCTTCTATCTATCTATCTATCTATCTATCTCTCTCTCTCTCTCTATATATTATATATATATATGTTTATATATATATATACATATATAAACAACAGTTTGACTGTTTGTCTCATTGTGTCAGGCTATCTATCGACACATCTATATGATAGATTCATTATATTTTCCGGATTTTTACAGATATGTCAGTCTGACGCTCTCACCAACTCTCTGCTTTTCTGTCTATCTCAATCTTTCTTTCTCTCTCTCTCTCTCTCTCTCTCTCTCTCTCTCTTCCTTTATATATATATAATATATATATATATATATATACGCGAGGGTGAGTGATTGTGCGTGTGTTTTGTTTGTGTTTGTGCATGTACACACACACACACACACACATATATATACATATATATATACACACACACGCGCACACATACACACATACACACACACACCACACATATATATATATAATATATATTATATATATATATATATATAATACACACGCGCGCACTCATACACACACACACACACACACATATATATATATATATATATATATATAATACATACTATATTATATACATATGCATAGAAAATATTTTACTAATTCCAGCTAATGTTCTGTAGTTGCCGTATATCTCTGCCATTAATTTATTGTCTACCTCGTCTTCTACTTAATTCTACAGAATTAGACTGATTGATATATGTTCTAAGTTTCCTTTAACCCTTCGCAGTTAAACAGTCAATATCCGGTTAAAATAGTTTACCATTTTACGCTCATACCAGCTAGATCTCGCCTCTCACATGTAGCCTACATTGTTATTGTAAATATATACAATCACTAAGTTCTAAGTCCCTCTTAACTAAGTCTCCCATTCTATTTCGGTCTGTTGCTAAAGCCTTGCTATACTTAACCGATTCTGCTTTTATTGCTTTCTTTTGAGTAGAGTAAACCACCATTTGTTGTTGACGATGCCCCCCGTCAACGCCCTCTTAACTAATGTGCTAATCCGGTCTCTGTAAGCTTGTCTTGTCGGGACAGATGCGTTTAACTTCCAGTAACCGGGATCCTACCTTTGATTCTCATCTAAGTCGAGCGTACAAGTCACGAGTTTGTGGTCTGTATAGCTGACTATTTGAAATTGTGGACAAACTACATTATCCACTATCATAAAGAATACTCTATCTAAATACGATCTGGACGACCCGATGCGGTTGCTCCAAGCCCACATTGGCACATTCGAGTAGTCCAGTTTGTACCCGTCAGAGTTAGAAACGTCTGAGCAGGTCAATAAGGCACTTGCATCACTTCTTCCTCTCTGTACCCACATAGTCTAAATGAATGTTCAAGGTAGCGTTCCGATCCCCCACTAAAATTAATGGTCAAGACGTTCCTAGGAAAATCTCTTGACGAAAGAAACACGGCCGACCTTATAAGGACGGTTCATACACTGTTATTAGTCAAAAAGCACAGCCATTACTGCCATAGACATCCAAGAAGATGCTCTCCAGCTCTAGGAATACTGCCCTTCTTTCAGATCCAGACTCTTTCACAAAAGCATCGCAATACCACCACCGCCCATTCTCGGCAGACACGGGCAAAAATAAATATCGAATTGTCTGCCGATCAGGGCCTAGATGGTCCGAACATGGGCTTGGAGATTCTGGTTTCGCTTATGGTTAAAATATTTTGTGACTTGATGTCGTTTAACAAGTAACCTTGTTTCCAAGGCTACTCCAAGTCACGCACATTTATACTACCTATCTTGAGCATGAATTTAGCAAAAGTTGTGTTTCAGACACAAAACGAAAACAAAAGGTGGGAGAGAAAGGAAGTCACTTACTGTTTCGGAAGTTGGGAACTTTGTCCTCAGTTTCCGTGAAGAGATTTTTATATAGTTTTGACAGATGTTTTTTAAATATCCCTACTGCATTAGGGTAGAGAGATTTCATTAATTTACGTGTGTTTTGTGTGGTGTGTAGTATGTTAATGTGTTGTGGAAGGGTTGTGCGTAGGTGGTCGTGTGTTTTGCAACTGCTTTTAGTTCTCGGTGTGCGACCTGACGTATTGCATCCGGTTCAAATTGTTTATGTTGATTACGGTAGCACTGTTGGTATTTGTATATTTATAGTTTGGTGCTGGTGTTGTTGTTATGTCTGGGTATATTGTTGTTGGGAGTGCTATATCTTCCGGCTTTGTTCAATTGAGTGGTTGTTCTTTTCCTTTGGCTTCTTCCCACTGTGGACATTTACCCTTCTTCCGTGTCGCCTTCATCGGACGAGATGTCGGAGGAATCAGAACATGGGAGGGGAAGGGTATTGAGGTAAATTTGTTGGTGTGTTGATATTGTTGCAGTTGTTAGTTTTGGTTGGTGGTTGTTGGGATGTGATGTGTGGGTAGTTGCGGATGAGGGGTTAGTCTACTGTTATTACACCGACAGAGAAGACGGCAACAGACAACAATACCGTACTTTCCAAAGAAATTATTTTTCATAGGTACATTCATGTACTTATTGACGCACAGACAGAAACATACATATAAAGACACAACGAACCACGCACGCACACACACACACACAATATTATATATATATATATATATACGCACACACGCCCGCACGCACAAACACATATGTGTGTGTGAGGATGTGTATATGTATATATATATATATATATATATATATATATATATATATATATAACGGGAAGCTTTATGAAAATAGACAAAAGACGAAGGCAGGGTGGAAAACAAACGAACAATTGTATAGTATGGCGCTCAGGAAATATAAATAAAACAAGTCTTTAACGTTTCGAGCCTACGCCCTTCAACAGAAAGATACACAGAGAGAAAAAAAAACACAGAAAGAAAGAAGGAGAGAAAAAAAAACAGAAAGAAGGAGAGAAAAAAAAAATGCGTGCAGTAGCTAACGAATCAACATGGCGATCTGATTTCGGCAGAGGTCAAAGATCAAACATGAAAAACGCGAGGAGCGAAATAAGGGGAGATAATAGGGTTGATAATATGGTTGAAGGACCAGCTAATAGTGCGTAGGAGGGGTCTGGACGTGTGTATGTATAGGGTGTGTATGTATTAGTATGTATTAGTATTGTATTAGTACGTATAGTATGTATTAGTTGGTGTATGTATTAGTATGCACATCATATATGATGTGATGTGTGAAGTCGTGTGGTGTGTGAGGAGAAGAGGGGGGAGAAGGGGGGAGAAGGGGGAGAGGGGGAGGAGAGGAGGGAAGAGGAGAGGAGGGGGGGAGGAGAGAGAGGAGGGGGAGAAGGAAGGGGGGAGGGGGGAGGAGGAAGGAGGAAAGAGGGAGAGGGGGAGTGAGGGAGCAGAGGAAGGGGAAGAGGGAAGGAGGAGGAGAAGAAAGAAGGAAGAAGGGAAGGGGAGTAGGGTTGAAAGGATGAAGGACTGAAGAAGTAGGGGCGGGGGGAAAGGATAGGTGAGGATGGGGGAGAGGGGGGTTAGATGAGGAGGGGGGGGAGAGTTGAGACCAAATGGCGTATAAGAGCGAAGAGAGAAGATTAATTCCTGTTCACGGCGCAAACGGGAATCCGGATGGCCTCTGTGTAAGGACAAAACGAACACAGATAGGTGTTGCAAGGACTGGACGGTGGAGCGGAAATGGCGTGAGACCGTGTGTTGTGTCGTTCGGAAGGTGGATGTCACGAAGGGTGTTCCGCGAACGGTCAGCCAAGCGGCGTCCCGTTTGTCCGATGTACAAGGAATTGCAGAGAGAGCAAGAGATGCAATAGATAATATTGCTGGAGGTGCAGGTGAAGGAGTGGATGATGGGATAGGGTAGATGGGGGGTGCTAGTGAGGCGGGGTGGTGTTGGAGAGGTAAGGGCAACGTGTGCGGCAAAGTCATGGGCGGGAGCAGGGGAACGAGCCGGGTTGGGAGGTAGGGTCAGGGAAGGAGCTATGGACCAAAAGGTCTCGAAGGTTGGGGGCTCGTTTGAAAGAGGGGAGGGGTCGGTTAGGGAAGAGGTGTGAAGTGGACGGGTCGGATGGAGATGACGGAAAGCTCGAAGAATGGTGCGTTGGAGACGTAGGTAGGGTCGGGGGTGGTAAGTGAGGGGAAAAGGGAGGCGGGAGACTACAGGGCGGGTTCGGGGAGAGAGAGCAGATACACGGTCCACGGACCGTGCTCTGGCAAGGGCGGTGTGTGGATAGTGGTGGGGGGTATCCACGTAGGGTGAAGTGGTGAGCCATACGTTGAGACTGAGTCTCAAAGTCATGGTCGTCACTACAGAGCCTACGTAGACGGAGGAATTGGAATAGGGGATGGAAAGCTTGGTGTTCTGGGTGGGAGGAAGAGAAGTTGAGGTATGAGTGTGAGTCTCTGTGTGTTTGTAGTGAATGGAGGTGGTAAGAGTGGAGTGAAGAATGCTAACCGAAATGTCGAGGAAGGAGACAGAGGTGTTGGAGATAGTGGAAGTGAAGTGGAGGGCTGGATGGATGGAAGATGGGACGAAAGAGAGGAGAGGAAGGAATCTAGATGTTCGCGGGAGGGAGAGTGGGGTGGCACCGATAATGTCGTCGATATAACGACCATATAGTTCGGGAGGGGACCAGTGAAATTAGAGAATATTTGGGCCTCAACATAGCCAACGAACAGGTCGCATAGTTGGGGCCCATTCGCGTTCCCATGGCCACTCCCGGACCTGATGGTAGGACTCGCCCTGCGAACGAGAAGCAGTTCAGAGTAAGGACAAGTTCGGCCAGACGAATGAGTGTGGAGGTGTCAGGTACAGGGTTAGAGCGGAGGTCAAGAAAGTGTCGAAGGGCCTGCAGTCCTCGTGGGGGGAGGGATAACAGTATAGAGGCTTTGGATGTCCATAGTAAAAGGATTTTGGAGGAGCCGGGAGGAAAGGAGAAAGAGTTGAAAAACCGGAGAGCATGGTTGGTATCGTGGATGTGGGAGGGAAGATATATGTATATGACGCTTTGTTTAATATATTAATTGGTACCTCAATTATTCCCTAACGGATTTCAAATATAATTACTTAAACAATTATAATTACTCAACAAACATTGACATCTCTTATTATAAAAGCCAGATTTTATCTGCCTCCCTTTGGGAGTTATAGAAATCTACAATATAGGATTTCTTCAATTACAATTACCTAGCATTTTTAAGAGTAGAATGCATCGCGTCATGCCAGGTCCAGTTTTTAAAATTTAAACTCCAATTAAGCAAAATTTACAGAAAACTCACATTCTGGGTGTGTGTCAAATGCTTTTCTTAGTCTGGTTTACACCACACGCAAACGCACACACACAGGGGCAACGAATAAAATGAAAGTAAATAGCGACAGAGTGATTTGAGGAAGACTAAACTGAAAGTATTCTGTCTATGACGCTGATAGATACATGAGTAAAATGTATGGGAAGCTAAGAGCTAAGAGTGAGTGAAAATGTTCTTGGAAGAGAGTAAATAGCGAGAGAGAGAGAGAGTGATTTGAGGAAGACTTTACATTAAATAACCGTAGTGGCTTGTGTTAGTAATAAAGTAAACATACACTCATACATACATACATACATACATACATACATACATACATACATACATACATACACACACACATACACACACACATACATACACACACATACATACATACACACATACATACATACATATACATACATACATACATATACATACATACATACACACACACATACACACACACACACAGTATTGAAGCTTGAGAACAATCAGATACATTTGCAACACATCTGTTGAAAATATTATTGTTCACACACATACATATACATATATACATACAAACAGACAGACAGATAGACACACACACACACACACAAACACACACATGATCCAGCATGGCCACAACCTCAAGCCTGAAACATATAAAGAATAACAGAATATAAATGTGTGCAAAGTACAAGAAATATTAATGCAGTATATGGGGATTGGACAATAAGCGTAATGCAGTGTCAATGGTGGTTCCAGAAATCCCGAGCCATAAACCACAGCCTAGAAGACGAGCCTCATCCTGAAAGATCTGTAGAACTCGACAAGGACATCCTGAAAACCCTGGTGGAACAAAATCTCATCGTAACTGTTGAGGAAACTAGCAGAGAAGCTTGGATTTGGTCATTCAACCATTCATTGAGACCTGTGGTGCTATCGGAAAAGTCAGCAAATTGGGTCAATGGTTCCTCACGAACTTTCCGAGTCCAATTGCATGCAGAGAGGGAATGTATGCTTTTCTTTGCTGTCTCATCTCACCACTACTGCGCTATGTATATCTATATATTAAAACTGTAGTTGTGTGAGTGTCTGTCCCCTTCGATTTAGATTCCTAACTACTCCCACATTTTGCGGTGCAGTTTTTAACCAAATTCGGGTAGCTTTATAGTCGTGATTCATATCGAGCCCGTCTGAATATTAGCGCGCGTCTACGATGAGTCTACGATTTTAAAAATAATTTAACATCATTTTTTATTCCATTTAATGCATAATTTTTCGTGTGTCGATGGCGGCGGAGTTGGCGTCACGCTCACACCTGCACCTGTGGGGAAGGGAGTGTAAGGAAATCAACGTCGTAATGCGTTGTCAAGGAGACCAGTGTTCTTTTAGAACAACGACTTCATGGCTTGAAGACACCAAAACAGAAATGGCCAAGAAAGCGTCTACATGAGTCTACGATTTAAAAAAAAAATTTACCATCGTTTTTTTTCCATTTTAATGCATTTTTTCGCTATTATATAAGGGAAGTAACTCTCTAAAAATGTCTACGATGAGTCAACGATTTAAAAAAATTTACCATCATATTTTTCCATTTTTAATGAATTTTTGCTATTTTTTGCTATAACTCTCTAAAAATGCTTATATAGTTATTTCCCTTACAAACCGAGAGCAACGCCGGGCGATACTGCTAGTAATATAATATGTATATATATATATATATATTATATATATATATATATATATATAGATATACATATACATATATATATACATATATATATATATATACATATATATACACATGTATATATACGTCTGTATGTATGTATGACATTTTCATTTACACATCGACGCAAATTATTAGTTTTCGCCCTTGTAATCATTAAGATTAAGACCAACAAAGAATAATTATTTTTGAATTATGGGCTGTTGCCCTAATTCCTGCATATAAAATTAAGATTCTCTCAGAAAACATTGCAGAGGGGACAGTCATGCTTATAATCCCTCCCGCACGTATATTACATAGACACGTGCACACATGCATATATATGTACATATGTATATATGTATATATATATATATAATATATATATATATATATATATATATATATATATATATATATATATATATATAATATATGCTGTGTACATATTCTGTCTGTGACTGAGAGCATGTATACAGAGACACACATGCACACAACACATATGCATATATATATGTATGTATATATATATATATATATATATATATATATATATATATGCGCACTCCGAATCGCATATACATTCTGTGTCCATATATTGAAAGAGAGAGAATACGAAAACAGACAGTAAGAGAGGGAGAGAGGTATTTACATAGCGTATGGCTTTGATGTTTCCCGATTATTAAAAAACTATATGGTATTGATACATATTTAATAATCTGTTTCAAAGTTATATTCCAATTTTACTTATTATACATACACACAAACACAAAAATAAGTATAAATTTAAATACACAAATCATATATATGCATATGGATATGCTTATATATATGTGTGTGTATGTATATATATACACACACATATATATATATATATATATATATTATATATATATATATATATATATAATATATATATATATATGTGTGTGTATGTGTGTATATATATATATATATATATACATGTGGATATGCTGGTTTATGGCTCTCTAATTTTATGTGTAAGTGTATTTGCTTTGTGAAAGTGTGTATGTGTGTAGCGTGACCTATATTCATCTATAGTTCCATAGTTCTCTTTTTTTTTCTGTTCGAAAGATTTAATACTTATTGACATATTCTGATAAATATTGAGTTAGCCCTATTCGTTGACTTCATCTTGGTTTTGAAAACCATATCTGAAATCCTGATAATATTTTGACAGATCTATATCATATTGATATAAAGGACAATTGATTTGTTAAATTATATATGTGTTTCAGAATGAGGTGTACTCACGCAAACATACATACACACACACATATGCGTTGGCGTGAACTATACTATTTCTCTATGGTTGTATGTATGTTTAGATGTGTCTATGTATGTATGTGCGTTTCTCTATATGTTTGTATAGAAAAAAGTGAATGGGAAAATGTGAGATAAAGAAAAATGAAATTGAGAATGATAAGTAGATATAGAGATAGAAAGATAGAAGATAGAAGTCTCTCCGCTTGAATATGTCTGTATGTATGAATGCGTGTGTAAGTAGAATTTAAACGAAATTATTTTGACTTTAGGTATTAAAGTGATTTATTTCAATTTCAATTTTTTTTATTTTGCTAAATCGTCTTAGTTATAATGTAAACTGTAAAAGTTCCAAATAATAAAAATAATGATCTTAGAGATGGTGATGATGATGATGATAATGACAGCAACGACAACAATAATAACTGCAATAATAATAATAATAATAATAATAATGATAATCATATGCAGTGTGTTACAAAACAATAATATAAGTTGTTATCTAAAAACTGTAGAGAGAAGGTAATCTTTCTTAAGTCAAGCAATGTCATTAAATTGGTAAATTACGGGAAATTATGTTATCGACCCAGTAGGAATGAAAGGCAAATTTAAACAATGAAGGTAAAAAATGTTTAAAAAATATATAATATAATAAATACGCAACCTAATACTGGATGGAACATAATCAAGCAAACCTTTATTTCTGCCAACGCATCATGTTTTAAGATGTTGGGTATAAGTTATATTCCAAGGAATGGAGTTATTAGTTTGGCTGCAATGAGGAGTGAAGAAGTTCCTGGAAGATGACTGGGTTTTCATGGATAGTCAAGTGGTGACTGTTGGAAGTGAAAAATAGATATGAATAGCTGCAGGAAGAGGGTGAAATGGTGTTCAGAGTAGTGGGAAATAAACTGATCGATGTGAAGACTGAGAAGAGAGGGCCGAGAGGATTTGGTATTGCGTAACAAAAACGGAGGTGGAGTAGGAGTATATGAACCAGCTGGATCCAGTTTTCCATTGACGCTTTGCAGTGTAGTTAGGAACTTCTATTACGATGGGTATACAGATATGAATAGCTGCAGGAAGAGGATGAAATGGTGTTCAGAGTAGTGGGAAATAAAGTGATCGATGTGAAAACTGAGTAGAGAGGGTCGAGAGGATTTGGTATTGCGTAACAAAAACGGAGGCGGAGTGGGAGTATATGAATCAGCTAAATCCAGTTTTCCATTGACGCTTTGCAGTGTAGTTAGGAACTTCTACTACGATGAGTACCACACTTGACTTTCAAGTGTTCTACGGTTATGCGGTCAACTATTATAAATTCAAGTCAAACATATTATGATATATACTATTATATGTAAATGTTGTCAAAACTTTAGCTGTGTCCACACTCCTCGTTTTTAATATCTTCTCTTACTTTCGTTGTTTTCTTTTTATATCTTAGAATCACTGGCGAAGTAATTTCGTATAACAATCAATATTCTTCTTAGATTCGTTTATTTGATAAAACGTCAGTAGAATTATCGAAAAATTCATATCACTGTTAACCAATACCGTTTCTTCGGTTCAATATACATTTCTCTCTTTCCGTCTGTAGACTATATAGATCTGTCACTACCATATGGTGACTGGCATAGTACTGACCAGAAATATGGAATATTTCAGATAAAATATCACTAAATCTATAGAAGAGTTAAAAGAGCTATTATCTGTCACAACATCCTGTGTATCATACATAGATGGATTTTCACTCGCAGCCCGTGTTTCCCTAATGTTTTTCCTTGATTCTGTGATAGGATTACTAAGTTATTGTTTCTTCTGTTTTGATATTTTTCCTCTCCTCTTCTTTGGGTTCCATGTCTATAATTACTACAATATTGCTAACTGTTAATGTTAGACAGTAATAATAACACTTATTTCATTCAACCCAAATGGATAAAATTGCGAAGTCGACCCTGGAAAAATGTAAACTCAGAAGATTAAGTGACATATCCAGATATCTTAAGGCGCATTTCCCCTCATTCCTGAAATCGTGCTCATCAATCCCATTGGTACAGTAACTAATACTACCGAAACATTTTTCCTCTTTTTATTTCATCCTTGTACATTTTTCATAATACTTATTCTCATCCTTGTTATTGCTACAAGATCACAGCTGCTGCTGCTGCTGCTTCTTCTTCTTCTTCTTCTTCTTCTTCTTCTTCTTCTTCTTCTTCTTCTTCTTCTTCTTCTTCTTCTCCTCCTCCTCCTCCTAACACCTATTTCTTTACTACCCACAAGGGGCTAAACACAGAGAGGACAAATAAGGACAGACAAATGAATTAAGTCGATTATATCGACCCCAGTGCGTAACTAGTACTTATTTAATCGACCCCGAAAGGAAGAAAGGCAAAGTCGACCTCGGCGGAATTTGAACACAGAATGTAACCGCAGACGAAATGCCACTAAGCGTTTCGCCCGGTGTGCTAACGTATCTACCAGCTCACCGCCTTCTTCTACCACCACCAACACACCACCACCACCACCACCACCACCACCACCACCACCACCACCACCACCACCACCACCACCACTACTACTACTACTACTACTACTACTACTACTACTACTTAAAGATGTGACACTCTCCTTCCCGCTGTAACCCACAGATGTGAAATCTCCTCACGCAATTTTATGAAAGTTATTCAACAAGTACCTTGCTCCTCCCATGTAAGCTAGCCCTCTTACCTCTGTCGTCCATTTTAACCAATATTCTTGCCGTTATAGGTGTTGCCTGATATTTCGTCCCAGGTATCTGAACTACATTCAGCACATTTTTAAAGATCACTTTCTGCGCTGGTAACAACCTCTGGAATAAACCTTCGTATGCTTTGATTTGACAATCTTGAATGTCTGTAAAGTTGACGAACACAGATACTCATACTTGAGCTATGCAAATTAATATATTTTTTTTTATACTTACTACTAACAAATATGATCCGCCTAAAACATTATTCTTATTTTACTCCCGTTTCTACTGATCAAAACGCTAGATTATTCAATTCGCCAGCATATTATTCTCATTACCTGACCAATCTTTTAACTTTTCGTTTTTCGTTTTTAGATATAGCATCAGCTCGACTTCTGAGCACAACTAGATAAACGAGCTTGACGGATGATCTACTTATTTCTTTATTGCCCACAAGGGGATAAACCATAGAGGAGACAAACAATGACAGACAAAGGGTCGATTATATCGACCCCAGTGCATACCTGGATTAAAGGCAAAGTCAACCTCGGCGAAAATTGAACTCAGAACGTAGCGGCAAACGAAATACCTATTTCTTTACTACCCACAATGTGCTAAACACAGAGGGGACAAACAAGGACAGACAAACGGATTAAGTCGTTTACATCGATTCCAGTGCGTAATTGGTACTTAATTTATCGACCCCGAAAGGATGAACGGCAAAGTCGACCTAGGTGGAATTTGAACTCAGAACGTAACGGCAGACGAAATACCGCTAAGCATTTCGTCCGACGTGGTAACGTTTCTGCCAGCTGGCGTAATTAAGACTTACCTGGTCACACACGGTTACTTCTATAGTACTCGAGTACTGCATAAAAATCATTAGTGCATTTGGAATTATACAGCTAATTATTGAGCATCTGAGTTTACGTCATCGAACACTTAGAATGTTTAACCACCAAATCTATACAGAATAAATTAAATTTCATTTTCGTTTGCCCCTGAATTTATGAAAAACTCTTTGAATTGTTGTGATGAGATTTAAATATTAGAACGTTAAGGTCTTCTTAATGAAATTTCTCTCTTCACATTTATATCATGAATATCTTCACAAATATTTGTGATAGATATTCGTTGCCAATCTTCCTAGTGATGGAATAAATATTGCTTTCTATTTCAAATTCTTCACCCTATGATACAAATATTCTAATGCTTAGTTATATAAGATACACCTCATGCAGGCCAACTTCATACATCGAATCGTTTTATAAATAAGTATCAATGCATTTGTATTTACGGAGTAGCAATTCATCAAAAGTTACATTTAGTTTGCTACTAATTATTTTTGCTATGCTGTGATTCTCATTTATTTATGAGCAGTTTGAATTTCTTTTCTATCTGGTATTCCCATTTCGTTCGCAATGCTTGGCATCCACAACCGCGATTGATTGATCACCGATTCCTCCTGTCGAAAGTAATTTAATGTTATTGATCTTCCCTGTTGTTTTCTACTTGAATGTTAAATAGCTAAATAATTCTGTGATATGATTATTATTTATTATCTGATATTAACCCTTTCTATTTTGGCTGAAACAGCCGTTTTTAGCGGAGGATAAACTATATGATCTCTTCACGGGAAAAATAATTCCAATTATGTCTTCCGAGCTGATATTTCATAGTTTGTTGTGTATTTGTTTATTTTATTGAACGAAATCCCGCCACGTCGCAACAGTGAGCTTTCGATTTAAAAGGGTTTCTAGATAATCACAGCATGACAAAGACAGAGAGAAAGAGAGACAGGGAAAGAAGGGAGACAGGAAAAAATAAACCTGAGTGAGTGAAATAATGAGATAGAGAAAAGGGAGAGACAAAGAAAAGAGAGAAAGAGAGAGGGAGAGAGAGAGAGAAAATGTCTGTGTGTGTTTCTAATTGGGCATAAGGCGGAAATTGAACTAGGCACACAAACACTGCCAAAATGCCGCTGAGCAGTTTTACCCGGCGTGCTACCGTTTCTGCCAGCTAGCCGCCTTGGTGAAGTCAGTTTATTGATTCAAAATTTGGAACAAACACAGCAATTTCGTAGGTTGTTTACATCAAACTCAATGTTCAGCTGGTACATATTTTATCGACCCCAAAATGATGAAAGGCAATCGAACTCGGCGGAATTTGAATCTAAGTTCTGTCTATTAAAAGTTGTTTTGAAAAAAATATTATTTGATTTCGGCATACGTTAATATTTGAATTTCGAAATTGTTTCCAATACAGTACGCTGATCTAATGCCCCCACCTCATCATTTCTTATGCTTATGTCATGGTAGTTGTATAGTCTGAATTTGGGGACCCACTGATGAATTGATAAAGAAACACACTCTGGCCACCTATAGTTAATTAGTGTTGAAAATGTTTATAAATTATAAGATGGCGAGCTGGCAGAAATGTTAGCACGCCGGGCGAAATGCGTAGCCGTATTTCGTCTGCCGTTACGTCTGAGTTCAAATCCCGCCGAGGTCGACTTTGCCTTTCATCCTTTCGGGGTCGATAAATTAAGTACCAGTTACGCACTGGGGTCGATGTAATCGCCTCAATCCGTTAGTCTGTCCTTGTTTGTCCCCTCTATGTTCAGCCCCTTGTGGGTAATAAAGAAACATATATTTTGTCTAACTTTATGTTCTGACTTCAAATTCCGCTTTCGGGGTCGATAAATTAAGTACCAGTTACGCACTGCGGTCGATGTAATTGATTTAATCCCTTTGTCTGACCTTCTTTGTCTCCTCTATATTTAGCCCCTTGTGGGTAATAAAGAAATAGGTATTTCGTCTTCTTTACATTCTGAGTTCAAATTCCGCCGAGGTCGACTTTGCCTTTCATCCTTTCGGGGTTGATAAAATAAGTACCAGTTACGTACTGCGGTCGATGTAATCGATTTAATCCCTTTGTCTGTCCTTCTTTGTCTCCTCTATATTTAGCCTTTTGTGGGCAATAAAGAAATAAGAAACGTTAGCATGCCAGGCAAAATGGTTAGCGATATTTCGTGTCTTTACGTTCTAAGTTGAAATTCCGCCGAGGTCGATTTTTGCCTTTCATCCTTTCGGGGTCGATTAATTAAATACCAGTTGCGCACTGAGGTCGATCTAATCGACGGGCCTTGTGCCAAGAGTAGAAAAGAATGTCTATGAATTGTATTCTACTTAACATTCTGGAATCCTTACAGCGTTAATGAGTCCTATGACATAGTTAATGTAAAGGCTGTTTGAGTCAGTGTTTACATGTAATGCAGCTGAAGGTGGTGCGCTGGCGGATACCTTATCGATGCTTGGCAGCATCTCTTCTGGCTCTTCTGATATTTGAGTTCAAATGCTACCGAGGTCGGCATTGCATTTCATCTTTTTGGAGTCGATAAAATAATTACCAGTTGAGCACCGAGGTCGATGTAGTCGACTCTCCCCTTTCTCCCAAAACTGCCAAACAAGTTAGAACGCATATCTAATGCATCTTGAGTACGTCGGCATGTAAAGACCGAATATCTTTCCAAGCTATGAACAGAACATGAAAGGAGTGACGTCTGTGACATAGAGTGAGCCATAGATTAACCTGCAGGATCATTCACAAATATAGGATAGTCTTTGTTAAGATGTTTAGCACTATGCTCTGTGGAGTATTGTTTTCGAAGACGGATCACATTATAGGCACTCTACGTAGGAACAGAGAAACGTGAAAGATTTTGTAAAGAACTTCTATGGAATGCTAATATCTGGATAAGAAACCGAGTTTCTTCTCCCGTTGAACACTCACATTATTAACAAAATAAATACTTTCCATATATAGGCGCAGGAGTGGCTGTGTGGTAAGTAGCTTGTTTACCAACCACATGGTTCCGGGTTCAGTCCCACTGCGTGACACCTTGGGCAAGTGTCTTCTACTATAGCCTCGGGCCGACCAAAGCCCTGTGAGTGGATTTGGTAGACGGAAACTGAAAGAAGCCCGTCGTATATATGTATATATATATGAGTGTATGTGTGTCTGTGTTTGTCCCCCTAGCATTGCTTGACAACCGATGCTGGTGTGTTTATGTCCCCGTTACTTAGCAGTTCGGCAAAAGAGACCGATAGAGTAAGTACTGGGCTTACAAAAGAATAAGTCCCGGGATCGAATTGCTCGATTAAAGGCGGTGCTCCAGCATGGCCGCAGTCAAATGACTGAAACAAGTAAAAGAGTAAAAGAGAGAGAGTATATAGTAGAGTGAAAAACCAAACTCATAAAGATGTATGTGCGATATTTCAAGAAAGAAAGGATAGAATATCAATTCTGTTGTCACATGGTATTGGAAATAGCTTGGCAACAGAAGTTAATCAATAAACTAAAGACGACAGAAGAAGAAATTTAGATTTTTCTCATTTAATTTTACATAATTTTAATTTTTTCAATGCAAAAAAGCTTCTGGTGAACGCATTTTGAATTAAATTTGTAAGCAAGGCAACTATGTAAGTGAATATGAAGATGAAATATAAACGAAAAGCAAACAGAAGATTTAATACTATTTCTTAGAGATTAAGGCTTGGATTAAAATCGATAAGAAGATTAATTTAAGCATTAGTATTTCCAAAGGCATTATTTAAGGAAGTAAATACGTCCAAAGCAAACGTGAATCTAAACCACGGGTTAGTTATCATAATTTGCCGAACATTTACCGCTGCAGTACATAATGTGTTTAGATAATGGTGTGAAATACTAAGTGAATTGGATAACCTTCTGTGAACCGAACTATATGGCGATAAGAGATTGCATTTGATTCGTCGGAGGATGGATGCGGTAATGAAGCGAAAGTAGCTACAATGGGGAAGAAATTAGGGTTGCAGTTTGATTGACTCACAAGGATATTAATACCGCTAGCGCCGATGTGAATGATACGCGTTCTCCAGAATTCTTATAACAAATAAATATCGTGACATTTTCATTTGAATCTTTTTGTATGATTCGCTAACATGAAATATTCCATTGGAATCGACAGAAACCAAAACGACACAAGTCAGATATTTTGTTTCAGAATATTAGAATATTTCTTATTTATACTGTTGATAGTTTTCGAATGGAAATATTTTAAGCATTGCTTGAAAATGTAAACAAAACTGTATTTTCTTCGGGCTGTGTTTATATGGTTTACCATTTAATTACATATAATAATTCATTCTCTCCTCGGTCCCATACGGCCACGCAGCTAAATTATTCAACACGGGACTCTATTCTAGACCGGTAAGAAATCGCAGCTCCGTCTTTCGTATATAACAATCGTATATAACAATTGCTTTTCTCATATAAAGAAAGACATATTGGATGTTGTTCTACTCTCATTGATCACAAGTCTTTCTTATCAGAATTATGCAAGTTCTTTTTACATCTCCAGCAGTGGCCAGCAAATCTCAATCTCCGCTCTTGGATTGTTGATGAGAAAGTTGGTACATTCGCATATAACTTGTGTTGTTGGGTGCTCCCTCCAAGAGCTGTTGAGCACTGCACGTAACATTCTTGAGTAGGCACCGTCCAGCATGCACCTGAGTCTCTTGGTGAGGATCCAAGTTGGAGATTCATATACAAGCACAGATTCAACAATTTCTCTGAAGAACGTCTCTTCAATTTATATTGTAGGGTTGACTTCCATATTGTTCTAAGGATTTGTGAGTAATTTGTTGCTTTGGACACCACATCATGATACCACAGCTGCAGGAAGACGACGGAAGACGTATATACAACAGATTGTAGATGCTGGATGCCAGGTTGAAGACCTAAAAACATTAATGGAAGATCGGGAGAGACGCGGAGAGGTAGTCAGGCTGGCCAGATTAATCAGCCTGATAAAAAAAAGAAAGAATAAAGCAACAGTAAAACATTTTGGTTATTTCCCTGACGGAGACGATACCAAATCTAAAGTGTAAGATTCCATTTTTCACTGAATAAACATAGTTTTCCTTTTGTAAGAAATCGTATAGGATAATGATGTAAAACATATAATTATTATTAAGTGTTGTAGTTTCTTGGTAGGCAATTAAGTTTATTACAGAAAAAAAACAATGTGTATGTAATCCAGTTTAAGTGGGGTAAGTTAGTGGCAAGACAAATAGGGGAATAACAACCAGGAGGATACTCCCAGTATACAAACCGGAATGACAATAATCCACCTTGGGTCATTATGTAAAAGATATCCAAGGCGGCGAGCTGGTAGGAACGTTAGCATGCCGGGTGAAATGCTTAGCGGTATTTCGTCTGCTGCTACGTTCTGAGTTCAAATTCCGCCGAGGTCAACTTTGCTTTTCATTCTTTCGTGGTCGACAAATTTAATACCAGTGAAACACTGGCGTCAGTGTAATCGACAAGTCCTCTACCCACAAGTTTCAGGCGTCGTGCCATTAGTAGAAAGAATATTGTTAAAAGTTTGGATAGATACTTCTAGGATACCTCAGGATACTCTGTTCACAGCTGCAGACACTTTGTAGCATAAAAAAAATATGTGTGTGTGTGTGTTTGTTTGTTTGTGTGTGTGTGTCTGCATGCGTGCGTGCGTGCATAAAACAGGACCGAACCGGACCGAACTGGACCAAACCGGACCGAACCAAACCGGACCAAACAAAACCGGACCAAACCGAACCAAACCGGACCGATCCACCGATCCAAACAGGACCAAACCAGACCAAACCGGTTAAAACAGGATCAAACCCCCCAAAACCGGACCAAACCGGTCCAAACCAGTTTCATCCGGTTTGAACCGGTTTGGTCCGGTTTGGAACGATTTGGACCGGTTCAAACCGGCTAGAACATGTTTGAACTGGTTTGATCCGGTTAGAACCGGTTTGATCCGGTTTTGAGCGGTTTGATCCTGTTTGAACCGGTTTGGTCTGGTTTGGTTCTGTTTGGATCGGTCCGATTTAGTTCGGTTTGGTCCGGTTTGGTCCGATTTGATTCGGTCCGGTTCCGTCCGGTGAGGTTTGGTCCGGTCTGGTTCGGTCAGGTTCGAACCGGACCGGTTCGAACCGAACCGATCGATCCGGTCCATAAATATGGAGAGGCATTGTGCAACGAAATGGTTAAGATTTCGTTCATTAAAAATGTAATGGCAAGTATTTAGTGACCTTTACTTACCTTTAAAAATCGTAACGAACTTTCCGGACAACCCAATAAAAACATAACAAACCGAACCGAAACGGTCCAAACCGGACCGAACCGAACCGAACCGGTCCGAACCGGACCGAACCGGACGGGTCCGGTCCGAACCAGTCCAAACCGGAGAGAGGGAGACTAAGCACACTTCCTATATTAAAGATAGCATATTTGGTAGAAAACTGGAGATTTTACCTCTGGAAATTCGTACATATTCCTATACACATAAACACACGCATAGGCATACCTCCCACCCACATATATAAACGCACATACATATAATCCTGCTACCCTCCATTCTCTGCACCAATATAAGCATAAGCAGAAGGTATAACGTGAAATGTTGTAGGATTGATACAAAAATGTATTAGTACAGCGCGATTCATCTATATATATATATAGGACCGGTTCGAACCGGTCCGGTCCGAAACGCTTCCCTTACGAGGAACCAACAAACGTGATAACAATAGTTAAACAGAAATAATAATAACAACAAACCTTACGGTAAACCAAAAATCAGTACTCTGTTGAAGCTATAGGTCTTTATGGTCCGGACCGGACCGGTCGGTTCGGTTCGAACCGTTTCGAACCAGATCGAACCGGACAAACCGGATCGAACCGGATAGAACCGGTCCAAACCGGTCCAAACCGGTCCGAACCGGATCGAGCCGGATCTATCTCTAAATGGAATTATTTTTCTTCTCGTTCATGCATTCTTGTCTGTCTCTTGAAAAAGCTTTCTTTCTCCAGCGTTCACCACTTCCCCTCGTTAGGGTTAAACAGCCCTTACCGAATGTTTTCACTGTCCTGTTTTTGTTAGCAGCTTTGACGTTCCACGTATATCAAATTATATTTAATTTGCTTTGGGGGAGCAATTGCTTTGACGAAAACACAATTTGTTGCAATGCGGATTAGGTAAAAATGCCAACAACTGAGGGAGGGCTGTTCTTTTTTATGTGAGCGACCGAGCGTGCGCGCTTGCATGCGCGTATGCAAGCTCCAAATACAACGATATGAAAGAAATGATAGCTTCGCATCTCGAAAATTTAGACAAACGTTATACAATTCTCTAACAATCAAATTCACCGTCTCATTGTGGAAGAAAATTAGATGTTTATTGTTAATGCCTCCCATAAGGTCCGTATCTGAGAAAACAATGGGCCCTGTCTCCTAGTAGGGATTGAATATTCTTTCACGTTTCAGAATACCTAGAATTTATCTACGGTTTAATTGTTATTGCCAAAAAGATAACGATAACAGTAAGGGCTTATTTAAAAACAAAACTTGTAAATTCAATTCTATTCTGAATCTTGTAATTAAGAAAATGCCTACCAAGCTAACACTAACACCTATCATGTGTAAAACCTTGGTAAATATCCAAAGCGTTGATCTTTGAACAACAGTAATGCAAGGTGTTTTTCAATCCTTAATTATTTCTTATTTAAGCATCTATATCTCCAATGTGTTACATTATCAGAATCTCTTCTGATTTTGACATTTACTGAATACCATTTTTGGTTAATCTTTTCTTCCATTAAGAACGATATTCTATAGGGTATTATATCAGTCTTTACATACTCGGAATTCAGGCAAAATTCTGATATATTGTCGTTTTGCTCAAACATTTAAATATTGGGTTTGTTGATTCCAACAATATTTCGTGACTAAAATTAATATTGGTAAAAAATGTTTAAAGAGAACAAAGACCAGCATTTGGCTTACATCCCGAAATGTGAAATGTTATATATGATGCGAAGCAATATTTATACATACGCAGACATACAAAAACAAGCGTATCCAAACCACATACGTCAATCTCTTTCCGTCCCCACCTTGTTCTGTGTATACATACATATATGCATACATTCATACATACATATATATGTATATATATATATATATATATATATATTATATATATATATATATATATATATTATATATATATATTATATATATATATATGTATATATATATATATATATATATATATATATATATGTACATGTATATATATATATGTATATATATATGTATATATATATATATATAATGGGAAAATTATACAAAATAGATGAATTATATAAATAGATGATGAGTAAAAACATACATACATATGTACAAGCATTCATACATACGAACATACATATATACATACATACGTACATACATACATAGCAAGAAATCTTGAAATAAAACTGAACAATGACAAACATACATACATACATACATACATATATACATACATACATATCTCACCAGTTACAAGATTAGAAAAGGAATATTTCTTTATAGAATATTTTTTTTAAATCAAGCATTCGAGTGCTTAAAGGCACTGTGAAGTTGCCAAAGGAAATTTTGCTGTCAAATATATTCCTTCTGCACTCTTGCTTTTAAAGATATATCATTGTAATTCTTTAAATTGATTCCTTTGAATATGTGAGTATTGTATGATAGTTCAAGAAAATGTGTAATAGGATTCTAAACTAAAATCGTGCGAGCAGATTCACAAATCTAAGCAGTTATGTAACTTGCGAAATATATTTCCAATGCATACTTAATACTAAACAAAACAAATTTTGGTTTCTGCTTACTTCTGTTTTTCTTACAAGGATTATTTATCTTAAACGATCCCTTGGACTAAATTCATTATTATTATGGTAGCAGTCTTGTTTTGACGAAACAAATTCATATTCTCCCTACTTCGTAAACATACATATAAGTTATGATTGACTGAATGATTATCAAACGATCGTACATTAATGTATGCATAGTTTTAGTCTGATGGCACAGCCCGTATATTTGTGTCTATCAGTGTGTGTGTGTGTGTGTGTGTGTGTGTGTGTGTGTGTGTGTGTGTGTGCGTGCCATACACACGCGGTCAGCAATATGATAGCCCGCTGAGAGGGCTCTTACGAATTAAGTCACAATTGTGTGATGTAAGAATTAGTGAAACAACTGTAGGAAAGAATAATTGAAATAACTAGAAGCAGTGATAAATTGTACTTTTACACAAGCACAGCATATACAGAAAAACACACACACAGACACATACTAACAGATCTGAAGTGAACTTTACGTAAACGACAGACGAGTGTTCTGCAACAATGCAACTGAATAAGAGTTCGAGAAAGAATCCTTATCGATATCGAGACGTTGATGAAGACGAGGTTTTTACTCTTGAGAAATAAACATAGGTTAGAGTCCATCATATAATTGCGGGAGCAATACAATCGCTGTAGGTCATAATCTATTCTACCTGATATAACCATAAGAATGAATGGAATTGCAGTGAATTGAATGGCTATTTCTGGTCGTTTTATACATTGACTCCCTGACACCTAATAATCTTTAAATAGCTACAGGCCTGCATACACATCCAAGCCTGCCTGCACATGCAAATACACACCCATGTATATATATATATATATATATATATATATATATATAAAAAATGATTTATTTTCATCTTCCTTCGTAGTAACCAATGTATTGTAAGTGGATGTAATGTACAACTTTAAGAGCTGCAACACCATAACAACACTCTACAGCACAGCTATTAATCCGATTCTCCTATATCATGCAAAGAAGGCAACCTGTTACTTGCTATTCTTTTGTTTTCTATATTTGTTTCGTTTTCGCTCTGTTATTTTTTTTTGTTTCGTTTTTTTTCTTCAGTATTGACTATAATTATATACCAGGAAATTATGACAAGGAGCAAACGTCAATGGAAAAGTCATTCTTAGATATATCTTTTATTATATCCGTTACTTGCCTGAATTATTAAAAAAAAGAACAAAAAATGGGAAAAAAATGTATAAAAATAAGAAAAACGAAAGCACGAAAATATTATCAAACAGGCAAAGATTATATATTTTCTTATTACCAATAAATTATTTCTTTTATTAATCTTCTCTCATGTTGTAGTTTAGATTTCCGTTTCCTTACGTTGCAGTCGTCATTGTCGCCGTTATTATTATTATTGTTATTATTATTATTATTATTATTATTATTATTATTATTATTATTTTTATTATTATTAGTAGTAGTATCATTATTATTATTATTATTACTATTATCATCATTATTATTATTGTTGTTGTTGTTGTTCTTCTTCTTCTTCTTCTTCTTCTTCTTCTTATTATTATTATTGTTGTTGTTGTTGTTGATATTAACATCATCACCATCACAATAGTCATCATCATCATCGTTATCATTGTTTTTATTAAGTTTTCTTTTCATTTTTCTCTTTCATATTGTTGATGTTAATGCTTCAGATATGTTGTTATTGTTGTTGTTGTTGCTGTTTCTTTTTGTTGTTTTTTCCATGTTCACAATATTGATAATTGTCTTCTGCTCACTGCATTATGTATGTTTAATCAATCAGCATCACCGTTTTTTTGTGTTTTTTTGTTTGTGTTTTCCATTTTTGTTTTTCCATATCATTTTCCTGTCTCCTTCGACAACTATCATCTCCATTCCGCGTCCATTTTCTTGTCGTCCTTCACATCACCATCATCATCACCATTATCATCATCATCATCACCACAATCATCACCATCGTCAAAACCACTACCATCACCACCACCACCACCCTCATCATCATCATCATCATCATCATCATCAGCATCATCATCATCATCGCCATCAGCATTATTATCATCATCGTCAACACAAGAACCACCACCACCACCACCAAAACCACCACCATCACCATCATCATCATCATCATCATCATCATCATCGTCATCATCATCGTCATTTCTAGCACCACCACCACCATCGAAACAACTACCACCACCACCATCACCATCATCATCATCATCGTCATCGTCATCATCATCATCATCATCATCATCGTCTCCTCAAGCACCACCACCACCACCATCACCATCATCATCATTATCATTGTCATCATCACAACCACCACCGCATCTTATGTCTCCTCTACTTTATTTTCTTCAATCTCTGTTTTTGCAAACTCTTCATTCCTTTTTTTTTCTTTCAGATTTAGTTCTTTCTTTATTTTTTCTTACATTTACGTACACACGCACGAACGTAATTACACATACATATGTGCTTTTACATACACACACACACACACACATACATATATACATATACATACGTATGTGTGTTTATTTATGCACATACTCACACTCACTCCAGTTTCTTTTACATAGTTTGCAATCGTTCTTGTTTTGTTTATTAGTTTTTCTCTCTCATCCGTCTTTTTTTTTCTTCTTATACTCTTCGTCTTCCATCTGTAGATGTGGAATATTCTTCTGAATGCTTATGAAAGGAGGGGCGAGGCACTCACATTTCCTGAGAAAAATTGATTCACGTAAGTCTCCCCAAACAAACAGGAAATTGAATTTCGAATAGAAATTTCTAAATTATTGGAACAATGATTTTGTCGAAATCAAGAGCCATATCAAAATATAGGATTTTACCTTTTAACATCGTCATCCCCATCAACGTCTTCACATCATCATCATCATCATCATCATCATCATCATCATCATCGCCGTCGTCGTCGTCATCTTCGTCCTCCTCCTCTTCACCATCATCATCGTTTTCGTCGTCGTCGTCATCATCATCATTATCATCATTCTCATCATCATCAGCTTCATCATTATCATCATCATTATTATCATTATCATTGTCATCGTCGTTGTCGTCGTCGTCCTCATTTTCTTCTTCCTCCTCCTCCTCTTCTTCTTCCTTCCCTTATTCCTCCTTTTCCTCCTCCTCCACTTCTTCCACTCCCCTTCTTCTTCCTCCTCCGCTTATTCTCCTTCTCTTGTTCCTCCTGTTCCTCTTCCACCTCCTCCTCCTCCTCCTCATCATCATCATCGTTTTCGTCGTCGTCATCACCATCATCATAATCATCATCATCATTATCAGCTTCATCATCATCATTACCTTTATCATTGTCATCGTCGTCGTCGTTATCATGATCATCATCATTATTAACATCATAGTCATTGTCATCATTATCAACGTCATCAACAAGTTGATAATGATGACAACAAATTCTAATATTTCAAACAACACCGGCACCATTGTGGCCATCAGAAGCGCAAGAAAGAGAAGCGTTATCCATAGCAAAACGTATAGACAACGACAAATGCAATTTTACCAGCTTGTGAAAACCGTCGGTAAAATAGAGCTGTAAGAATATCTAAAAAAAGTATGTCAAAATGTGTCAGTAAAGACGAGACATGAGTCATTCTGTAAGTTTCTACTAGCGTTTTTGGGAAAGCAAGATAGTCTCCTCTAATCTACCGGTAGACGTAAGTAAAAGATCTAAGGATCGAACGCCTTATCAATGCATTGGTAAATTTATGGTTTTAACTTGTGAAGGAACATAAAACTTTCGTCACACTTGGCAGGCAATATGAATGTGAGATTTACATTTATGAGTATAGCGGGAAAGCACCCAGTAAAACCCTTCGAAATTACGAATTCATCGTTTATCCAACTCCCAATGGAGAACTTCGGGTGTACTCTAAATAATAATGTGTCACTAAAATTAAATCTCTAATTACTTTTCTCCATTCTATCCGACGATAAAAACAAAGCTGCGACGAGATTAATGTTAAAAAGCACAATTTTTGTTCCTATGTACATCAGTTGATGCAACTTACGTGGCTCTTCGTAACACGTACAGGTATTCTGTAAGCGGTAGATACGGCGAGCTGGCAGAATCGTTAGTACATCGGACGAAATGCTTAGCGGTATTTCGTCTGCGTTACGTTGTGAGTTCAAATTCCGCCGAGGTCGACTTTGCCTTTCATCCTTTCGGGGTCGATAAATTAAGTACCAGTTACGCACTGGGGTCGATGTAATCGACTTAATACCTATGTCTGTCCTTGTTTGTTCCCTCTGTGTTTAGCCACTTGTGGGTAGTAAAGAAATAGGTAGATACGGCTACAGCTTTTTTTTCCTAATATACAATATTGATGTAGATGTCTTTGACAAAATGGATTTTGTTTATTATTTTTAATGGCCTCAGTCTCATGATTGAATCAAGTAAGAGGATTAAAAAAACGATACGCTACAAACTTGTTGATGTTGTTTGGACGATGTGCAAACAATTGTTTCAAGTAATTATCAGCACTCAAACTACGACTCTAAATGCTTTAAAACAACAAATCCTGAAAATTAAGACAACTGCAAGGACAGGAAAATGCACAAAACAAACAACAACGACAAAGACTTGCAAATCTAAAATGAAGGATACCAAACACTAAACCACACAACAGCATCAGTTTCAGCGTTGTTGATAAACGTACAACTAGTTGGGACAATGTCTCTTTGAAAAAAAATAAATCAAATTATGATAATGAGCTAGAGGTACGAGTACACATAGGATTAGTTTCGACATAAATGGTCTCCCCATTTAAAAAAAAAAACAAAAACAATAAGTATGTACAGAATTTCCACCAAAATCGAAAAGCACTTGGAGGTTTATTTCAGAAAAAGAATGCACGTAGAATTTAAAAACTGAATCTCAACGAATACGTTCACACCTTGACGAGCGTCTCTTCGGAAAGACAAAATTATGTAATTCTTTTGTCCTATTCATAATTCTTTCTAGCCTTTTCAAGCCTAGCCAGGCTCATGGGCTCAGTTTCCTGGTTTCTGCGACGTATGTGTTCCCCACCCCCACCTGGACGGGACGCCAGTCCATTGCAGCGTTACTCAAGAAACAGGAAGAGAGTGAGAGAAAGTTGTGGTGAAAGAGTACAACAGGGGTCGCCACCCCCCCCTGCCGGAGCCTCGTGGAGCTTTTAGATGTTTTCGCTCAATTAACACACACAACGCCCGGTCTGGGAATCGAAGCCGTGATCCCCCGACACCGAGTCCGCTGCCCAAACCACTGGGCCATTGCACCTCTCCCTATTCATAATAAAAGAGTATAAATCCACTTGGACTGGAGTCGCTTTGGAACGAGTATCGTTTATGTAATCATGATTGCTTTCAGAATTCAGATTTGCTTTGTTTAGTTTAAGGGCCTTCGCTAAAACACGGGCACCAAGGACAATCAAAGCCAATAGGCAATAAATACAAGCTTGTTTAACCTCATCGATGATTAAGAATCCATATAATAGGAAGGTTGTACGGGCGAATTGATAAAGTCCACAAACGCTTGTTCTCTTTATACATTATACATCTTTCAACAAGAATATGATATTCTGCAATGCAACTGGAATGCAAAGCCGATCTATATAGATTGTGTAAGAAAGCTAAACAACGCCAAATATAATTATGAATCTATATATATAAAGCTGAAGTTGTGTGTGTGTGGCAGGTTTGGTAGCCTTCAACTAACACTACCTCCTCCACGACCCTGCGGCGCAAGTTGACCAAAATGGGAAGTATGATAGAAGAAGGCTTGCTCTTCCTTTCGTAGGAAATAAAGTTAAAATCGGACCATGTTAAGGCCAAAAATTATTTACATCAAAAAGGTGCTTTTTTCTATGAAAATCCCTTTTTTTTACGGTTTTTTTTACTGTTCTGTCGACATTTTTCGGTGTATTTCAACCAGAAAAATGTTCATTTAAAGAGAATAACAAGCTAAATATTGCCAAATTTTTACTTTTCAAAAACTTCAAATCTAAAGCGTCGAAAAAAATCTGAGCAACGCCGGGCGATACTGCTAGTCAAATGCTCACTACCTGCGTTAAATGTTGTTCAACAGTTTACAGAAGTTCTATGGAATCCCGTAATCTGAGAAAACCTATGTCTGGAAAGACTGAGAGTGAATAGTTACGGCTTCAATAATTTTGTTCGTAGATGTGTTTGATCTGTGCCGACCTGGGGAAAAGCAATGAAAACAAATCCAGCAACCTTCGTCCCTAACAACCCCTATGAACAAAATAAATCAAAACAAAAAAAGATAATAAAATAAAACACCTGCACATGTAGATAATTCACAATAAAGGAAAGCAATTGCCTTGTACTGTTTCTACCTCGAAGCAGTGTCTGATGGACGGAGTAACCCGTGTAATATAAGAAAATAACAAAGTTCTGATTGAAGTGTACTGCGGCTTTCAACTATAAATTTCTGATACACGAATATATATTGATCAATTTGGTTATAGCATTCAGTGTAGGTCACCCCAGTTTATAGGCCTTACTGTCGAAAATTAAGTGAACTGATGTTAGTTTCAAATCAAAACACTATTTTCTAACATCTTATCTTTATTTCTCCTAAGTTCATTGCTCTATGCATTAAAAGATAAATATTAATGAAACATGTTTATATTTGATGCTTTTATCTCTACGTGTCCTAACATAAAATTAATAGATCTCTCACTGATACATAGCACAAATATGTTTATATAATATTTATCTTTATTTCTATCTATCATTGTTACTTTTTTTAAATTTATATCATAGTTTGCGTTACGAATATTATCTTAGTAATAATATTCCTACTTTGATAATTTCTCTGCAAATTGTCCACAATTTTTCATCATTCCGTTCAGATAAGAGCGTCATTAGAGAAAATAAATTGGTAAGAGTGAACAAAGAAACGACTGGTGAATAACTATGGAGACATTTATAAGCCAACCAAAGAACCAGTAATAAAGCTCTTACACGGTCTTTCGAGGGAGAAGGCATAGTAACCAATCTTTCCTTAGAGATAATATAATCGTGGTCATGTGGTAAGAAGTTTGCTTCTCAACCACATAGTTCCGGGTTCATTCTTAGTGTGTGACACCTTGGGCAGTTATCGTCTATTAAAGCCTAGCGATTACCTAAGCTTTGCGAGTAAATGTGGAGGACGGAAATAGAAAGAAGTCAGTCGTATCCACACACACCCTCGCACACAAACATTCATATACCTCCCTTTTACATAGACACACGTACTCACACAGAGTTGAAACGCTCCCAATACCTATATGCTATCACCCCTTCTTTCCTTATTTATTTATCACCCCTTCCTTTCTAATTCATATGTTGTGACGGAGAAAAACACAAGAGTATGATTATAGTAGATATTTCTATCCAAAGGAAGGCAGTGAGCTGGCAGAAACCTTAGCACGCCGGGCAAAAAACTTAGCGACGTTTTGTCCCTCTGTGCGTTCTTGTTTCAAACCCCACCAAGGCTGACTTAGCCTTTCATCGTTTCAGAGTCGATAAAAGTACCAGTCAAATACTAGGGGCCATGCAATCAATTTACCCACTTCCCTGAAATTACTGGCTTTATATCATCATTTGAAATTTGAAACCGCTATTTCTGTCTAATATGGAGATATTGTGTGGAGATATTGTGGAATGATTTCGATAATAGCAAATACCCAGATTGTGATTCCCCAGAGATTGCAATTTCATTTTCACTCAATTACGTAAGAAAATATGTATCTTTTCAGAGAATCAGTGAAAGTAATCAGTCAACCATTTCATTCACTTAATGTTACATCAACGTATTTTCAATTTGTTTCGGTGCATGCGTGCAATGTGACCAAATTGCTTACTAAGTTACAAACAAACCTCTGGAATATGAGTGTATGTGTATACGTGTTTAAATTGTATATACATACAAACATACATAGGAGTGGCTGTGTGGTAAGTAGCTTGCTAAACAACCACATGGTTCCGGGTTCAATACCACTGCGTGGCATCTTGGGCAACTGTCTTCTGCTATATCCCCGGGCCGACCAATGCCTTGTGAGTGGATTTGGTAGACAGAAACTGATAGAAGCCTGTCGTATATATGTATATATATATATGTATGTGTGTGTGTTTGTGTGTCTGTGTTTGTCCCCCTAGCATTGCTTGACAACCGATGCTGGTGTGTTTACGTCCCCGTTACTTAGCGGTTCGGCAAAAGAGACTGATAGAATAAGTACTGGGCTTACAAAGAATAAGTCCCGGGGTCGATTTGCTCGACTAAAGGCGGTGCTCCAGCATGGCCGCAGTCAAATGACTTAAACAAGTAAAAGAGTAAAGAGTAAAGAGTATATATATATATAAATATATATATATATATATATATAATATATATATATACATATATGTATATATATATATACATACATACATACATACATATATATATATATATATATATATATATAATATATATATATACACATATGTATATATATACATACATACATATATACTTACATACATACATACGTATACATATACATGTATATCGAGAGAGAGGGAGGGAGAGAAGGAGAGAAAGAGAAATTGTTAGATATATGTTATATCTTTATGTATATACACATATATATATGTGTGTGTTGGGGGGATGTATGTATGTGTGTAATACAAATAGAGAGAGAGAGAGATAAAGAGAGAGAGAGAGAGAGAGAGAGAGAGAGAAAGAGCCATATTTCCGTGTGTTTTGACTGGATATATTAAGAATCAAAAATGTCTCTTAAATTTCAGAGAAATTGAAGTGATGTATGTTTGTCACGTTTATTCCCATTTTCAGAAAATTAGTAATTGTTTCAAATAAATTATTTTTTTAATACCTTGTAATTACTTAATATGGTTTCTATCTTTCAAATTAGTTTAACTCGTTTGCGTAAATTATTTGTTTAAAATGGTTATGAAAGGATTCCGAGTTAACGATAAAATGTTTGATAAAGTAGCATTTTCTTTTTCTATCCATTTTCCTAATACAGCTTTATAGAAATTGGTTGTATTTGCAACGGAATTGACATAACAGTAAGTGTACAGTAATCATTAAAGTGTAAGCTGCGAAAGTGTTTCAATTCCCATTAAAGCCATTTGTTTTTACCACTTCGTAAAAACTTTAAATTCAGGAATCTCTTACTGTTTTCCTGGAAGTAGAAGTTTTTTTTTTAATGATTACAAGAAAATACTGTGTTTCTTAAGGAACATCATACTCTTGGCATTCCTTACAAAAATAGTTTCGGTCACCCTATCTAAGAAGCTCTCTGAAGTTCTTGGGCATAGCCATATATCCGTTCCAGGCTAGTAGAAACTATAAATTTAGGTATTATCTAAGAATGCTTTCATTTCTATTTCTGGTATGTCGAACAGGTGCCTAAGAAGTATTTTAGAAGTATTTTTATACATATGTTTAAATATGCATGAGTTTATAACTGGTATTTCTTCTAGCAAATTTAGTCAAGATCAATTTTGCTGATGTTAAGTAATGCAAAATATTGAACGAGAAATAAATAACGTATTGCCTTTAGGAGACAATAAAATATGAACCAGTTAAGTGGACGACTTCTCCTCAAAATTGATGGCCATATGCCAAAATTAGAAACATACAAAGAGAAAAAAATGATATTAGGCTATATTACATATTTTTTCTCATCAGAATGGTAAAGAAAACATCAAAAATATTGATTACTTATTTGCTTGTAGATGATATTAATGTGTTTATATAAAGACCATATATACGGCATGAAAATAAAAAGCGTACGTGCATGGAACAGAGTAAATTGTTTCAACTGGTTTCGGTTGAGAACTGATTCTTAACTCAAGACAAAACTTCGTCTAACCTGGTTTCCTCTTCAATGGATTTTTAGAATCTCTATACTGAAAGACATTACTTGCCGATGTTTAGTATCGCATTTTAATTTCTAAGAACTAAACGTGATTGAGTCAAGATCATCCTTCATCACTCTTGCCTCTGTGGAATAAGAAAAAAAACGACTAAAAACTACTACTGATTTGATCCGAAATACCTAATATTACTAAAGTAGGAAATAATGATATATATATATAGATGAATACTGACAATTATTCTAATTCTTATTTTTGTATTGTAGTTATAAGCGATTCTTTTCTACTCTAGGCATAAGATACAAAATTTTGGGGAGGGAGCCAGTCGATTAGATCGACCCAAGTACGCAATGGCATTTGATTTATCGACCATGAAAGGATAAAAAGCAAAGTCGACTTCGGACCAATTTGAACTCAGAACGTAAAGACGAATACCTATTTCTTTACTACCCATAAGGGGCTACACATAAGTACCAGATCGTAACTGGTACTTAATTTATCGGCCCCGAAATGATGAAAGGCAAGGTCGACCTCGGTGGAATTTGAACTCGGAACGTAACGGCAGACGAAATGCCTATTTCTTTACTACCCACAAGGGGCTAAACACAGAGGGGACAAACAAGGACCGACACACGGATTAAGCTGATTTCATCGACCCCAGTGCATAACTGGTATTATTTAATCGACCCTGAAAGGATGAAAGGCTAAGTCGACCTCGGTGGAATTTGAACTCAGAACGTAGCGGCAGATGAAATACCACTAAAAATTTCGGCCGGCGTGTAAACGTTTCTTATTTCTTCACTACCCTAAAGGGGCTACAAACAGAGGGGGATAAACAAGGACAGACAAACGGATTAAGTCGATTATATCGGCCCTAGTACGTAACTGGTACTTTTTTAATCGACCCCGAAAGGATGAAAGGCAATATCGACCCCGGCGCAGTTTGAACTCAGAACGTAGCGGCAGGCGGAATACCTATTTTTTTACTACCCACAAGGGGCTAAACACAGAGAGGACAGACAAATGGATTAAGTCGATTACGTTGACCCCAGTGCGTAACTGGTGCTTAATTTATCGACCCCAAAAGGATGAAAGACAAAGTCGACCTCGGCAGAATTTGAACTCAGAACGTAACGGCAGACGAAGTACTGCTACACATTTCGCCCGGTGTGCTAACATTTCTGCTAGCTCACCGCCTTGTGGCTTTAAGAGAATACAGTAAGAGTGATCACTGATAGAATCGCAGTGCACATAACTTTTACTTCAACTTCTTTAGGTTGTTGTTCTTTATATCGTTACATCATTACCTACTAATACAATAATTACCTTGAAATTATTTTCAACGAATGGACCCATAGTTAACATGTAATGTACCAGTACTATCTCTTAAAACGAGTGGTTATTCAATTTTCTAAAGTTTTAATCTATAGACGCAGGAGTGGCTGTGTGGTAAGTAGCTTGCTTACCAACCACATGGTTCCGGGTTCAGTCCCACTGCGTAGCATCTTGGGCAAGTGTCTTCTACTATAGCCTCGGGCCGACCAAAGCCTTGTGAGTGGATTTGGTAGACGGAAACTGAAAGAAGCCTGTCGTATATATGTATATATATATATATATGAGTGTGTGTGTCTGTGTTTGTCCCCCTAGCATTGCTTGACAACCGATGGTGGTGTGTTTACGTCCCCGTAACTTAGCGGTTCGGCAAAAGAGACCGATAGAATAAGTACTGGGCTTACAAAGAATAAGTCCTTGGGTCGATTTGCTCGACTAAAGGCGGTGCTCCAGCATGGCCGCAGTCAAATGACTGAAACAACTAAAAGAGTAAAAGAGTATGGTAGATGGTGAAGACTGACAACATTGTTCACAATATTTCATATGGTTTCACACAGAACATTTCCATAAATAATAGTGAGATCTTATTTTATTGAACCCAGTGTAGAAGAAACAGATAGCATGTTAAGTGGAAACCGCTTATATTTCGGTTTTCATGTTGCCAATTATTTTTCATTGCTCTACAGATTAGGCACCGCGTTGTTGTCCGGTGTGAGCGGAAACTGCAATATCAGTGGATCGAACCCGAAGCAATTTGGTTGCGAACGTATCAACCACCCACACTTAACAAATGTTCCTTTTAAGAATTAGGTCCATTGGACATTAAGAATATTTACAATGGGTGTGATAAAAGTTTATTCAATCCCATCCTCATTTTAATCTCAGAAACAGAGAAATATTGCCGAAGATCTTTGAATTGAGAATTCTCTCAGTTTGCCTTACATGATACAAACAAATCTTCGTATTCATTAAACCGAAATGTATTTTCTAGAAACCTAACCAAATATTCCCGAAGATCTTTGAATTGTGAATTCCCTCACTTTGCATTACATGTTACAATCAAATCTTCGTATTCATTAAACCGAAATGTATTTTCTAGAAACCTAACCAAATATATATATATATATTAAGGGAAGTTATCTTCTAATGTAATTAAATATTTCATCAATAATATCACTAATAGGAAAACATTAAGGTATAAAGTTTGAACTGATTAACGTTTAAACTAATAAGTAACAAAAATAATCTAAATATCTAAATGAAAAAATATTTGTCATTAATAAAAGTTAATTAGTATTTTCTCAGATGTCTTATATTGTGTATTTTCTTTCCTTTTCTATATATTTAGTTGCAAGCATATCTATCAAATTCATAATTAATTCTATATATAATTTTTTTTTATTAATTACTTCAAGTAATTCTTTTAAGGAAAGCGTTTATAAATATACAATTTCGGAAACGTTTAAATCAGATACAAAATCATTTGAAAGCAAATAGTTGTTACACACACACACATAGGTATATATGTATGTATGTATATATATCTATATATATATATATATATATATATATATATATGTATGTATGTATATGTGTATATATATATATAAATATAATGATAATTATATTAATAAGAAGAAGAAGAAACAACAAAATAATGCGACCTTAATAACGATTCTAGTGTCATCACCGCTAGGTTTAAATTGGATTAAAAAATACAGATCCTTCCAAAAAAGATGCCTTATAACTATTAAGGACCATAAAAATAAATTCCTATCTAATCCTAAATGCAGACTAATTAACCCTCTAAAATCAGAAATAGGTATTAGTGATGATTTGTTTTTTATCAGTGCTAAAGTTAGAGGTGCAACTAATTTAGTGCAATGGTCCAAAAGTATAGAAGTTGTTAAC
Source organism: Octopus sinensis (assembly GCF_006345805.1). Classification (NCBI taxonomy): domain Eukaryota; kingdom Metazoa; phylum Mollusca; class Cephalopoda; order Octopoda; family Octopodidae; genus Octopus; species Octopus sinensis. Next base: position 17,792,650 of record NC_043008.1, read on the forward strand.
TGGTCTAAAGCAATTAGAAATAAGAATAAAACAAGATTTACGCAATATGATATTGTAGATTTATATGCAACTACATCTAGAAAACTGCTAGATAAAGCCCGCCATTTCGCAGGTGATTTTACAAAGATTAGTGAAGAAGATAAATATATAATCCTCCATTCTAGAAAGACCTTACTTTTCGGCGGAAACACAGCGTGGGTCAAGACAACAGACACAGGGAATGAAGTAAGTCGAGAATATCACACTAGAGCTGTGATATCCACATGGATTAGTTTTAACTCTACTTATTGTTTCTTTCCCGGTAAACTGGTTGTCCAAAGACTTCAAATGTAACTAGTAATTCACAAAATTTGACGGTGTTCTCATGTACCTGGAGAAAAAGTTTTAATCCATAACATTTATGTTGCCATGGTTGATACCTCAGAGGATGAAGTTCCAGCTTTATCGACCGTGCCAAATGGGGGCAGCGGAATTTAAGAGGGAAAGGAAGAATCTTGAAAATGACCCAGAGTCTGGACGTCGTGTAAATTCCACCACGGAGAAAAACATTGATCGTGTTCACTACATGGTGATGGATGAGAGGCGATTGAGTATAAATGGGACAGCCAATGTTATTAGCATATTCTGAGAGTAAGTCGAGAATATTCTCTACAATGAATTTAGCATGACTAAGTTTTCTGTTCAGTGGGTGGTCACGTCTTCTGGCACCTGATCAAAAGCTCACCAGGTTAATCACATCACGGTAATATCTGATATTGTTTGAGGCAGATCTAGCCGGTAACTTGCTCAAAATAATAGACACGAGAACATAAACTCTAAATCTGATACCGTTAGAATCTATTGATACGTTATTCACATTATCATATATCGATTCAAGCTATACTTGCATGCACTATACTTAGCATGCACTGGGTTCTTTGTTTCATTGTAATCATTTATGAAACCTACATAGCTTTAAAAAAATTTAATGCAACTGTTGTATAATGCGAAAGCTTTAACCGGAGTAGTTATATATCAAAGTAACGATGCTTAGCAGATAGATATGGAATCAGTAGCAATAGCCACACTTTATATAATAATCTAATATCTACTGATGGTAATCTGTTGAGTGTCCTCTAATTATGCTCCTTATAGTGAAGCATCAACAGACATACGTTATGCGGTATGATATCATTCTAATGTGGCTCCGAACAACAGCAAACACACTTACACAAAAAGTATCTACAGACATATGTCATATAATATGACGTCGTTATATTAAAGCTTCTTACACAAAACTGTCAAAGATTGATTCAAGATTGTAGGGCTCGAGTATTTATTTTGGAACGAAGTCTTATTCCGGTAGTTAACTTCGGTATATTTTCTTCATTGCTACTACCAACATAAACGAACGATTAGTTTAAGGTGGGCACATAAATTTCATTGTGTCGACACATGGCAAATATCTCTGTATAAAATATAAAACATAATTGCGCACAAACTCTGAGACTGTGTGTCTATTTGTTCGGTTAAACTTATCTTTTGCAACTCCATTCCGGGACTTCTTTCACTGTACAATTTCTTCCAGCTAAACACATTTCTGCCATCAAAACTGCCTCTGCTGGAGATTTTCATCTTTTATCCAGCCACGTAAGGGCCACAAAAGAATATTTGTGATGTGATTGGTTGTGTGTTAATTAATACATAAGGTTTCATACTGCAGTTGTTGGGTGGCTATAAATAACTCTAAGCTATCTCTCTTTGCATGTAGAATAACCTCTTGTAGATCAAAGGTTGATTTCAGGTTAATGTTATTCATTTCAAATTAATCACGCTGCTGAGCCTTGGGAAATACTTAAACGTCAACATTTTCCGTTTAACTTCATAAAAATATGCAAACAACGTGCCTTGTCGGAATTTTAGTGCACTTAATTCTTATTTCAGTCGAAATACAAAGTGGGCTACATATTCCTGATTCTCATAATTACTCATGTGGAGGCGCAATGGCCCAGTGATTAGGGCAATGGACTCGAAGCAAACTATTGTTAGATGCAACAGATATGAATGATCTTGCATTTTTCTAAGCAACCACTTCCCTATTTCAGACAACTAGTGTTTGTGATGCTGTTATGTGTTGGTATATCTCAGGCAATATGGAGGAAACTGCATAAGATAACAAACAGAGTAACGGTGTTAGTAGTCTAGGTAGGAAGGAACATCATGGAATAATATTCCTTTCATTACTGCATCGAAACGACAATGCCCTCACCCTCAAAACCTTCATAGTTACATCCATGGTCAAGGGTCTTGTTTAAAAGCTAAAGTATAAGGGTATCTTAGTATTATTAATTATAAAGTAGCAGGGAATGACAATGTGGAGAGGGCAGACATCTGTAAATATGGATCGCTTACGAATTGCTTGCGACAAGATTGGTCTTCGTATAATTTCTCGACTCAAAACTCGTAATATGATACGCTTTATCTGCTACGGCGAGCGCTATCAAAACATACATACACACACATTTATGTGTGTGTGTGTGTGCGTGTGTACGTGTAATGTAAGTCCATATATGTATGTATATATAAGTTCAAGACTGATTGTTTAAAATCATTTCTAAAGAATCCAGTATAATGTTGATTGTTTTTCTACGTCCACTGTTGAATTATATCTATAACAAAATCTCGCTGCCGAATAATTTAACAACTCTGAAGAGATAAATTTTCATCAGTTTGGACGGACATTTCACTTAAAAGGTAATATTTTTACCTAGGCGTCCTTCGGTAATGCAAATCAGGTCAATAAATCTTGAAGCTTCTGTCTGTATGTATTGACACATACCAAAATAGAGTTGCTAGTCAAACACTGGAGAACTTTAGTTGTGTTTGCTTATACCACTTTTTGTTCTTTTTTTCTGATAGAGTTTTATATTGCTGGCATAATTCCAGGTGAATTTAAATCCCTATTCTGCTATTCTTTTTCTATTTGATTTTTTTTTTATCGGCTAAACTTTACGTCTGAAAAGAGTCTCGTTTATCGTTTCACATAGATACTGTATCGAGTTTCATTACAGGCTGTTGGCGATTCCACATATGAAGTATTTAATCCAGTGATTACAATCAAGAATGTTTCGGCCTCTTATGAGACTATGTAGAGTTCTTTGCTTTTTTAGGTTTTGTTAATTTTTCTTTGTGGAGGCGAGTGGCTTAGTGGTTAGGGTGTCAGCATCATGATCGTAAGATTGTGGTTCCGATTCTGGACCGGGCGACGCGTTTTGTTCTTGAGCAAAGCACTTTATTTCACGTTACTTCAGTCCACCCAGCTGGCAAAAATGAGTAACGCTGCGATGTACTAGCGCCCGTCCAGCTGGGGAACACATACGCCATTGAAACCGGGAAACCGGGCCCATGAGCCTGGCTAGGCTTTAAAAGGGCGCATTTATTATTTTTTAAATTTTTATTTATTCTACTTTGTTCAGTTTCTTTGCATTCAAATATAGACGGAATACAGGCTTTTCTTTTCATCTGTAGCCCGAATTATAGCCTAGATTTTATCCTTCTTCAGAGTTTCTGTGAATGCTGCCCCTATTTTTCTTCAGAGATATCTGCCATATCAACTTCTGCGTTTGTTGATTTTCTAAAAGACAAAACAGTTTTCCCTTTTTTTATGGCTTGTATAGATATTTATTATTTTCCATTTATTCTTTTCTAGATTTTTTGTAGTCCTATATTTTCTTTGTAGAAAAGATTTCGAATTACATAGAGTCTGTTTTTTTCCCGTATACTTAGTCAATATAAGCTTTCTGTGCCAGAGTTTGGACGATGTTGTTATTATTATTATTTGTCTTTTTGTTACTCTCTGTAGTCTGAGATGTTAGCTTAGCAAAGCACTCAACTAACAATAATATCATAATTCATTGACTGGACTATTAAAGCGATGATGTCGATGATATTTTGTGTGTATTTAATGTCTTTCCTGTTACTTAATAGTCATTTTTAGTTATCTTAGTATGATACACATTCAACACTTACTTGATTTCTAGGTATTTCTAGTTCCTCTTTTTTTCTTGTCTTAACGTGTGAGCTTTGTTTATGGTCTTAATTATTTCCCATACAACTCTGTTCCTTGATGTCTAATATATCGCACCTCTCTGTTTCACCAGTATATTCATGTAATATTTCCGCGAATATTTCTGGTTGTTTAAGATTTGCAGTGATCAACCTGAGGTGGTATTTAGTCAAATACGAAGGCGGCGAGCTGGCAGAAACGTTAGCATGCCGGGCGAAATGCTAACCGGTATTTCGTCTGCTGCTTCGTTCTGAGTTCAAATTCCGCCGAGGTCGACTTTGCCTTTCATCCTTTCGGGGTCGATAAATTAAGTACCAGTTACGCACTGGGGTCGATACAATCGACTTAATCCGTTTGTCTGTCCTTGCTTGTCCTCTCTGTGTTTAGCCACTTGTGGGTAGTAAAGAAGTAGGTATTTAGTCAAAACATTGATGCTCGTTTTATGGCAGCCTTTTAACCCACATCAAGTTCCGTTTAGCATATCAGTTAATGGTATAGTCACCAAAGGAATGATGTGAATTTCGCTTAGAATATTATACTGTGCTACAGATATGGTAAGATGTTTGTATTCCATCTCCAGCCCCTATCAGGAAAATTCTTTTCCAGTTACTTCTGACACGTTTAGTGTATCTTTTCAGCAATGAATCTACCATACTCATAACTAATGTTTCTAGTAACTACGAATAGAATCATTATTATTATTATTATTATTATTATTATTATTATTATTATTATTATTATTATTATTATTATTCAGTAGTTTTATTTTTATAGCGTGCTTTCACTTCACTACCGAGCGCAGCTCTGTGTGACTTGGGTATGTGCTGTGATTTGTTGTGATGCTCTGATGGTTATTGTATGGAAAGTGTTCTGCGTAGGATGTGTGTAGTGCCTAGTAGTGCAATTTTCTGTATGTTATATGTGTTTGTAAGTCCTGGTGTTTTTGTTATGTATTTGTCTGAATATTTTTTTATCATGCCTAATGCACCTACTATGATAGGAATTGTTTCTGTTTTCAGATTCCACATTCTAGTTACCTCTATTTCCAGGTCTTTGTATTTTGAGAGTTTCTCCATTTCTTTTAGAGACACGTTGTCATCAGCCGGTATTGATACATCAATTAGAAAGCATTTGTTTTCTTCATGATCTCTGACAACTATATCTGGTCTGTTGGCCTTAATTTCTCTATCTGTGTGTATCGGCATATCCCAGAGTATGGTTGCTTTCTCGTTTTCTGTGACCTTTTCTGGTGTGTGCCTATACCATCTTTTTTCTGTTGTTATTCCATAATGTTGGCATAGCTTCCAATGTATGTAGGTTCCAACTCTGTCATTTCTATGAATATATTCCTTCTTAGCCAGGACTGGGCAGCTAGAGATAATATGATTTATTATTTCTTGTCCATCTCTACATATTCTGCAGTTACTTGTAATATTTCTTTTCATTACATGTTTTTGGTAATTTCTGGTTGGGAGGCTTTGGTCTTGTGCTGCAATTAAAAATCCCTCTGTTTCTGCTTTGAGTCCTGAGCTTCTCAACCATTGCTGGGATTTTTCTTTGTCTATTTCTTTTGCGTTTAGTTTAGTCCAGTATTTACCATGAAGGGGCTTTTCTTGCCATCGTTTTATCATGGTTCGTTGCTGTTCTATTTTTAGTTTGGATTTCATTTGTTTTATAGCTTTTGTTGTTTCTTCATCTTCTTCTTCTTCTCTTCGTTTATTAGGTGGTATGATTTCTTGTTTGTATTTGTCAGCTTCCTTAAATACTGAGAACAGTTTTTTGTCTTGCTCGTGTTTTGCTGCTATCTGGATCAGTTTTCCTTCCTTCTGAAGTAGGTATTTTTGCAGTCCTATGGTGGTTATTTTATAGTAGTTTTCCAGCTGTATAAGGCCTCTACCACCTTCTATACGTTGTATATATAGTCTTTCTATGTCAGATTTTGTGTGATGCATCCTAGATCCTGTCAGTATTTTTCTTGTTTTCCTATCTATTTTGGACAGTTCATTTCGTGTCCAGTTAAGGATATTGTAGCTGTAACTTATAACTGGGACAGCTAAAGTGTTGATACCTATTATCTTGTTTTTAGCATTGAGCTCTGTTTTTAGTATTGATCTAACTCGTCTATAATATTCTTTTTTATTTTCTCTTTCATTTGTGTGTGTTGTGTCTTATCTAGTTCATGGATTCCTAAGTATTTGTAAGTTTGGCTTTGGTCTAATTCTTTTATTTCATTGGTTTTAGCTAGTTTGATGTTGTTACTCTTAACTAGTTTTCCTCTTTTCATGGTTACTTTGGCGCATTTTTCTAATCCAAATTTCATATCTATTTCTTTGGTAAATCCATGAACTGTCTTTAATAGTGTTTGCAGCGTATAGTTTTAGGTCATCCATATATAAAAGGTGGCTGATCGTTTTGCCTTAACATTTATATCCGCATCCAGTTCTATTTAGTATATCAGATAGAGGTGACAGTGCCAAGCAGAAAAGGAGTGGAGAGAGCGTGTCTCCCTGGAATATTCCTCTCCTAATGGGGATGTCTTTGGTTTTCATGAGTCCCTCTTTTGTTTGGAGGTGTAGGACTGTTTGCCATTTATTCATAGAGTGCTCTATGAATTTTATGATTGTTGGTGCTACTTTGTTAATGGCTAGTGTTTCGAGGATCCATGTGTGGGGGATGCTATCAAACGCCTTTTTGTAGTCAATCCAGGCCATACTGAGGCCTTTCTTCTTTCTGTGGCTGTCTTCAGTTATGGCTTTATTAATCATTAGTTGATCTTTACAGCCATATGAGCCTTTGCGGCATCCTTTCTGCTCTTCTGGGAACAGTTTGTTTTCGTCCAGGTGCTTGTTCAGCCTTTGCGATATCACTGCAGTAAATGCCTTGAACATAGTAGGGAGGCAGGTTATTGGTCTGTAGTTTTCTGGTTTTGCTGTTTCATTTGATTTGGGAATTAAGATGGTTTTCCCCTTCGTGAGCCATTCAGGCATTGTCTCTGGCTCTGCTATTATGTTGTTAAAGTTTTCAGCCAGCTTTTTGTGCATTCCTGTTAGATATTTCAACCAGAAGTTGGGGATCTTGCCATGCCCAGGTGCCTTCCAGGTGCTTAGTTTTTGCAGTGCCTGGGTGACCTCTTCAGTTGTTATGGGGGTCCAAAGTTGTTCAGATGCCGAGTTTGTTATTTTGATACTCCTTTTTTTTGGTTGTTCGTTCGCCGACCATATTTCTCTCCAGAATTCTTCCAATTCTTCTGCCGTTGGTGCTGCAGTGACTTCTATTTTATTTTTGCCCAGTTCTTGGTAGAACTTTTTGGGGTTGGAGTTGAACTTTTCGTTTTGTTCAAAGAAGTGTTGGCGTTTCTCGTACCGGCGGATCCTTTGTGCTTTGGCAAGGATATCTTGCTTCAGCTTTTCTTTTATCTCAGGCAAATCTTTCTCTGTGATGTTATATTTGCGGAGTATTTTTGTTTTCTTTTTGTTGCTCAGTAGCGTTGATTGTTTGCTGATTTCATTAAGAATCGACAGGTCTTTTCTAATTTTTTTAATTTTGTTTTGGATGTTATTTATCCACAGGGTTTGTTTGGGTGGTGGTACTCCTGTTTGGGCGGGTTTGGGTGAGTATCCAGCTTCATTTGTGGCTGCAGTGGCTGCTGCGTATATTAAGTCATTTAGCTCAGTGATATCACTTTTTTTTTGTTTCAGTGGCTATTAGTTCAGTGACGGCTAGGTTTATGCTGTTTATAATTGGTGTTGTTATTTCGTTTATTTTGATTCTTGGGAGGTATGGTCGGTGGTCCATTTTGAGCTCTGTGGTTTTCAGTTCTTTGATTATTTTATTTTTTATATTATCATAATCATTAGGCTCCCCTTCGTTGTTTACATCGTGTTTGTTGGGAATGTTGCGTTTGTCTTCGTGTTTTACAGTTTCAGTGTTTATATTATTGGGCATTGTTGTGTGGCTTCTATCTACATTTTCCTGGTGTATTTTTTCTTTTAGATGTTCTATTTCTATTTCTGATATTTTTTTTGTGTTGAGAATGTATCTTCGTACGTTAGCTAATTTATTAGGGATCATTGCTGTATCCAAGTCTATATCTCTATTATTTTCCTTCCATATTTTATATGTATGTGTTGTTGTATTTTCATTTTTTGGCTAGATCACTGCTGTGAAGTATGCGAGTAAGATAGAAATGTATTCCTCACGTGTCCATTTACGTCTTTTGGGTTTTATTTGCGGGACATGAGGTACAACGTCCGGCCCATTATTTTGACGGTCGTCATTTTCGTAGGGTACCGGTCCGTTTATTTCTGTTGTCACATTATTTCGCACGTGTAGTTTTTCGTACATTTTTTGTTGTAAGTTTAATGTACGTACCGCTCGATTGTTATTCTTGGGTTGAATAGTATCGGTGGCATTTAATTTCTTCGTAGTTCCTTTGTACATGGTGTTGGGGTCGGGGATGATCGTGATGTTCCACGCATGTTTACATGTGTTGTGTTAGAGGTGGAGATGATATCGAGTCAAAATACATCATTTCGTTTCGAAAATAGTAATAAATTTCAATTAGTATTACTTACTCGGTTACAGTCCAATTCTTTGTTAGTAAATCTTTGGCTCCATAGGATGTCCTAGTTTTCGATGTTTGTGGATAGATTTCGGAGCTCTGTATTTTCCTTCTTACATCTTAAACGTCCCCCGGTGTTATTATTATTATTATATTATTATTATTATTATTATTATTATTATTATTATTATTATATCATCATCATTATTATTATTATTATTATTATTATTATTATATTATTATTATTATTATTATTATTATATTATTATTATATTATTATTATTATTATTATTAAAAGGCGGCAAGCTAGTAGAAAATATCACGCCGGGCGAAATGCGTAGCCGCATGTCGTCTGCTGTTACGTTCTGAGTTCAAATTCCGCCTAGGTTTACTTTGCCTTTCATCCTTTCGGGGTCGATGAATTAAGTACCATATATAATCGACTTAATCCGTTTGTCTGTCCTTGTTTGTTCTCTCTGTGTTTAGCCCCTTGTGGGTAATAAAGAAATTGTTATTTCGTCTGTCGCTACGTTCTGAGTTCAAATTCCGTCGAGGTCGACTTTGCCTTTCATCCTTTCGGGGTCGAGAAAGTAAGTACCAGTTACGCACTGGGGTCGATATAATCGTCTTAATCCGATTGTCTGTCCTCGTTTGTCCTCTCTGTGTTTATCCCCTTGTGGGTAGTAAAGAAATAGGTATTTCGACTGTCTTTACGTTCTGAGTTCAAATTCTTCCGAGGTCGACTTTGCCTTTCATCCTTTCGGGGTCGATAAATTAAGTACCAGTTGCATACTGGAGTCGTTCTAATCGAGTGGCCCCTTCCCCCAAACTTTGGGCCTTGTGCCTAGAGTAGAAAATATTATTATTATCATTATATTATTATTATTATTATTATTATTATTATTACGTTGTTGTAGTTACTTTTGTTCTTGTTGTTGCTGTTTTGTTGGTTATTACTCTTTCTCCTTTTGTTGCTGTTTGCTTTACATTGAAAACGTTCTTTTTAACTGTTCCCCAGGTTTCCTATAGATTTTGATGATTTGTTTCTCAACTGGATGATATGTATCGCGTAAAAGATATAATACAAAATAAATGAAATCAAAAATAAAAACTTCTGGTTTCGCCCTGTTTGAGTCAAGAAAATATAAGCGACATTTTTTAACGCATAAAAATATTCTTTTTGATATTTTTAGATTAGCTGTATCATAAGAAGTTTATTTTATTGCGATGGTAGAAGTAGTATTTACACCAGAGGGATTCAACGAACTTAGCAATATTTTTTACAAAATATTAGCAATATTTTTTCGAAGCAAAAAGTAAACTAAACATAAAGATAAAACTACTGAGAAACAATAAACACACAAGGAGACTGTGTGACAGAAAAAGTTGGCAGTATTCATTTTAAAATGTTCAACTAAAAGGCAGCCATCATCAACATTTGTCTAATGAAACTGGCAGCATCTTTGAAAACAATTTTGTTTAAAAGACGAGTGAAAGGTTGCACTCATGACGTTTAGCTATATTTTATAAACTTGAACTTAAAGAAAGTGATTAGCCGTTCTAACTTAGAAATTATTGAAGATGCCGTTATTATGTATCATAAATAATCCATATATGACTATGAAGCACCATCTTTTTTTCTTTTTTCTACATGTTTCCTCACCTTATATTTTTAAGCAGCACATTTTTTCTTTGATATACATTCACGAAATTGTGGTACCATGAGATTGGATTGACAATATGCTTGCATTATTTTCCAAGATTTTTGCGCCTCGAAGTCATATTTGGCCGCAGAAATATTTCCATGTTGTCCTTACTGGATCAATAAAATATACCATTAAACCAAATTAGGTTGGGTAATTTGTCAGTGCTACGAAAAGGATGAGTTAGTAAATGGGTGCCGAATTCAGTTATTTTTTTTATTCTTGGGTTCTTTTCTTAATGCTGCTGGTAGTTTAAAACCATTTCTTCATCCTTGGCTCATTTGAGCAGAAAGTAAATGCGCCGAAGATTTGAAATCATCTTCTATTGAAAACTTTCAATACAGATCTCCAGCTTGATCATAATCTCTTACTTCCTTCTATCAGTCTCATCTGTCATGAAAAAAAAAATGACTTGTGGATGATGACCTCTTTCTTGTTGAACGATAAGAAAAAAGTAAAATGACTCGGGCATTTAAAGAGAACGAACGCATTGTTATCAGCGGAAGAAGAAAGCAACAAATATCGAATGCAAACTATCGTATATTTATTCATTAACCAGACATTCTATCGACGCACGCATCTCTTCAAAGAAAATTGGTTCTATCAAACCAAATCAGACTCTAACAGGATCATTAATTATGCGTACTAAGCGATAATTATAGTTTTATTCTCTGCTTCATGCAATATAGCTGTCACTACAACTGCCATATTACGAAAAATATTTTAAAATCTTATTGCTCTCAAGCGAAAAGATATCTTTTAGAATGTGTCTCTTATGTAAATGAAAAATAACCAGAGTTATTTTATTGATTAAACTGGCTAATCGAAAGAATTATACAGCACTGTTTATGATTTGGAAACAACATACTTACTATAACTCCAAACGAATAAAAGGACATCGCGGTCAAATCGATAAGAGTATTATTAAAATTTCAGATATGATTTTATAGTAAAACAAATTAAATAAATTCGCAATACTTTTGAAATTAATAAACTTTGCGATGGTGTTGAGGATAATAACAACATGGATAATAATTGTGTCTAACAGACAGAAAGCTACAAATTTGGTGAGTAGCTAGGGTCGATTATATTGACCACAGTAATTAAATAGTACTATCAATTGGTACTTTGCATCTATGAGGGATGAAAGGCAAAGTTGACCCCGGCGGGATTTGAATTCAGTATATCCAGAACTGGAACAGATAACTCGAGATTATGTTTTACGGACGATTCTCCCAGACTACCGTCCTTTAAAAGTTTCTAACATAGAAATTCCAAGTGAAGGGTTAATCTATTATAATGGTAACAGTACTTGACTATTACATTTTTAGGGATCCTGAAATGATGAAACTGAAAATTAAATTCTACATGATTTTAACTGCAGATATAAAGCGTCAGAAAACAGCTGCAAATAATTTTTCCGATGCATTCACGATTCTACGAATCCATCGATCATACATTACCAGAAGCAAAAACAAAACAAAAATTCTTTATAGGCCAAAAAAAAAAATGAAAAAGCAACAGACAAAACAAAACAGTGGGTTTCCAATATGTGTACGGCATCTTCGAATTGATGATGCTTTAATTCCGCTCTTGAACCTAAACAACAACTAGTTTTTTTCCTTTGCCATGTTTGATTAATTTTCTCTGAAGTAGTTCGTTAATACAACTCCTGGAAATATTACTGTGACGGGAAAAAGTATTCAGTGTTTAATAATCGTGTTTCTAGCACAGACTTAAATTAACTGTACAGACCGGGAATCAATGGTCAATGTAACTGGACCTTGGAGTAGAGTGGAGTGAAATTGATCTAAGAATATCTGTTAAACATTGAAAATCGTAAATAATTGCTCACTGTAGAAATTGCAGCTGTTTGATAAGTTCGTGTTCGTGCATTGGAAAAAGGAAACAGAATCTGCAGAATCTTGGAAGTGCCTAAGCTATTTTGGAAATTGTTTGCATCAACTCTGTTTTAGGATTCTCCTGCACAATCTAGGATATCATTTTACTCGCCTAGTGTGAAGCTATAGTAGTGAAGATGTAAATTATTCGTGTTAATTGCGTTGCTTCAAAATATCATAATCATGATCTATTTGAAGTAGATAAAAAACTTCGCTCTCATAAATGCGTTTATGTTCAAAATGTATATATGTATATATGTATATATTAATATATATATATATATATATATATATATATGTGTGTGTGTGTGCGTGTGTGTGGTGTGTGTGTATGTCTGTGTGTGTGTGTGTATGTATGTACGTATATAAAGACATACGTGCATACATGCGCACATAAACCATATGCAAATACACATATATATAATTTTATGTACGTTGCCAGATATAACATATAAGCTTCTAATTTCTTCACGGATATATGTGTGGATGAGAGTCTATGTATGTGCCTCTGTATGAATTTCTGTGTGTGTGTGTGTGTGTGTGTGTGTGTGTGTTCATAAATGTTCTTTTCAAATTTTAATTATTTTGTATCCTACCTCTGAGAAAGGAGCTGGTTTTATTACAGAGATACAAATCTGTATCGATGGAGTGTATATATATATATATATATATATAAAACTATGTCAAAACTTGAGAGAAGTCTTGAATAATTTTACTGTTCCACTTACATATTGTATTTGTAATATGGGAATTGGATGGGTGATGTCTTTGTCTGAAAACCCTAGCTTATACGAATTGTCACCTAGGTACTTATTCACAAAACCAAGAGTACCACGTGTAAGCATATGAATAAATATACACTAGCTTATCATGATATTAATATCGTAGTTTATAGGCTGTCATCCGAAGAGAAGTAACTGAAAGTAAGACCGATGACTTATTCTTTGAAAGCCTAGTACTTATTCTATAAGTCTCTCTTGCGGAATCACAAAGTGACGGGGGCGTAAACACACCAGCATCGGTTGTCAAGTGATGTTGGGGGAGACAGATAGAGACACACAAACATACATATACATACATATATATATATATATATACGACGGGCTTCCTTCAGTTACCGTCTACCAAATCCACTCACAAGGCCTTGGTCGGTTTGAGGCTATAGTTGAAGACACATGCCTAAATTGCCAAACAGAGGGACTGAACCCGTAACCATGTGGTTGGGAATATGCAGCGCCACCTACCCAGACAGTCAGATGCAAACATTTCGGAATAGATATCTCCTCTTCCGTCACGGACACCAGGCGCCGCCTGCCTGCTGTTCGAGAACGAAGAGGAGATAAGTACTTCGAAATGCTTGCATCTCACTATTTGGATAGGTGGCGCTGCGAGCAGAAATTGATGCATAAAACTTAGAAAACTTAGATAGTTTCGACCAGAGATTGGTCCAGGCCATGTCTAACTTAATAGCACCACCTGATAGGATTATTCGAATCCTGTTTAAGTCAAGTTTGTTCAAGTAGTGAGTTCTTGTTGGGTGAGTGTATCCAGTTTTGTTCAAGTAGTGAGTTTCTTGTGGGTGAGTTGTATCCAATTATGGGTGGCTTGTCTGGTATTCTTTGAAGGAATCTATCCAGACTCTGTTTGAAGTTGATGGGATCCTTTTCCTCTTTGATCTCCTCGGGACAATGTTAAATAGGGCAGGGCCTGTTGAGGAAAAGAAATTATGTTGCAGTGTACATGTATGTTGTGATCTTGAATTTGGCAGGGGACGTATAGCCCGTGGTCCAAGTCTCGGATGAACTTGAAGCTAATGTTAGGTCGTTTGGGCAAAGTTGGCGGTATATTTTCCACATCGTACAAATGATGTACCGCTCACGGCGACGCTGGAGGGAGTAAAGTTTCAAGGCTTTAAGGCGATCCCAATAGTCGAGAGCAGCCATGCCTTCAATTTGTTTAGTGAGAGCCCTCTGGGGTGACTCAATTCTGGAGATGTTTTGTCTTGTGTGAGGAGACCCAGTGGGCAGCAGTATTCAAGGTGTGGCCGTACAAAGGATGAAAAAAGTGGTATGATGACACCTTGTTCTCTGGACCGGAAAGTTCTTAAGATCCAGGAACTCATCCTACGAGCTGTATCGACCTTCTTATTGATGTGTGCGCTCCAACTGAGATCGTCATCAACAATTACACCCAGGTCTCTGATATTGTTAGAGGCTGTGAGCGGTTCCCCTGAAGGAAGAGAGTATGGTTGCTTTAGTGAGGAATTTCTTCCAAAATGCATCAGCTCAAATTTTCCCTCATTCAGTTGCATTTGTCAACAAACGGGATATATTTTCCGTCACAAAACGCAATGAGTAGCTAGTTCCCCAGTTCGAACGTTCCTCATGTATATTCGGACTGATAGTAACTTTATTATTTTACTTATCACCGTTTAGTACTCCCCATCTTTATTTTACATGTTTAGTGACAGTGAGTTGAGAGTTTCGGCCTAGTGCTCTTCAACTAACAAATGTACCTACATGTATATATATGTGCAAGTGTGTGTGTGTGTGTGTGTGATTGATAAATAGATAGATACAGAATGATAGATAGATAAATAGATAGATAGATGCATAGATAGATAGATAGATAGATAGATAGATAGATAAATAGATAGATAGATAGATAGATAGATAGATAGATAGATAGACAGATAGATAAATAGATAGATGGATAGATAGATAGATACATACATACATAGTTACACATCGCTGTGCGTCGGTGTGTCTGTGTGTTTGTGTGTGAGTAAGTGTATGTACGTGTATGTATGTTTACAGGTGTGTGAGTATGTATATAAGTACGTATGTACATATGTCTTTATATACGGATGACTCAAAACGGTATTCATAACTTCATACAGAAAGAATGACATGGAGACATTTGTTCACGCGTGTTCATGCACACATACGTATATACATTTATCTACACATACATGTAAATACATATAAGCGTATAAACGTATATATATACATATGTATGTATGTACATACCAGTCTTTGTCTAACTAGTAGTTTCTTCATTACAAGATATCTGAAAAAATTTTAGCGGTAATGTCTTCTTGGTTTTGATAATTAACAGAAATGTGTCTCACATTCGTGGTAGGTACTATATGTACATACTTACACACACACACACACACACACACACACACACACACACACACACACATATATATATATATATATATATATATGTATACATATTGACTCATAGATAGATATGTATATCGATAGATATATGAATATGCGTATTGATAGATCGCTCAATTAATAGGATATATGGATATGTATACATATATACGTAAATTCCTATGTCTACGTATTTTGGTGTTGAGATACGGTAAGATGGTTTGCTCTTGTATATAGAAACACAGTAACTCATGTGGGTATACATATAAACATATACATACGGATATATGTACATATGTATGTATATATATATATATATATATATATATATATATGCATATATACATAGATTTATACCTTATATTTATGTTTGTATATATATGTATACATACATACATACACAGTCTTATCTAGCGACAGCGCACTCACCGCTGATTTTTATGGTCTTTCAAATAATAAAACATGCCAATATATGCAATTTAAGTTGTGATATATTCCTATACGATTTGTGAAACAGTTTTTTTTTTAATTAAAATTATTCATTGCCAAATGAATTTTATTACAAAAATAATAAATTTATATGGAAATAAAATTTAATTGCCCACTTTATTCGTTGTTCATAAGAAAAAAAAATGGAAACGAAATAATTTTGGTCGCTATTTATCTTGTTCATCTATCAGTTTCACTGAGACTCTCGATTGCTTATATGAAATGTTATTAGCAATCTGTGGACATTGCTGATTTTAAGCGAACATGTCTGAAATTAATGTCACCCCCATTAATATTGCACTGCTGGCAGTAAATCATTTCCTATTTGTGATAAGTATTGTCCTTACATTCTAGATGCTACGAATAATTTGGAGACACATTTGGACTCAGGCGTGATGTGTAGATCTAAAAGTTGTACGCAAAGCTAAAGAAATAAATCTCGTCGCATAGAGCAGGTGGTTGCTTACACTTATACGTGAAGGATGTCTCTCGACATAAAAACACAGGTGCACACAAATATAATAACATGCGCGTATCCACACACATCAAATGTCTCGCTATATGACTGTATATATAACAAGGTTATACAGAAAATAAGGCAACAGTAAACATTTGTTGTAAGATTAACTTATGTGTAAAATGTTCTGTTCTTCTTTATTGCAGAAGAACAGGTTCCAAGCAGAAGCAACAAGCTGTCATTGAGATCTTAACGAAGGAGATGTGTAGGTTCTCTGACAGCGATAGAATAATACAGCTTGTTTAAACGGAGGAACCCCAAAACAAACAGGAATATGCTTAGATTAATAGAGGTGTTTGAATAAGGCAAACATAGTAAGCACGAAAAGTCTTGCAGTGGGAGACAATCAACTGCAGTAAATGATACGAATCGTCATTGCTTGAACAAACTACTTCCCCTGGACTGCTGGGTAGCAATCCGTAGCTTGCTCTAGAAATGAACTGTTGTTAGAATGCATTGCTCAAGGCGATCGATGACGTTTAGCATCGAAAACTACATTTAAAGTGGTTATCTCAGCAGTTAACGTTTGTTTCAAAGGAGAGGAATGTGGAAGTATGCACTGATCAGCTGTAACTTTGAAACCAAAGGATAAACG
Organism: Octopus sinensis; assembly: GCF_006345805.1. Taxonomy (NCBI): domain Eukaryota; kingdom Metazoa; phylum Mollusca; class Cephalopoda; order Octopoda; family Octopodidae; genus Octopus; species Octopus sinensis. The sequence continues at coordinate 17,809,628 of NC_043008.1, forward strand.
CTGTTATTGCGATCTAATGACTGTGGCTGAATTGCATCATCAGATGCTGGAGGGACAAACACAAACAAGAGGCACAAAGGCCCTCCTCAAACTTTTGTTTAGATGTGTGTGAGTGTGTATATGTGAATATGTGCGTGTATATGTAGGTATGTATGTATGCATGTATGTATGTATGTATGTATGTATGTATGTATGTATGTATGTATGTATGTATTTATGTATGTGTATATATATATATATATATATATATATATATATATATATTGATAGAAATGGTAAGATAAAAGAATGAAAGAGACCTCGATATTATGTAAATAGAGAAATATCTGTAAATATATGTGACAATTATTCGGTAGCCATGATAAAATTCCGAGTTTTGGATGTCGGGGCGGAAACCCACGCCGCCGTCTCTTTCGAGAGCATGTAACTGAAGAGATGGCGGCGTGAGTTGCCGCCCCGACATCCGAAACTCGGAGATTTATCAACTACCGAATAATTTCACATACTATATATATATATATATATATATACGCGTACGAATGTATGTATGTGTGTATTTTATGTTTTTAACTGTTTATATTCTTCTTCTGAAGAGGAAGCAAATTTCGAACAAGAATACAAATCTCTGTTGTTGGAATGTTGATAACAAAACAATCTCACATTTTAAACTTCAGGAACGACTTTGATATTTTTACTGTTCCACTTAGAGATAGTATTTGTAATGTGCAAGTTTGTTGGTTGATTTATTTTTCTGAAAAGCCTAACGTAACCATATTGACACGCATTTACTCACAAAACCTATCTATGTGCGTGAGTGTGTTTTGTGTGCGTGTTTGTGCGTGTAGGCGTGGATGTGTATGTGCACATAACGGTATTCCACTCTGTTTCCGTCCACAAGTTCACTCAATGGTTATTGATCGACCTGAAGCTGTAACAGAGTCACTTACCTAAGAGGTAGCTGCTACAAAGCGAGCATCCTCCTCAACAGGTATACCTGCGCCTACGTATATCTATGAATTGTTACGATTTACAACCTCGGTGGGAGAGATTTCGCTGCGATTTATAGCAAATCAAATGACTGAGGACAATTTGCGTCCTTGTCACTCAAATCCTCTACTTTTCATGGCATACGTTATATCTGCACATAAGTATTTATTAGTTTCTTGTGATTTACAATTTAATTTATTCTATATCATTAAGAAGAAAATTATTGTATCCTTCTTGAATGGGTAAACTTTTGTTAGATTCTCGATTTATTCATTTTATGAAAAATTTATTTCAAATTCTGTGCGGAATTCTGATTATCATTATATTTTTACTGGTCTCCATTCTTTATATATCATATCATAGAATATTTCGATTGTATTATTGTTCTTAATGTAATGCATCATTATATGAAATGGGTAATTATTTCGTTCATTACGTTACAAATACGTTACACAGATTAATATTGATATCTATATCTTTAATAATATCTGATATACACAGTAATTTCGTTTTTGTTTTTTAATATATATATATGGATGATATATTTCTATATAAAATGAGTTGAATGTATTATTCATATGATTATCTCATGGTTTTATCAGAGGATATATAGGAATTTGTTTTCATATCAGTCTCTACGTTTTCATTTCATTCAAAATTATATAACTATAAATTTGTTGATTAAGGACTTCAATGCAGTACCACTGTCTTTCCATCATTGTAGCAAATGATAAATTTACATATTACATCATTTTTTGATACATTGTTATAGACATTTATTTTAGTAGAAAATTAGCTGAAAATTTGAAAAGTTGAGCGACCACTTTGAAGAGCCTTCTTTTTATTTGTGGGCATAAAATATTGTCGCTATTATATATTTCGGGGCCGACATTACTCAAGCAGGCAGAAGATCAAAAGCCGTTGAATTATAAACGCCTCCATTTTTATTACAATATAGAGCTGTATCTTTTGTAAAAAGAGTATAGTTTTCCGAAGTTATAACTCCATCCATAACATGTTGCTCGGTTACGAAACATCCCCTTAGTGATCGAAAATGCACCTAAATTTATGTCTCTCGGGGGTTAATACAGTACATAGAATTGTCATATTGTGAAAAAATCATTCTTCACATAGAAAATTATCTTTACAATTAGCACTGTCTGCTTAAATACAATTCTACCTTTATGTGCTGTCTATAAGCAATGGTGTTCGTGGACAAAAGAAACCATCCCTTTTACAAACAACTTCGAATATTAATATACCAGTCTTTCTAAATCCAGATGGTAATGTCATCAAGTTTATTATTTCACCGATTTCACAAGCTTCTACTCCTTTCCACTTTCCCGTTGTAACTGCATAGTTAAAAGTTTTCCCTTCATATATGGTGCCTAATGAAATAATTCAGCTCTGTTCTTACGTTGTGAAAACTTGTCGTCTACGGAAACAGCTGTCGGCAACAATTCTGCAGAGATGAGGTTGTTTATAAAATATGAAATACGTCATATCAAAATTAATAGTGTACACATTAAAATGAAAAATGAGTTGTCTGTCTCGAGGTTATTCGGCTTTGTGTGCGTGCGGATTAGTTTATATGTGCTCACTGAATATTTTACACCTATTCTGAAGGAAAACATCTTATTTTAATATTATTTAGTTGTCTTTTGTTTCGAGAAAGATAAGGTTTACCAGAACAAAAGCAGCATAGAATTTTCCTGCTGTGATGTATGTGTTTCATACTGTTGGTATATATCAGGCTGGGTAAGAGGTAAGCAACGTTTTGAAACATGAAATTCATCACAATATATTTCAACAAATCGGAAAGTTATTCATCAATCTAACTACCATTACAATTACTATGTTTATCGCGCTTAACATAGTAAAAGTTCGACACCTTATTATCAGACTTTAAGAAAATAATAATTGATATAACATGGTTGATTAGTGCTATCCTCGATTTAGAGCCCTGAGCTGGACTTCACTTCTGAATGATGTAAATGAATATTGTTTCCCAACCGCATGATTCCAGGTTTAGGCCTTCTGCGTGGTAACCTGGGCAAGTGTATTCCACTATAGCCTTGGGCTGACCAAAGCCTTGTGAGTGAATTTGGTAGACAGAAACTGAAAGAAACCCGTCGTATATATGTATATATATATATATATATATATATATATATATATATGTGTGTGTGTGTGTGTGTGTGTATGTATGTGTGTGTATATGTTTGTGTGTCTGTGTTTGTCCCCCCCAACATCGTTTGACAACATATGCTGGTGGGTTTACATCCTCGTAACTTAGCGGTTCGGCAAAAGGGACTGATAGAATAAGCCCTGGGTTCGATTTGCTCGACTAAAGGCGGTGCTCCACCATAGCCATAGTGACATGACTGAAACAATTAAACGAGTAAAAGAGTATATATATATATATATATATACATAATACAAACACACACACACACACATACACACACACATACACACACACACACACACACACACACACACACACACACACACACACACACATATATATATTATATATATATATGTATATATTTATAAAAAAGAAGTTTGAAAACGCCACTATATACGATAAATTTTTATTTTCTTAGCAATTTTACATCTTTCGGTTCTTCTTGAAAAAACGAACCTTATGAAAGATATTTTTAAAAGTTAAGTGTAATAAAAAAGTTCATAATTCTTTTTTCCAACTTCACCCAACGAATCTAGTCAACACACAATCAGCTATTATGCTCCCCACCCACAAAAAACCACCACGAGCGTGGTTTCTATTGAGACTAGTAAGAAACCATTATGAACTTTTTTATTACACTTAACTTTTAAAAATATTTTTGATAAGATTCGTTTTTTCAAGAAGAACCGAAACCTGTAACATTTCTAAGAAAATTAAAATTTATCTTGTATAATAGCGTTTTCAAACTTCTTTTTTATAAATATATGCCTACTCGTATACCACCTACACTTATAAATATATACATATATACAAGAAAAATAAAAGTTGAAAATGCACTGAGAATAGTTAAAATATATTTTATTATTATATTTAAAGATTTAACCGATATTACAGATTACACTGATTTTCGAAAAAGTGAAATAGAAAGACTAGAAAGACGTAGCTGATGTCGCAACTGTCTCATTTCTGAGTAGTGTTTGAAGTTTGCCATGTTTTTATATGGAGCTTGCTCTACTTTTATACGATTTCATAGCTCAAATTAGTATATGATTTGAATGGGATTTAATCGATAGAAGATAGTCACATGATTGGTCTTAGAAATATTTGTAGCAAGCGGAATATTGAACACCTTAAGGATTTTTTTTCCTCCAATCGAGCAATATGCATTGTACTTACGAGATACGTTTATATCTCTGCAAATATATATGATGGAGGGATAAATATGCCAATATATGCTATATTCCGGAGATACATAGGGAAAGAAGTGACAGTGGAGTTGCGTTATATATAAAAAATATTACACTCTTAGCCCTGTTGTCACATTTAGAACTCGGTCTGAAGATGGGCAAAGAGCTAGACACACGACTAGTAGTTCAATAGAAGGCAACAATGAGAAGTTAGGTTATTTTTACACTTACCACCGTAAGCGAAACGTCAAACTGTTGTGAAATTACCGTTAAAAGATAGTACGTCACAGACATATATGGATTACTCTAAGTTTTATGTATGTACAGAATTGGCCAGAAGTCACCCGACATTAAATCAAAATTCCATAAAAAGTCAATGTCATTTTATTTATTCATTCCAATTATCAATGATTAATAATTGAATGCTGTGAGTTAAAATCACCTTTCCTGTTTTTTTTTGTTTTCAATATTTGTCTATTTATTAGTGAAATCTCATATAAAATATATTTTGTTTTAATCTTGGAATTAAATGGATTTTGATTATATACACGGTTGGCCCAGGTGACTTTGGGCAACCCTGTATATATATATATATATATACATATATATATATATATATACACATATATATGTCTGTCTGTATGTATATATATATATATATATATATAATATATAGTATATATATATATATATATATATATATCGACAGATAGATATGAATATAGATATAATAGACATATAATATATATGTATATATAATTATATATATACACATACATATAAATACATGTATATACATACATATATATAATATATATACGTACATACTTATAGATAGATAAATAATTGTGTGTGACTAAATACATGTGTGTGTGTAAGTATATGTATACATATAAATATACACACACACACACACACACATATATATATGTGTATGATATTCATACATACACATACACACATACACATTGCCCGAAGAAAAGCAATGTGATGAATTACAAATTAAATAGCACCTAACCACCATACAGATGCTCAAGGCGAATGTATTATCTTGATTCCGTGTTTAGACACGTTGTCTTCGTTTATTTATCTCGCTTCTATCTGCCTGCTAGGTAAAAATTTTAAAAAATGCACTCAAATTATTTAATCCTTTATATTTTCTCATTGACTGTTGCTGTCTTATCAAGATACCACAATCTATGAAGACGTGTATAGAAACTCATTTTTCAGCCGTATTTAAAGTGTATCAGCACACTGATACAATGGGGAAATATTAGTCTTCCGGTATGTTATTTACTTGATATATATCGATAATGTTCGCTAATGGGCCTTCGTCAGACACTAGGTCTAATATTTGTAGTCGATGTACTGTTATATTTTTCAGTGACTACCGTCTGTCACATTCTTCAATATCATGATATATGACGTAATGAATATAGATAAGGAATTAAATTTTAATTTTAGTATATTGTTATCGTATATTGACTTGCCAGCTTTTGTAATTCCAGATTAAAGGAGACGGCTGTAATAGCACTTTGAACACATCCTACCAAACACGGCGTGTCACATCTGACTTATTTGCAGAATGCAGTCGAGCGTTTGAAAGATTGTTATCCAATAAAGTATTTTATTGAATTGCATTAAAACGCCCCAGAAACGTATGAAATGCTACAGATTGCTTATTTATTAAATTCTCGTTGGCGCAAGAAGTTCAAGAACGGCAAAGCGGAGCTGAGAGGCAATGAGAGGTGTAGGATAGAGAAGCACATCAGATTATTAGAGCTTGTTGAGAAAATTAGTAATTTTCAGGATAAAGACCTTTATGTATCTATAAAGACATGGTTTGCAATGAGTGTCTCAACTGTGCTGAGAATTGTTCACGAAAACTTGAATATTCACAATATTTGTGCAAAGTTTGTTCCCAGAGTTTTCAGTGGCGAACATCTCTAGTAAGTATCCTGACAAAGGTGAATATCAAAACTGTTCCTCAGGCTCCCTACTGTCCGCACCTCTCTTACTATAAATTTTGGTTGTTTTCCCAACGGAAAACAACCTCATTGGCATTTATTTTAAATGGAAGGTTGCTTCACAGGAGTTCTGAACACATTCACTTTGGAAGGCTTCCATCACGACTTCAGGAACTGGCTGAAGCGCTACATCAGGTGCGTTGAAGTCAAACAGTTTTCTTTGAAGGAAATTAAAGTATGTGCCTGTTTATATTAATAAAAGCCAGCCTAAATACTCTGAAATCTTATGGAATGAACCTTATACAAGAGAGACGGAAGCAGTAAATAATTCTCCATGGGTGTTGCAGACACATAACCGTTGAAATCTAAGCCTGAGAGTACAGTACAAATGCTGAACGTGAAGTAAAATGAAATAATTGCATCATCAGTAGAGTGATTACATAAGATCCTAGTTGTGATGGAGGTTGCATGGACAGCGGAGAGAAAAGTGTGCTGCAGCATGAGTTAAAAGAGCTTAACAATTCCCTCATTTATTTGAGTCAATAATACATGACATCACTGATGGACGTGGAACTTTTGGAAAGTATCAAAATCGGTGTCATTAACTTTCGACATATGTCGCGGTGAATCTCTCGCAGTGCAAATATCCGGTATAATATTAATATATGCACTCTTAGAAAAGTCCTACCAAGACACATTTTTTAAAATTCTTGTTTACTTTTCAAAGTACGTGCAAATTACCGCTGATGACATAATATTAGTCGGGGTTATGGGAACATATACTTTCTCGAATAATTTAGAATGTATCCCATATTAACATTCTTTCAATGACATTTTATTTCACCGATGAAAAGAACATATTTATGCTAACATCTCTCAAATAATAACTTTAAAATAGAATATTTTGGGAATGTTGACGCATGGTTCGTATATTCGATCATGCCTGCTTCCTGTAACTTTACCCTACAGTTTGTTATAACATTAAAACGTTTCAATTGCATTACAAAATGCAGATAAAATATAATCAGACGTTGTAATTATAGTGACTACACTCTTAGAAATTAATATTCTTTATAATTAATTTTAATGATTTTAATTTCTTATACTTGGTGCATTAGTGAATTTTACATTCTAAACTTCGTAGAAAACCTGTAACATTTCACACGATGTCAGACATGCATGTGCGATTTAATTCTAATATGCATACCACACATACACCCATCCTACCCACATGTAATGAATCTAATAACACATTCGTACTTTCTTTTTAACGATTTGAAAGAGTGTTGACTGCCAAATTAATCCAATTTTTAATTACAAAAGCATTGTTAATAATATATTTCTTGAAATATGTTACGAGCGCAGCAGTCCAAACCGATAAACTTTGGTTTGTGTTGGAGAGAAACATTTCTTTTGAGTAAAATGTTACAATACATATATACATATACACAACACACACACACACATCTATATATATATATATATATATATATATATATATATATATATATATATATATATATATATATATATAGTGGGTGTAAATAAATATTCGTACGTATCAAAATTCTTTATTTATTTAATTTCTAATGAAAATAAGTGTGATATACCAATTCTATATTTACATACACATGCATAAACTAAGAATATGCAAAAGAAACTAATAAATTATAGTAACTAAGGAATGTATATTCAATTATAAATATTTAGGGGTGAAAAAGTATTCGTACACAACATAAATAACTGATAATTGAGATTTAATGCTTCGTAGCATAACCATTATTCAGTTCCACTTCAACCAATATCTTCTTGCAGTTCTTGATCAATGACTCGCATGTTTCTTTAGGAATTTTTTCCCATTCTTCTTGACAAATTTTCTTTAAATCTGTAATGCACGTTGGGTCTCTTGAATGAATTTTAACTTTCAAATAATGCCAGAAATTTTCAATGTGGTTCAAGTCAGGTGACTGGCTTGGCCATTTTAATAATCTTATATTGTGATAGACAATCCATTTTTTAAATGATTGAAACATATAAAAGAATAAAAGATTACATACACCTGTGTATGTGTTTGTGTGTGTCTTTGTAGAATTATATAAGTAAGATAAATTAAGATTGGCTCGCGCATTTCTGACTTAATAGCACGAACTGACGTTCAGTGATCTTTAAGTTAATTTTCGTTATAACATGGACCACCCAAATAGTCTATCTATCTATCTATCTATCTATCTATCTATCTATCTATCTATCTATCTATCTATCTATCTATCTATCTATCTATCTATCTATCTGTCTGTCTGTCAGTCTGTATGTCTGTTTATTTATCTGTCTATCTATCTTTCTATCTATCCATCTATCTATCTATCCACACACATATATATATATATATATATATATAGAGAGAGAGAGAGAGAGAGAAAGAATGAGAGAATGAGAGAATGAGAGAGAGAGACAGAGACAGACAGGCAGAGAGAGGAAGAGAGTGATACATACATATATATATAGATTTTTGTGTCTGTATATTATTCATATAAGTATAGATATAAGTATGCATACGTATATATATATATATATTTACGTCAAAATGGAAAAGTGAGAATGTGTGTTCAACACCACATTGGATAAATTCCATCTCAAATGGAAGCGATTACCAACATTCCCACGCAGTACGCTTAAAAAGTTTAAAGATGTCTCATTAATTACATGAAATCAATAATAGTCATGCTAACGCCAAAAATTAAAGGAAGTATACATACATACATATATATATATATATATATATAGATATATAGATAGATGTTTATGTATATATATAGAGAGATGTTTATATATATATAAATATATATACATATATATACATACATATATATATACATATGCACACATATATACACATATATGTATATAAGCATGAATATATGGAAATATATATAAATGTGTGTGTATATATATATATTATATATATATATATATATATATGTTGTGTTTGTGTATGTATATACGTAATAATAGGATTATATTCATATTCTTATTCTTATCTCCTATTGTCATAAAGTCAATGGAGTCTATATTATCTGAATAAATAAGTAATTAAAATGTATAAATGCTGCAGATGAACTTTGATGCAATAAATGGATTATTGGACTTCCACAAGACATCCTTTGACAATAATTCTTCTCTATTCAAATGTTACATTAATTGATGAAGTCTCTAAAGTAAAGAACTATATTGGCATATAATTGTTCCTTTCCAACAATAAAATAGACTTTTACTGATCGGCTAAATTACCTTTCTTTTTGAATTATATAAAAGATTTTTTTCTATTTCTCAATTCTGATTATGTAATCCATCATCGATTCATAATATCCAGAGTATTCTTGCTATAAGAATATTTGCGAGTTTAACGTTTAATATTGATTTCAAGTTTCTGCATAAGTCCAGCAATTTTGGAGGATGCAGTAAATTGATTACATGGTCCCCAGTTGTATATTGCTACTTATTTTAGCGACCCCGGAAGGATAAAATTATAAGTTGACCTCGGCGGAGTTTGTACACGAAACGTAAAGAGAGAGAATAAAACTGAACATTTTCTCCTGCACTTGAAGGATTCTTTTCTACTCAAGGCACAAAGCTCGAAATTTTTGGAGATGATGTTAGTCCCTAGTATGCAACTGGTTCTTAATTTATCGACACTGAAAGGATGAAAGGCAAAGTCGATTTAGGCGGAATTTGAACTCAGAACGCAAAGACAGACGAAATACCTATTTCTTTACTACCCACAAGGGCGAGGGTTTAAATCGATTACATCACCCCAATGCCCACCCAGTGTTCAACTGATACTTATTTTATCGACGCTGTAGGGATGGAAAGCAAAGTCGATTCGGCAGCATTAGAAATCTGACGGTGAAGACGGACAAAATGCGGCTAAACATTTTGCCCAGCATGCTAACGATTCTGCCCGCACACCGCCTTAATCGGGTGTTTTAATATTGAAAATATATAATTCGGAATGAATCTTGTTTAACTTAATTAAACAAATATAAATGGTTAAGGGAAATAACTCAAGTAGCAAAATTTTTGATAAAAATGGTAAGTTGTGATTTACTGAAAGGTGATGCAAAACAATGTTCTCGTAATTGAATTGTTGAAAGAACGAAACACAAATTTCGTTGTAATTGCTAATGACACTGAAGTAGAGGCGAGGGAGTAATTTTAAGAAATTAAGAACGAATTTCCCAAAATTAATTTACATGCGTATGGGAAAATTAAACTTTTGTTTGCTTGTAATGGGTGATTCGGTGTTCTTTTTCTTTTATCATTGTAGTATAGTCTTCTCAAGCTGTTTGGAATGTCCACAGTGTTTACATAAGGATAAGAAATTAGATAATTAACTATGAGCAACACTATTACACACTATTGATACAAACATACTAACAATATAAAATCGAATTAACGAGAGTGAAAAGCGAAAGATTTGCTCTGCAAACGCAAAAGCAATAACAAAGCTGACAAAAAGGACACACACAAAAACAGGATAAAAGATATTTCATTTGGTCTGTGCTATTTACAAGAATGGTATAAGGAACTCTATGTGGATTATTTGCTGTTCTTTTGATTCTGTATAAATAAACCCTTGCTGAAATTCGAATCATAATCTAACTCAAGGGCCACAAGTGAAGTCCAAGCATTGCTTGCCCCCACACGGTATTCGTTTAGCATGTATTAGTTTAACCCAAATTAATTAATGATGATTAAATTTCTTATTTCATGCAATTATACCCTCATTACATTACAAGGTTGTAGGGGAAAGTCTGAGGGATAAATATTTCTCTTTATGAGAAACGGCGGTTTTCTATTCTTCTCCCTTTTAACTTTTTACTTGTTTCACTCACAAGCTTTGGTTGACCCGAAGCTATAATAGAAGACACTTGCCCAAGGTGCCGTACAGAGGAGCTAACCCAGAACTATTTGGTTGGAAGACAAACTTGTTACTATACAACCACGCTTGAAACTGTGTATAACCTTATTTTTGTGTAAAGAAATATAATTCAACCTCTTAAATAGATATTCTTTGAAAGATAGTAGAGTATTCGACATCACTAATATTTTTGTCTGAATAAAATGGGGGTGACCAATACAAAAGGGAAATATTCGTGGTATATTGCTAAAAGCAACTGTTACAATTAATATTGGAATAATTTAAGACGTTCATCATAGCTAATATTTGATTATTGTTGTCATATTTGGTCATAATATAATAATATATCCATATATTTCTCTATACCGTATCGAAGATCTGAATAATACCGTTATTAAACACGGATTTACACGGAACGAAAGGATGATTTACTTACTAAATTTGCAGCGGCGAATCTGTTAATGGAGTGCATATGCAAACTAAGCCTGAACAAATAATACGCAGTGTTTATATCGGTGAGCACCAATTTCTCAATTTTCTCACCTAATTTTTACATCCTTTACCGAGATGTTATGTACCTATAAACTATATTTGATCAAAGGCAAAATTGTCAGTTTTCAGCACATTTACAACTGCTTTGCTTCTATACCTTCGTTTTCTTTAACGAGACTGAATATCCAAGCTTACAATATAAATTTCTAGATAAGCTTTAAGACAGATTTTTGCGTTTTGTCTAGACAGGAAACCGAGACACTTTCGAGAATGGTAAATTGATAATTGTTCATACTTTCAAGAATTGCAATACGCACCTCAGGGAAGTTAACTTTTCCAACTGGATCTTGATTCTATTCCTAGACATTCTATGTCAATATATATATATATATATATATATGTATATATGATTTACGTCTTATGACGTAAATCACGTTCAAATATTAGTGCATATTTGACTCATAAATTTAAAATGTCATGTCTTTTAGTGTGTTGGAAAGATGGAGCTCTTGTAAATTGCTTCCATTCCTTAAAGACATTAAAAATGTATTCATGTTGTGAATTTCACTTGGCAGGAGTTTAATTTTCATTGACAGCCTGTGTCAGTCTAGGCTTCTCAGCTATATGCTGTAACCGAAAGAAAACCATTTATAAAGTAACTATAAAAATTGATTTGTCAAAAGATTTGGTCTTATAACCGTACAAATTGCTATAACGATGCAAAAATAAACAGTTTTGAAACCAAAACATTGTTTTGAGATATAAACATAATTTTGAGACATAGAAATATCTGGAATTTTATATATTCAGTGTTATAGGTTGTATTATTTCTTCAAAAATATGCTTCGTTTTATAATATGGATTGTGTGACTATCACGTTATGGTCGTTAGCTTTTTGCCATTCATTGCCCTTCAAAACTTATATACTAATTCTGTTTATATTTCTTGAAGTTTCACAACCCCAGCACTGACGCTGCTCCACAGCAGATGTTTGAAACTTAGTTGTTGTCATATTTTATATATCTCAATTATCTCCTTTCTCAGGTGTTGAACTTACGACTATAAGGGCTCTTGGATGTGTTTGACCTTTAAGACGTTTCTAGCTTCCATTTTATGTCAGTTCATAGCAGACTATTCAAATGTCTCAGTTCCGTCTTATTTTTATTCTAGTGATCGTATATTCGTAAATTCAAACGTAACCAACACAAAATGTGTAGAACCAAATATATAGTTAAAGAAAAGAAGTAAGATGTGATCACAGCAAATATAATTATACAAAGTTGTAAAATGAAACTTATTTAACCTCAAAATGACCTTAAGAACATATTAAACGACAGCTATACACTCTAACGCACGAGACCTTAGAATGATCTAGAAAGAAAACAAAATCACTTGTATAAGAACTACGAGTAAATATGTTTCAAAGGGCTTCAGTAGATCTGTGTCGCTAATAAACATGCATTAGTACCACCGACATTTTACAGACCCCACTAACTAATGAAAACTGAATATAACGGTTTTTGTGTACTTTAGCTTGATACAATCACGATTACCCTTTAACAATGGCATAAGAGTTTAAGGTTTCAACATATAGTCGCATAACATCCCTTCAGAGACAACGACAACTGCAAGAACACAAACATTCATGTATGTATATGTGTGCGTAAGTGTGTACGTGTGTGTGTGTGTGTGTGTGTGTGTGTGTGTGTGTGTGTGTGCGTGTGTGTGTGTATGTGTATGTGTGTTCCCTTGTGTATCTACTTATTTCTGTGGATCAGAATCCTTAAAACCTTCACATTTTGTAGACACATTAGCTGTTGTTGTTAAGCAACAAGACGTGTAAGGGTGATTAGGTGATGTTCTAGGGCTTAGGGGCGGGGAAGACCCCAGACCTTGGGAAAAAAAATTTGTTCGTCTTGTCGTCGAGGGCACTTCGTTGACGCCCAACACTACTGGGAGGTGGCCCTCGAAGTCGCTGAAAATGGAAATTGACGGCGACACGTGAGTATGGGTGGTGGGGTATGCATGTTGTACGTTGTCAGGTATGTGTACATATGTGTTGGAGTAGTCTCTCGTTGTAATTATCATAAATAACTGATCCATTTTGTTTATGAGTCCCGAATTTCTAGATTTACTCATACATTGCGAAGCCAGCCATGAGGAGATTTTTACTGCAACTTTTAGTCGTTCTTACCCATATGAGCCATGCTGTGCGGGGGTGTGGGAGAATATACACAATCCTAAAGAAATGAGTCTATCTGTAAGTTAAATTATTATTACTGTCTCACATAGAGCGGTACTAAGTCTCTCAGTAGATTACTTCAAGGATACATAGGTGTCAATTACAATCGTTAAATTTCTTCTATTACGCTGAATTCGGTGGGAAGAGCACTGAAATACTTGTATATGTGTAAGGTTGAATATGAAAATTCCGAGGTGCCAGGAAGAGTAGAATTTGAAGAAAAGAAACACAAATACCTCCGAATTAACATTAGTTGGTCTTCATTCTGTATCTGTTTTAAGACAACTCTTACAGACTTAATTTCATTGTGAAAGGCAAAAAAGTTATAAATGTTCTATTTCTCGATTCTTCGAAATATAGGAACGATTAATCTTGTTAAAAACAAAGTTCAGTCTTTTTTAAAAATATTTTTAATACCCTGAGCCTTTATTAAAATCATTATATTTCTAGGTTTTCTTAAGTAAATTATACTATTTAAATTATTGATTTGCACATACATATTTCGAGAAAACATCAAATCAGATTTTATGCGAAAAATTTAAGCTTATCGTTTCCACCATATAAAAAGAAATAAATTCTAGATTTTGTCAGAAGATAATCGATATTTGATTTGTTTATTACACTTTTAGTCTCCCTTCAATTAAATAATAAATCAATCAGCTTATATTACGTTTAATGATATTGTAACTAAAGCAATGCATTTATTTCAACCAACTTGCTTATATTGTTCATTGGTGGTCTGGCTTTATTATTGAATTATTTCTTTGCGAATTACTTCGTTTTTTAAGGTTATATATCGATTCTCCGCAGAAAATATATTTAACATATATACTAAAAAAAAAAGAAGAAAAAAAAATAAACAAGAAGAGATTTCTTTCCACGTTTATTATTACTTAGTTTATTAGATTTTCTATCTGGATGAGATTGTAGAATTTATCGTCTGATTAATGCCATTCATCTCCTCTATCAGACCTCGTGGCCAATAAATAAATAAATATATATAATATGATATAAAATACAATACAACACAACACAACAAACGAAAGTAATACCCATCAAAATATTTTATGTAAATAGAAAAGAAAATTTGGGGCCGATGTCGAATAGGATTTATTAGAACGAATGGAACGCACAAGAAGCCACGGATTAAGTTTAAACGAAAATAATGTTTAAATAAATGTTGAAACATTACGGTGAAAGAAGAATGATAGCCACGCATGTTTTGTAAGTTACATTTCCAATAAACATTTATGTTATAGTCACATTATTTCAAAGGTCTGAAATGTCAAACTGATATATATGTATGTGTGTGTGTGAATACATATATTTATACACACATCTGCATACATACATATACATGCAAACATATATGAGAGTGTGTATATGTGCGTATTTAAATAAGGCTGCATATATATATGTCTGTGTGTATATACATATACATACATATATGTATGTGTGTATACGTATATTTATATATATATATATATGTATATATATATATATATATATATATACATAAGTGTATGTATATGTATACACACACACATATATATATGCAGCCTTATTTAAATACACACATACACACTCTCATATATGCTTGTATGTATATGTATGTATGTATATGTATATATATATATATATATAATATATATATATATATTATATATATATCACGTATGCCTTTTTGCTTAGGTGTATATGTATATGCGTGTATTTACATGCGACCAGGAAGCACTCGAATACGTACACTACATATACACACACATACGAACACACACGTATTGACATACACACACATATATATATATATATGAATAATAGACAGGTAGATAGATAGATAGTCACAAGTGAAAACATTTATGTACGCATATTAATTTATTTATATAACCTTACCATCTTAACATATACTTCTCTAGCGAGCTGTGGTTAATCGACAATTGTTATAGAATGAGAAGTGCATAGTGTTGTGTTGAAAATCATTAAGAATGACACGAATATACAACATTGATACAAATAACCAACCATATGATATCAAATTATCACTTACGAAAAAAGTGTTATATGCTCGAAAGAAACAACTAGCAAAATGCCTTCAAAATACAAGTAATTGATTTACACGACATTGTATGGTCACTTAGTAACGCTAACCATTGATTTAAAGCATATCCTGAATTTATTTGCTCAATGATTATATATTTTTGCTCAATAGTTGTAAAGCTTCGCGATACGTATTTATTGCAATGGAGACAAATATAAATGGATACGTGAAACAATTTCTAGATTGCTCTCTAAGTAGCTTGATATGTCACAGTTTGGGGGATGTTGTTATGATATCTGCATTTTGATACCCGCGACGAATCAACATCACACAGGAAAATCTTTTCCAATATTGAGATTGCTTCATTTCTGTATGTCAGCCAGGATTTCGTCTGCGACAACTTTAATTTTCCAGGTCTCCAGTGCCGTTGATTTTTCACAAATATATTAAGCTGTTTCCGTAGAAAGGGGACATAACATATTGTGATATTGTCCCTCATGCTGAGGAGGACTGGCAAGATCTTATGAATGCAGTTTCAATGGCTTGCGAGGCATTTGACTTAACCATAAATCTAACCAAAACTGTTGTCATGTTTCAGCCAGCACCAGGAATGCCATACATAGAACCTGGTATCTTCGTGTATAGAAGAAAACTTGCTGTGGTTTCTAAGTTTCTTTTTATCTATTATTACTTTTATATTTTTTATTACTTCAATACGCACTGCTTTTTTATAAAAAATCTTACTCATTTACTCTTTTAATCTACATATCTACCTGCAATTACAGTATTTCCTCATTTCCTTTTTTTTATTTAACATTCTATACTCTTCTAGCCTTAATAATTTTGTGTATTCAGCCTTTGTTTTCATTTCCCGTCATCTCCCCACGCTTTATATCATACGTTAATACCTATCAAAACCGCTACCTCTATAATCGTCATCCCTTCTATCATTCTTTCAATTCATTTACCTGTTTTGTTGTCACATTACATAACCGACTTCCAATCTTTCTTATTTATTCGTTTGCGTTATTATCATTCGTTCTACTTCTCTCTCTCTCTCTCTCTCTCCCTCCATGTCTCTCTCCTTCCCTGTCTGTTTGTCTCTCTTTCTCTCTCACTCTGCCTCTCTTTCTTCCTCTTTTACCTCATCTTCTCCTTTCAATCTTATTCTTCTCTTACTATAGTTAACTTGCTGTCCACTTTACTGCCTACTTCTGAAGCCTCTAGGTACTAATTTTTCCTCTATTTCTCTATTTTCTAACAATTTTAACATTCTCGTTCATACTCTCTCTCTCTTTCTATTTCTTTCTCTCTCTCTCTCTCTCCCTCTTTCTCTCTCTCTCTCTCTCTTTTACCTCTCTCTCCAAAACTACTGCTTTCTATTTCGAGCTTAATAGAAAGTTGATATCTATCAAACTAGGCCACCTCACGAAAAAACACTTGGCGCGTGGTTTATGCATTTTACATTAAAATATGTATCAAAATGAAAGCATATTCACGTAATTTAGATTCTCCGAGCATCTAAATCTATTCCCTTCCACCTCTGTTTCACATTTTCTATCATTCAATAACATTTCACTTCATTACATCGTTCACACAAACCTTTCATGCATACAGTTTAAATTCGATATGATATAAGATCTATTCAAGGGCATCAATATCCTATGATATGTGCTGCGAAATTCTGGTTGCATGAATTTAATTGGATACAGCATAGGAATACTGTCATGAATTCACATGTAATTTTTTCACTGAATGTTTTTTAAAAAAATGTATATTCACACCACTTCTGACAGATGTAACATTTACGCCCACTTAAACATTGATGCGCTGTTAGAACAAACAACACTACTGTAGATGCCAGGAGAGAAATTCATATTGGCGATATCAGCGCCTGTCCTGGCACTGTTGTTCTGTATATCGAGGTGAAGTGTACATCATGGAGAAGACTAAGGAAAGACGAAATTACGGGATCTGGTGGTTTGGGAATTGGAGTAGTCTCCCTGCTAACGATATCAACAAGAAAGCTAACATGAGATTTTCTCTCATTGTATCTACTGGAGTAGTGTTTACTCTTACAGAACATCTACATCTAAGTAGGGATAAACATTCCAGCTTGGTGCCACTACTGTATCTTAATCTAATAAATATTTAGGGCGAAGGAGTGACTGTTTGGTAAGTAGCTTGCTTACAAACCACATGGTTCCGGATTCAGTCCCACTGTGTGGCACCTTGGGCAAGTGTCTTCTACTATAGCCTCGGGCCGACCAAAGCCTTGTGAGTGGATTTGGTAGACGGAAGTGAAAGAAGCCCGTCGTATATATATATATATATATATGTGTGTGTGTGTGGTGTGTGTGTGTGTGTGTGTATGTCTGTTTTTGTTCCCCCAACATCACTTGACAACCGATGCTGGTGTGTTTGCGTCCCCGTAAATTAGCGATTCGGCAAAGAGACCGATAGAATAAGTACTAGGCTTACAAAGAATATGTCCTGTGGTCGATTTGCTCAACTAAAGGCGGTACTCCAGTATGGCCATAGTCAACTGATGAAACAAGTAAAAGAGTAAAAGAGTAAAGAGTTCTCACAGAATTAAACCCACTTATAAATAATTTAAGAGTCTTATATCGAAACTATAGATATACACAGATAGGAATTGAAATAATGACGGGAAAATGCGTTACTGTTTTTTTTTTGTCCTTACTTGCTTCAGTCATGTGACTGTGGCCATGCTGTGTTGCTAAATATTTTACAAATTTCGTTTGATTTTTGGAGACGAGAAATTATCTTTAATATACACTAATATATTCGAACTACAGACGCCATCTTTATCGTTCCCTTCAGTAATATTCAGCCGTGTTACTTTTCGGCAAGGCATCATATTTTTATTGTATTTGGTATCGAACTTTTAATTCAAATGAATTCTCTGTGGTAACATGTCTTTATATCATTCACCCGGACGAAATTCTTTTTCTTATTCTACTGCTTATCTCTCGATTCCATTAGATTCTTATGCTTCATCCACAGATTTATGAAGCTTGACTAAAGCAGAGTCCGAAATCATGTCCACTAACTGTATATTCTCCTGAACTTGAATGACGCTTATATTCCCGTGCCTGCATCACTCTGTATATAAGTGGTAGTCGATGTGTGTGTATACTTGCAGCTTTCTGTATATATTTGTTGGTCTGTAAACCGTTTTCGCATTGATGGTTAACTCTAATCACAAAATATTAAGCAATATATGATAGATTTCGCTGTCACACACGCACACACATTCGATCTACCAAACACACACACACACACACACATTATTTCTATCTTTTATTTGTTACACTCATTAGACTGCGGCCATGCTGTTGCACCCCCTTGAATTTTTAGTCGAACGAATCGATCGCAGCAGTGCTGGTGCTCATTTTATCGTTTCTTTTGTCGAACAGCTAAGTTGTATATGCGCAATGGGCTTCTTTTAGTTTCCCTCTATCAAAACCATTCACAAAGCTTTGGTCAGCCCAAGGCTATAGTAGAAGACACCTGCCCGAATGTGCCACGCAGTGGGACTGAAACCGGAACGATGTCGTTAGAAAGGAAGCTTCTTAACACACACACACACACACACACACGCACAAACACACACACACGTACATATATATATATATATATACACAGGCTTATATATGTTTATAAACACACATGTATATATATATATATAGAGAGAGAGAGAGGGATAGGAGAGAGATGTATTGTTCTGTATATCCTACGTAACCTGGATGTTCTGTACACATTGAGACAGATCGTGTATACACGCCTTGTGTGAAAATGCTCAGAAACATGTCACTTGCTGACGAAAAGTGCCCAGCAGTGGCGGTGGAACTGATGTAAGTGAAACGAATTTTAAACTGACAAAGGCAGTGATTTGGAATATCCCCTTACAGGTTAAATATACTTAGACACATTAACATGATCATACAGTATTCGATGGAGAATTTCATCATTCAGAAATCGATATTGTAACAACTAGATAATTATTTGGCGTTACGTAATACATGAGAATATTATTACGTCAGGTCTTAGAATGTTAATGTGTGTCTGAAAATCATTGTTGTACTTATAATTAAATTGCTAGTGAGAGAAGTTATGAATTCATTCTGATTTTTTTCCCTCACTATACGCAGATATTTTGAATGTTCCTTCAAAAATGTATGTGTTGTAGAGTGGAATACATTTATTTCTGCTGTATATGTTAAGAGTAAAGTATTGACGTCCGAAATGCTTTCTGGAGTTAAATTTGAAGTAACATTGAAGCTTTCTTTTTATATATATATATATATATATATATATATATATATATATACACGGAGAATTCACAAAAGAAAAAAACAAAAGACGAAGACAGGTAGTGTAGACAACAAATGAATGTATTAGTATAACACTCGATAAGTGAAAAAGTCTTTAACGTTTCGAGCCTACGCTCTTCCACAGAAAGGAACAGAGAAAGAAACAGGGAGAGAAAATAAAGAATGTGTAGTGGCTAGCGATCTATCATGGCGAAGATATATATATATATATATATATATATATATATATATATATTTAAATGACTGTTTAATGACATCGTTTCCAACTAGCAAATTTAGGCAAAGGAGTAATCAAATACAACAGTTCCAGTGCTTACTTAGTATTTATTTTATCGACTTTGAAAGCATGAACGGCAAAATTGCCCCTCTACGAAATTTGAACTCAAAACGTTAAAACAGGAAGAAATACCGCGAAGCATTTTGTCCGACTAGCTAAAGATTGTACTAGCTCGCCGAGTTACGTGTGAGTCAAACGTATAACAAACAGTATATAGATCATGCACGTTTTCTAGTATTGGGTGTTTGAGGCAAATACATTTGATTTAGATAATTTTACTGTGTATACAAACATCGGTTTACTGTAAGATTTCTATAATTAATGAATTTAGTAGCAGGTAAATTTCCATTATATTGCACTCGTTAGCAGCACGCGTATTATTTGATTTCTATGGTTGCCGACTTCGGTATTAATAGTTTCCAGAAGATGCAGTTCTTCTTAGTTCCTGACTGAAACGCTAGACAAGCAAAGTTTTGGAAATTACCAATTTACATGACTTTCGCTAATTACAAACTTTGCGAAATATTTTATTGAATTGAAAATGCTCACGATGTTTGCATTCAGACTTCTGCCCTTCTTAGGTATATAAAGTATTCTTCCATATGCACATATATATATATATATTATATATATATATATTATATATATATATATATATATTATGTATGTATGTATATGTGTATACATACATATGTATATATGTGTATACATTATATATGTATGTACATATATATGTGCATAAATATATGTATGTATGTATATATATATATATATATATATACGAGTATATATATATATATAATATATATATATATATACGAGTATATATATATATATACATATATACATGTATATATGTATATATATTTGCATGTATGTATATATATATATATATATATATATATATGCATAAGCATGTATTTATCGTCATAAAGACTCAGGAAATAAGCTTCCCGTATATTCATACATTAATATTCTCATATATATGTGTGTCTGTGTCTGTCTGTGTGTCTATGTGTGTATGTATGTATATATACATACATATATAATCCATATATACATTTCGAAAGAATGTTTGAGAAGTAGTTTAATTCAATTGTCTGTCAGATGTAGCAGCGTCTTGCATTACATGGTTCAAATGACTATTAGATAGCAGAATTGAATTTGTGTTTGTTTATGTCAGGTACACACAGCTTGCCGTTCTTCCCTGGTATTTGAGTGAATATTTTGTTCTCATATTTCCAAATATTTTTGCGTCTGCTTCGTGCAGAATCGTTGCTTTCGGATTCCTTACACGCACGGTCAACATCGTGCTTGTAAGGAATTCGAAGGCGACAATTCAATCAGCGTTACAGTCGTGCCTATACCATTATATTTTATCGCTTATTATTTCCAGGATGAGGTTATCCAATATATATTTAGGACAACATCGTGAGATATAGGAGAATTGTGTTTATTATTTGTGGCTCGCTGATTGAGATTTCGCGTTAAATCTGTGTCACTGACCTACTCTACTATTAAGGTGTCATATTTTAACTTAATCGTGTATTATACCTACATGTTTTTGAAAAGTGACTACAACATCCAATTTTCATATACCAAACAAACAAAAAAAAAAAACAACCGTTTATCTCCCACTATTGTATGTTCTGTAAGGGCTGAACTATATTTCACTCATGCAAACTAAGAACCGCAATACAGTACCAGTGTTATCATGAAATAAATATTCGGCTAAACACTCAGTATATTTCATGTTTCGAAGGCGGTGAGCTGGTAGAAACGTTAGCACGCCGGGCGAAATGCGTAGCCGTATTTCGTCTGCCGTTACGTTCTGGGTTCAAATTCCGCCGAGGTCGACTTTGCCTTTCATCCTTTCAGGGTCGATAAATTAAGTACCAGTTACGCACTGGGGTCGATGTAATCGACTTAATCCGTTTGTCTGTCCTCGTTTGTCCCCTCTATGTTAAGCCCCTTGTGGGTAGTAAAGAAACAGGTATTTAGTCTGCCGCTACGTTCTGAGTTCAAATTCCGCCGAGGTCGACTTTGCCTTTCATCCTTTCAGGGTCGATAAATTAAGTACCAGTTACGCACTGGGGTCGATGTAATCGACTTAATCCGTTTGTCTGTCCTCGTTTGTCCCCTCTGTGTTTAGCCCCTTGTGGGTAGTAAAGAAATATATTTTTTATGTTTCGTTGATTTCTATTGTTAAACGTTTCATGGTGTCTTACCTCCCCCATACACTTTTGCCAGATTTATTAAGATAATGATATTCTTCTTAATTGATAATTGTGCAATTGTTAATTTTAGTTATTAGTTTCACCACACCAGTTGGGCTTGTAACTGATTATATCTTATCTGGGGATATTTCACGTAAAGTCAAAGTGGAAGAAGACTATCTATTAGCAAATACAGTTCTGTGGGAGATAACCCTTTTACACAGACACAGATTTCCTAGAATATTATTGACTGTGTATTTCAATAAAAAAGATAGCAATGTGCGACTTAAGGAAAATATGGCAGTTATTCATCGCACGTCGTTTCTTAGCATATTAATACTCCTTAATCCCTATATATGCATAATGCTTTATGATGTGTCACGATTACGTTGAAGTCAATGGGTATGATTCTCAGACATACCCCAAATCTCAACAACATTTACCAGAATCCTTTGACGCTACTTCAATATTAATTAACACAAAAAGCTTTACTGAATTAAGTACGAATTAGTAATAAGAATTTAACGTAAGGTAAACCGATTTATGTAAGAGGTGTCTGAAAGCAGCGGAACAATCTACTTTTAATTAAGCTGCTAATGCTTCTTAAGTTGTTAAACATTGCTACTCCTGTTTTCATTACTACTTGAAAATGTATTATTTTATACGTTCAGCGTAAATAAAAACATCATTCAGGATCCACTCTCTCGTGATTGACTTATAAGATGTATAAGGATTATACGATGTAGAGATCGTGTTGCGATTTCATTTCTGTCACAAAATTGTTTATTTACATAACAGTTTCCATCACACATTGAAACATGCAATTAAATATCTTTAATGGTCATGGCATGATAGCAATGCAGGATTTCGAACCAGGTTAATAATATATAATAATTTCTTGGACTATTAAGGTAGCCAGAACAGAGACAGATTTGCAGATACTTAAATGTTATAATAGCAATAACGCCATCTAAACTAGAGTTGACGTAAATTATGTTAACAATTGTAAGGGATACCAAAAGGGTTTGCCGCTGTTGTGTGTCAACAAGAACATGGATTCTTGCAGGCTCCAAGTTTTTTGGTCAAATACAAAATGAAGAAACTTACAATTATACATTAGTTGTTAAATGTGCACCTCAGGTATGAATTTCGGCAGGTTATTCATGTGGTACATTCCTCTTTGGAATCTAAAGAATGACAAATATCACAGCCAGATATCGAACCTGTCTTGATAGGTTAGGTAACTGGCGTCTTGCTACCACTTACATACTCGTCTTATTTTATGAAAATGCTATAATTTAATTGAGATGCGTCTTTTTTTGTTTGTATTACGGATTTGCTTTCTGTTTCGCTTACATTCATAATAATTGCAAAAAAAAAAAAAAGACAACTTTAAGATCTGTGAAAAGCTGCTTCAAACGAAGCTAGGTTTTTATAAAACGCAAAATGGGGAAAACAGATTTTCTTATTTGTTTTGTGATTGTTTTTATACATATTTTTTTGAACATTTCCAAGCATTTAAAAATAATTCACAAAGTAGTAAATTGATTTTGAAGAATTGAACGTTTGAGACAAAAGTAACAAAGACAAAGAAAAATATAATAATAATAATAATAATAATAATAATAATAATAATAATAATAATAATAATAAAATAATAATAATAATAATAATAATAATAATGATAATAATAATACTAATAATAATAATAATAATAATAATAATAATAATAATAATAATAATAATTATAATAATAATAATAATAATAATAAATCAGAAATAAACACAAATAGTAACGAAACGAAAGAGATCAAGAACTGAAATAATTTTATAATCAGTAAAAATATATTTTAATGGAAATTGTCAGATATGTCAGGTATGCATAAAGTATTTTTCCTTGATCAGCGAGCAGTACACCTGAAACGTACTGACTAGAAAATGCATTATGGTAGCAGAAAATTCTTACTTTCAACAATTACGATTTATATATTGCAATGGAAACGAATAATTAGTAACAGAGGAATGAATATCTTCTATATTTGATATTAATACATACGTACTTTGTCAATTCTATAACCATAAGGCGCAGGAGTGGCTGTGTGGTAAGTAGCTTGCTAACCAACCACATGGTTCCGGGTTCAGTCCCACTTCGTGGCATCTTGGGCAAGTGTCTTCTGCTATAGCCCCGGGCCGACCAATGCCTTGTGAGTGGATTTGGTAGACGGAAACTGAAAGAAGCCTGTCGTATATATGTATATATATATATATATATATATATATATATATATATATATATATGTATATATATATATACATATATATATATGTGTGTGTGTGTATGTGTTTGTGTGTCTGTGTTTGTCCCCCTAGCATTGCTTGACAACCGATGCTGGTGTGTTTACATCCCCGTCACTTAGCGGTTCGGCAAAAAGAGACCGATAGAATAAATACTGGGCTTACAAAGAATAAGTCCCGGGGTCGATTTGGTCGCAGTCAAATGACTGAAACAAGTAAAAGTAAAAGTAAGTAAAGTAAATAAATTAGATAACTAACGCAGGGTTTTATTTCCAAAGACCGATTCAAGGAAGAACATTCTAAAAACTTCAAAGCAGTGCATGTTATGTTTTATTTTAGGAGTAATGCAAATGCGATACTCTGAGAGAAATGAGTTTCCAACGGAGTTAGATTTACGATATTAATATAACACTACCGAGAATCAAAATGGCTATCTGTTTTCTACAAGACTTTCTGCTAAATAATATTTATATGAACAAATAGATAAGTTTAATTTTGGAAAGGCTAATTGGAAGATATATCCAAAGGGTATTAATCGTACAATAGCGCGGCATATACTCTTCTCTACACATCTCCTTCTCTGCGGCGTTTCCTGGAATGTAATTCTAATAATGTTGCTCATATAGATATGGTTTCAAAGATAAGAGTAATTTCATATCATATATATATATATATATATATATATCTGTGTGTGTTTGTGTCTCTGTGTGTGTTTGAGTGTGTGTGTGTGTGTGTGTGCATGCGTGTGTGTGTATGTGTGTGTGTGTATCTATATTTATATGTATATATGTGGAGGTGTAATGACCCGGTAGTTATGGCAGCTGACTCGCGGTTTCGATTCCCAGACCGGGCGTTGTGAGAGTTTATTGAGCGAAAAAACCTAAAGCTCCACGAGGCTCTGGCAGGGGGTGGTGGCGATCCCTGCTGTACTCTTTCGCCGCAACTTTCTCTCACTCTTTCTTCTGTTGGCCTGCTCACTTGGTCAGCTGGGTGGCGTTATTTGAAGGCTAAAACAATGCTAATCGCATTGTGACCAGCGATGTGTAGCAGCATCTGATAGCCTGGTCGACCACGGTGATCACGGTGATATGTATATGTATATATATATAAAACACACACGCACATATATATGTATGTATGTATGTATGTATGTATGTTTAAGGTGTATTCCGTTAGGAACGTATCAGAGTACAAAGTAGAGCTCGTTCGCCCTTACCAAATAGCTGGTAGTATTACGGTATAATTTCTAACCTGGGTTTAGGCATTCATCGTAGGTGAAAAGAAAACTGAATAGAGGCAAGAATGAGGACGTTTAGACAGCTGTTTGATAAACACTACACAACATATATCCACATATACACAGGATTCAAATTAAGCAACAGTTTACCTGTATAATGGGATCCAGTTGTATCACCAATCTTTGTCCCCGTTTCCCCGTTACGAAATCTTTGACATTAATACTAACACATCCAATTGGATCTTTTTTCTTGGGTGTGTTAGCATCAAAGTCAAACATTTAATAAAGAGGACAGCGATTATACCTATATCTATCTATCTATCCATCTATCTATCTATCTATCTATCTATCTATCTATCTATCTATCTATCTATCTATCTATCTATCTATCTATATCTCTCTCTCTCTCGCTCTCCCTCTCTCTCTCTATATATATAAAATGTGACCTCATGTGTACCGTTGGCGATTTTTTCCCTCCGTCTTCCCTTCTCTGGATCTTTCCTTCTCCTTTGTTTCCGACGAAGAGCTCCGCTCGAAACGTTAAACCCTCATTCTTTCCTTCTTTCCTGAGCTTCCAATAATACTATATTTGTTCCACGTCCTCGCGTTGTTGTGTTTTTTTGTGTTTTTCTGTTTGCTCTCTCTCTCTCTCTCTCTATATATATATATATATATATATATATATATATATATATATCGATATCGGCTTTGTGTTCTTGAGTAAAACATTTCATTTTCGATCACTTCGATAGCTGGCGTGTGCTCTATCACGCACCTGTTCAGGTAACGATGATTTGAAGGAGGGGTGAATTAATATATAGCATAAACTTTTGATTATTATAAACCAATCATTTTTGCAGATTGTTCAACTAGAAATGGTAGCACTGTCTTTCTCAGACTACTCAAGAATACCATACATACATACATACATACATACATACATACATACATACATACATACATACATACATACATACATACATATATACATATATACATACATACATGCATACATACATACATACATATATACATACATACATACATACATACGTACATACATACATACATACATGCATACATACATATATACATACATATTGGGGCTTTGTGATATGTAATACACTGTCAAAATACCAATCTTGAGAAATTAGGCCTCTCAAACCCAGAAAGGGGAAAGCTATTTCGAAGATTGCAGATCCAATCCCACACTGGACCAGTAAAATTCAGTAAAACTTCCCTAGATATGCAACTATACGCATGAGAATACATACATAAAGCAAAACATACAAATCTGCACGTATACATACATACAAACAAAATTACCTTATTATTGATGTTGAAATTCCAATGACGGAATCTCGGATCTAGGTTAGAAACTGATTCTTTCTCTATTGACAAGAAATCTTTAAATAAGACTAAACAATGACATACATACATACATACATACATATGTATGTGTGTGTGTGTATGTACATAGAATTGGAGATGTATATGAAAATGCGATAAACGTGCGGCGCGCACCCCTTTCCCCCACATATATAATTTCTTTATCGAAATCTGAATTTTGGTAATGACAATTTAATTAATATATGTGCAGTATCTAAGTAGGAAGTGGTCAAACGTTAAACATAGTACAAGTAATCTACTTAAATCCTGTCTCTGCTAGTACCTAACATGTATCAAACTCGTTTATCAAAATTAATATTAGAGGATCAAGGCGATATATTTTGCCTTTCACTGAAGACACAATCAAACTTTTCACCTGTTGAATAAATGAGTAATGTTTTGTGATGTACCTACATTTATCAAGAATGTAAATCAAGAAATGTCAGTTGTTTAAAAACAAGTGATATTTATAATTAATATAGTTCGCACAAATGAGCAAATCTTAAGGAATCTCAGCTTTGTTATCGTAGTCACGAATATTTGCAAATATTCCGCCATTTTCCATAAACCGCTTTTAACTTTCCTTATAGCTTCAACAATGTAAAGCTGAGCGATAAAAGTTTTGTCTGTAGTACTTGATACACCCTGTATATAGAGTTCGTATTCTCGTATTATATTGATATTTGTCCAATTTAGAAGATTAACAAGATGGATTTACTTACGCTTTCTTTACCGGAAACTAATCCCGAATGAAGTCGTAGATACGTGTCAAAAAAATAATCTCCTCATTTCAGCCGCATATATTTCTCATTGTTTTTGTTATCTTATTTTACATGGCAAGTTATAGTTTCGTGTGTATTGTATGATAATGTCCCCAAAATGGTAATTCCTCTCTTAAAATCTAGTGCAATATATAATGATATCACATTCTTTATCAACGTTTAATATTATAAGCTATATCTTGTTCGAAAGATTTTCTTCAAGAAACATCATAAGTACATTCTATTACAATTTCTGACAGTGAGGATCCGTAGCGAAACTTAAAGACATATAGAAACGATGCTGTTACAAAATAGTAAACGAATCACTTGCAAGACCTAACCGATAACAGACACGATTGTAAAACATTAAAGAAGGTTAATACAAGGGAACAACATATTTTTCATTTCTTTGTCGGTGAGCAAAACGTTTGTGAACAATCTTTAATATACAACGAGTGATAATGATTGAAAGGAAATTTATTTATCATGTCACAAATTAAAACATTTTCATTTTCGATCACTTCGATAGCTGGCGTGTGCTCTATCACGCACCTGTTCAGGTAACGATGATTTGAAGGAGGGGTGAATTAATATATAGCATAAACTTTTGATTATTATAAACCAATCATTTTTGCAGATTGTTCAACTAGAAATGGTAGCACTGTCTTTCTCAGACTACTCAAGAATACCATACATACATACATACATACATACATACATACATACATACATACATACATACATACATACATACATATATACATATATACATACATACATGCATACATACATACATACATATATACATACATACATACATACATACGTACATACATACATCATACATGCATACATACATACATATATACATACATTTGGGGCTTTGTGATATGTAATACACTGTCAAAATACCAATCTTGAGAAATTAGGCCTCTCAAACCCAGAAAGGGGAAAGCTATTTCGAGATTGCAGATCCAATCCCACACTGGACCAGTAAAATTCAGTAAAACTTCCCTAGATATGCAACTATACGCATGAGAATACATACATAAAGCAAAACATACAAATCTGCACGTATACATACATACAAACAAAATTACCTTATTATTGATGTTGAAATTCCAATGACGGAATCTCGGATCTAGGTTAGAAACTGATTCTTTCTCTATTGACAAGAAATCTTTAAATAAGACTAAACAATGACATACATACATACATACATACATATGTGTGTGTGTATGTACAGAGAATTGGAGATGTATATGAAAATGCGATAAACGTGCGGCGCGCACCCCTTTCCCCCACATATATAATTTCTTTATCGAAATCTGAATTTTGGTAATGACAATTTAATTAATATATGTGCAGTATCTAAGTAGGAAGTGGTCAAACGTTAAACATAGTACAAGTAATCTACTTAAATCCTGTCTCTGCTAGTACCTAACATGTATCAAACTCGTTTATCAAAATTAATATTAGAGGATCAAGGCGATATATTTTGCCTTTCACTGAAGACACAATCAAACTTTTCACCTGTTGAATAAATGAGTAATGTTTTGTGATGTACCTACATTTATCAAGAATGTAAATCAAGAAATGTCAGTTGTTTAAAAACAAGTGATATTTATAATTAATATAGTTCGCACAAATGAGCAAATCTTAAGGAAATCTCAGCTTTGTTATCGTAGTCACGAATATTTGCAAATATTCCGCCATTTTCCATAAACCGCTTTTAACTTTCCTTATAGCTTCAACAATGTAAAGCTGAGCGATAAAAGTTTTGTCTGTAGTACTTGATACACCCTGTATATAGAGTTCGTATTCTCGTATTATATTGATATTTGTCCAATTTAGAAGATTAACAAGATGGATTTACTTACGCTTTCTTTACCGGAAACTAATCCCGAATGAAGTCGTAGATACGTGTCAAAAAAATAATCTCCTCATTTCAGCCGCATATATTTCTCATTGTTTTTGTTATCTTATTTTACATGGCAAGTTATAGTTTCGTGTGTATTGTATGATAATGTCCCCAAAATGGTAATTCCTCTCTTAAAATCTAGTGCAATATATAATGATATCACATTCTTTATCACGTTTAATATTATAAGCTATATCTTGTTCGAAAGATTTTCTTCAAGAAACATCATAAGTACATTCTATTACAATTTCTGACAGTGAGGATCCGTAGCGAAACTTAAGACATATAGAAACGATGCTGTTACAAAATAGTAAACGAATCACTTGCAAGACCTAACCGATAACAGACACGATTGTAAAACATTAAAGAAGGTTAATACAAGGGAACAACATATTTTTCATTTCTTTGTCGGTGAGCAAAACGTTTGTGAACAATCTTTAATATACAACGAGTGATAATGATTGAAAGGAAATTTATTTATCATGTCACAAATTAAAACATTTTCATTTAGCGAACTACTAGAAAAACTTACAGGAAGACAAAAATAAAACCAACCATAAATCGGCACAGGTGTGACTGTGTGGTAAGGTGTTTGATTGCGAGCAAGTCCTGGTACATTCTCATTGCAGGATACCTTGAGCAAATGTCTTCTACTACAGCCCATAGCAAACCGAATCCTTGTGAGTGGATTTGGTAGACGGAAATGCAAATTAGCCCGGCGCATATGAATATATATATATACATATATGTGTGTATATATATATATATATATATATATATATATGTTTGTATGTGTATGCATGTATGCATATATATATGTGTGTGTGTATTTGTATATGTGTATACTATACATACCAATTTGATAATAAAATGCAGACGGCTAGCTGGATGGATCCTCCAAACTTTCAGTACAAGAGAGAAGCAGACAGTAACGTCCCTTTTCGGGCATACGTCCTCGGCCGCTTAGATTACTGCTCCCAACTGTGGTCACCACTCTGTGTAAAAGTAATGACGGAGCTCGTGGCAGTCCAGCGGGTTTACTACAACGTATCAGCCACTGGGAAAGACTGACGGACTTAAGACTTTTCTTCCTGGAGCGATGGAGTGAATGTGTGTGTGTGTGTGTGTTTGTGTGTCTGTGTTTGTTTCTATAACATCAGAAAGTTGAACTATGAACTTCCATGCGTCTTATTCTTCTTTCTTTCCATCTTATTCTTTTACACCTTTCTTCTATGTCGTCATCTCATTAATATACACTATTCCCATTTTCCCCATTATTTCCCTATTTGTCTCTGATGACGATATATCCCATACCCAGAAACAGCTGTAAGACTTTGAATGTTTTTCCAATAATAGTAATATTGTATACTACTTGATATGTTTGCCTTGCCTTAATGTTTATTGTCCTTTTTAACAATTGTAAATCTGCTGCATCGGAAATCTGCAATGGCTCCATAAATACCGTCTCCGCTATAACCCTGCAGCCCTAGTAATCCGTTACAGCACTTAACTAGCTAACCTAATCGTTTAGATCATCTGTAAACTAAATCCCCCATACTTTGTATATGCGTGTGTATGTGTAGATATATATATATATATATGTATGTATTTGGTATATATCTCCTTTTTTCTCTCCTTGTTTTTTCTGTGACCCTTTCTGTAGAAGAGCGTAGGCTCGAAACGTAAAATACTTTTTCTATTCCTAGAGGTTATACCAATACATCTGTTTGCTTTGTACACCACCTGTCTTCGTCTTTTGTTTTTTTCGTAAACTCTCCTATATATATATATATAAATATATATGCGAGTAAACATATAAGTATGTATGCATGCGTGTCTGTGTGTATGTGTATATGAATGGATTTATGGATGTGTGTATGCATTAGAGTGTGTTTTCACAACAACTACAGAATCGAAAGAGAACGACAATTTTGGAAGCATTGCGTTCAGATTTCCAGTTCAATGGAGTAAATACTTCTCTGGACATCATTAAATTACAGACCTGTTGACCAGATCACATAAATTTTATTAGGAAAATATAGTATGATAATAATGACACTGGGATTGCTTAAATGCATCACCTTTTCTATTTTCTATGAAGCACATCTTTTTTCTGTATAAAGCACAATTTTATTTCAATGTTTAAGTTGGATTTGAAGTTCATTATATGTCTTGTAAACAGGAGGAATTTGTAGACGAGAGGTGAATAGAATACATCGATTTCCTTTCTTTATTTAAGTTTATTATCTAATCTCTAATAACGCCATACAAATAACTAAACAAGAGCGCATCTCATGTGGATAGGAGTTTCTGTCAAACTGTCGTGGTTCATTCATTATTTTGAAGGCTAGTTATTTTATAGAGACGAACATTACTCAAATACACAATACTACAAAGATCAATGCAATTAAAAGCTTCCTCTCAATAAAAAGCACAAAAATAGTCACACACACTTAATCGAATTTTCGTTATCGAAAGAAAATCCTAAATAACTTGATAAACAATCAATAAAATTGTATATATCATTTTTTATTTCGGAAAAACTATTAAAGTAAGCCATAATGTTTTATAATTTTAGCATCCATGGGCCTATAAAGATTTATCGTACGTTTAATATTTCTTTCTTTTCTTCAGCTTTTATTTTCTCCCATCAATGTTTAGTGTTACATTGATTTATTTATATATTTTCTCTCTTTAAATTATTACCGATAAAACTATTTGGCATTTTATTGAACGGGAGAGAATACTGACGAGATAAAAGCAATACAAATAGCACCGTAAGCTAAACAATACAAAAGAAAGTAAAAAAAAAAAACAGCAACATTCTCCTCTTGTCTACCATTTGTTCTATGATGGAAGCCAATAGAGGTTTTATCCAGAGGGCGTATTTAATATTTACTTCTTTTATTCCGTTGCAAGAATGTCGTTTTCGGATTTATTAGGCCCTCTTTAATCCGTTAAGTGATAACTTAATGTAAATAATTTGACAGCTATATCTTTACATGCTACAGCTCGTGGCAACTAAGAATTACAAAATGTTCTTTTTCTTTAAAAAATTTATTATGTAAATTATTTTAGCCACTTTCCCATCTTTTCGTTTTTGTTGCTGCCATTATTATTATTGTTACTGCTATTATTCTTCTTCTTCTTCTTCTTCTTCTTCTTCTTCTTCTTCTTCTTCTTCTTCTTCTTCTTCTTTCTTCTTCTTCTTCCTATTATTATTATTATTATTATTATTATTATTATTATTATTATTATTATTATTATTATTATAATTATTATTATCACCATTATTATTATTATTATTATTATTATTATTATTATTATTATTATTATTATTATTATTATTATTATCACCATTAATATTATTATTATTATTATTATTATTATTATTATTATTATTATTATTATTATTATTATTATTGTTATGCCAATAATTTAAATCTTTTGATCATAGCGATTAGCAAGGATGGTTTCGTTGAAAATCATTCCTTGAGTTGCATTTGACCACAAACGCATTACGTTAGAGTTTTGAAAGACTTCCCAAGTATTTCTGCTACTGTTGCTGCTGCTGCTTCTACCGCTACTAAGTTGCTACTAATGTTCATATTACGCATTTTTATTTTTGAAAGACGAAAAGCGGAAGAGATAGTAGAAAAGTAACTGAAGAAGAATTTCTAAGAGACAAAATGCTTCGTATTTGAGGTAGAGTGCTATATCTTACTGAACAGATCCCATTCTGTGAAGGTTTGATACTTTACCGATTCCTGACCAATGAAAGCAAAATTTTGCATGACTCATATAAAATAATGCTCATATAGTATACAACTAAGCAATATTAGATAAATCATTATTTTCTTTTTCACTCTGATCAGCCCATTTTTAGAGTAAACCTCTGCGGTAATATTCCGCAGAAAAAATGTAGAATTTTGCACACTTTACTAGATGATATATTTCATTTGACTCGTGGTTTCTATATATGCAAGGGTAAATTTGATGATCACCGTGTATCATCAGTTTTCAACTATAGGCAAATCTAGTAATTTCTATCTGTAACAATTCAATCTACGCATTTTCTCTTTTCACAGCATTTCAGTATTGATTGTCGAGTCTGATCTCAAACCCCGTCTTTGTTAATATTTCAAAGACCCTAACGTAGGGACATGGTAGAAATGTTACCGCACCGGGCAAATACTTGCCTGCATTTTGTCCGTCTATTTGGTCTAAGTTCAAATTCCTCCGAGGTCGACCTTGCATTTCGTCTCCTCGGAGGTCGATAAAATAGGTACCATTTGGACACTGGATGGGTTGTTGTTGGTGGTGGTGATGGTGGGGTGATGTAATTGAGTTACCCTTTCGCTCGAAGTTTCCGGTCTTACGTCAAACTTTGAAGCATGAATGTAGTAAGAGTTGAATTGAACCTCCGTAAACGTTTTTTAAAAACTGTTGCTGCAGCTGCGACAAAAGTAGTGGCAGCAGTTCCTGCAGAAACATCGACAAGAAGACTAACAGCACCATAAACGATAGTAACAACAGGAGCAAAACTTGCCAACCAAGTGAACATCCAACTAAATATCCGTCTCTCTCCTTCTCTCCCTTTTTTAACTAAAAGCCTACACATAGACTCGCCACATGAGAAACATATCTCCTTCACCAATATCATCGGATCTTTCGAAAGGGGAAATCTCATATTTCGAGGAGAAGGAGCAACCACGAATATAAAATTAAAAAAGGCAATACTTTTTTTAGAAACTTACACTCTCTCTAAATAAACTACATAATTATAATGTTATGATTAAAAATTACACTCACACAAAACAGACAAATCCACAAGAATCCCATTGCTGTCATCACCAGGACACTCCTAAACAAAAAAAGCAAATGCTCGCAGTATCAGCAACGGTGACCAGACACAAATATATCAACATCAATAAACATCACCCAGACATGACTTGGAACTGATAAATATCATGAATAACTAAACAAAAAACACAGATTGAAACGGAGCGAGCGATCTTCCGAACCAGCTTCTTTCAACTTACCAAAAATATGAAATAAATAAAGCTGAACTTGTGGACATGTCGTAAATGAGGGACAAGTCTCAAATATGCGGTAAGCCTCAACTCCAAGGCTCCCAAATAACTTCCGAAAGAACCCAAAAATTTCATGGAGACCAAAAAAGCCCGGTCTCAAGACCCATCAGATGTGTAAGTAACCCGATTCTTTTTTTTTTTCTACTAACATATCAGCACTGAGATAAATATACGTGGCCTGGGGTCACCTGAATTCAGAATCGCCGGCTCGGATCACGAGGTTTATATAGAACCAGGATTCCCGGCACACACGTTTTAGCACCTAGCTTTGGCATCTCTTCCTCGGTCTGAAAAGGGGTTTACTTAACAGTGTTGTTTCCGAAAAAAGCTTATATTTACGAAGTTATTTCACGTTAAAATTGTCCTATTTCGGTAATTTTAACCAATCAACGACGTATATTTAGCTGAATAAAATTACTGCTGTTGTTTGACAACAACAGCTAACGTCGGTGTATTTTTCGTTTCTCACTGTTATTTATGACATCGTTCGTGCGTTTGTACTGGTTTTAGCTTTAAGGTTTTAGGGTTAGGGTTTTAGGGATAGGGTGTTAAGGTTAGGCTTTTAGGGCTAGAGTTAGAGTTTTAAGGTTAGGGTGTCATAAATAACAGTGACAAACGAAATATACACCACCGGAGGTTCATGTTGGCAAACAGCAGTAATTTTATTCTGTTGAATACACGTCATTGATTGGCTGAAATTACCGAAATAGGACTACTTTAACGTGAAATAACTTCGTAAATATAAATTTTTCTCAAAAATGCTAAGAGTAAAAGATGTTTTATATGACACATTCTACCAGTGTCCGAAGTTTAAAAGTGTTTAGTCACAAAAAATTATTCTTTTAAATCTGTAGGTCTAAAGGTAAAGATCCAGTTGTAACACTTTGGATATACTTCTGAGTTACGGTCGAAATGCTGTTACGGTCGAAAGCACATAAAGCATTTAACAAAAAAATGTGAGAAACACATATTGCTTCTAGTCTGCACTTTTAGCCGTATGTTGATTCCAGTGAAGGACATCCGTACACATTGAGGTGAGCCCCTGATATATTTTAAATAGAAATACTGCAATTTATTATAACTCGATGTTATTGATCTAGAAGAGAAAATTCCAGAATGATTTCCTGATTGCGTCTCATGTGTCATATGTCTTTCTAATCTATCATATTTCTATAGAATCTGATGTTTTTTCCCTGTCTATTTATTGGATTCGGTTTCTTTTGTTTGGATATGTCTTCCCCTGACGTAAACGTTTACTTGGTTTTGATAATATTTGTTTCACAATTTCCAGTTTATTGGAAGAAACAATCTCTTTCTTTAAACTGTATCATAAAACATGCCTTGACAAGATCATATTCTCTATATGACAATACACAAGGATATACTTGGCGTCAATTTTTTTCCACCACTTTTCACATTTCATGTCCTGCTGCTTCTTTCTGCAGAAATGGAAAGTGTTTTTAGAATTCTTGATTGTTTGTTTGTTTGTTTGTTTGTTTTTTGCTTGTTATTTTCATTTATTCCCCTGGTTTTTTCATTTGTCCACTAAGAATGATTTTGATTCGATCATTTCTGTATTATTCTCGACTGTCATTTTTCAAGTTACATTGAGTTGCTTCGTGTTACACTTATATTTGGAGAGCTGGCAGAAACGTTAGCACGCCGGGCGAAATGCGTAGCCGTATTTCGTCTGCCGTTACGTTTTGAGTTCAAATTCCGCCGAGGTCGACTTTGCCTTTCATCCTTTCGGGGTCGATAAATTAAGTACCAGTTACGCACTGGGGTCGATATTATCGACTTAATCCGTTTGTCTGTCCTTGTTTGTCCTCTCTGTGTTTGGCCCCTTGTGGGTAGTAAATAAATATATATTATTGCTGCTTGTGTGGAACCAAGAACAATTTTCTTTAGTTTTGTGGCTGAGTACTTGTTTAGTATGTTAGTAGTTATCTTACGTTTATTCTTGAATAATGAATTCCCTTCGTACACATATGTCAGTGTGTGTATTGCAGTTTACTAGATACATGTGCCCCGAAAACCCATACAATGCACGAATGACCATCTACTGTAAGAGATCCCTACTTCAACGTTCTGTTTTTGTCAGGTTTTGATATTTATCTACCCATGTGTAGACTACTCTGCTTTTTATGAGTAAATATTCATGTCAACATGCGGATCTACGTACTAAATATTGCCTTATATTTGTGTTGTACTTCTGGCAATATACTAACAGCTAGAAGGTAAAGAATTTACTGCTTCATATCATTGTAAAAATAATTCAATTTCACGAATGTGAGAATATCGAAATATATGTTTTTGTGAATTATTAAAGTTTTAACAGGATACAATTTCTGAAACTGTCGTAACATGATTCATACTTTAATCACATTGGATTCAAGGTACATCACATATATTCCGCACCAGATATTTTGCATTTTTTAAATGTATGAAGCATTTGTAATGGAGATACTTTCTGTGGCACTGCATTCGTGATAAGTTTGGTGGCGATAAATAGCACTAGATCTATCTGATAGTCGCAGTATACATAATAAAATGTATGTTTTACATACATACATAATCCCACATACATGCATAAATACATACTTACATACATAAAACCGTTACTTGAGGCTACAAATTGTCAGAGAGAGGTTCTGACTACCCACCGATTTCAAGTACTGCATTATTCAGCCATGCAATTTATTCTTTCGCTGATATAGTCATCATTATCATCATCATTTCACGTCCGTTTCCATGCTGGCATAGACTGGATGATTCGGGGGGGGGGGGACCGACGAGCTGCGTAAAGCACAAATGTCATTTTTGCTATAGCTTCTACGGCTGGATGCCCTCGTATCGCCAGTCATTTTACTGAGTGTACTACATGATTTTTACCTGTCACCGGCATTAGTGATGATGCCATGTAACTTACAAGACAGACAAGAAGAGGATAAAAGGAATAGGCAAACCTTACACTAATAGGTGAAAGTATTGGGTGAGGGCTGGATTTATGCCAGTCGTATAATTAAAGGACAAGCTCCGGTGTCTTGATATAGAGAACATAAAGAATATCAATCCATGACGACGGATTGCCCGAATTATTACAGCGTCTGTTAAGATGTCTTGCTTAATTAGTTTCTAATCTTTGCATCTTAAGAGGAAAGTCTGCGAAGACAGAAATGCTAGGCACTAACAACTCAAGACGAAGGACTTTATGATGAATAGTGTTAGTAACGTGGAGAGACGAGATTTAAACCTAAAACCAAAACTAGTCTTTCACAAAAATCCAAGCGTAGGCTACATATATAAATGCAATTACACGGTTAAGATATGATTTATTTTTGTAAGGAAATATAAAAAGGTAGAAAATATTATTTACGAACATTTAATCTCAAATTAATGAAATCAAAGAAGGGTAGTGAATCGACATATGTAAATGAGCAAATGCATTAGGATATCACACCTGAAATATGAAAAGGAATTTAATCAAGTCAACATTTGAAATCACAACATGAATGTGAACTACAAAACCCGGCTATTTACACAAACCAATTTTAGGGGAATATACGACATTCTTTATGAAATATATTAATGAATATATCAATACATGCGGATTGCTTTCAGATAAAGATGAACACACATGCGTACGTAGATGGAAGTCAGCTCATCGAGTATGAAAACTTCCTAAACTCAGTAGTAATGCCATGCTAATCTGAAGGGAGTTTAAGAATTTCTTGTGCGTGATTTTTTTTTGTGAGGGAGTAAAGAGGTGCAGAATGACGAACCCACATTTCAGCGCAATCACATGTAATGCTTGGGGCACAACAGAGGTTGCAACGACCAGAAAACGACTGCAGATC
>NC_043008.1:17851553-17871553 GCF_006345805.1 Octopus sinensis
TTTAACTTTTCTCAATAGCAAAGTTTTGAAATTTACTCGGTGGTTTCTCAATATGGAAGTATCTTCCTCTCTCTATCGATTTAAGCTCTGAAGAGTTGTTACTGGGAATCCATGAGTCTTAATACACGATACTAATACAATGCTTGCTTTATAACTTTTGCTACTTGCAAACTGCTTACTGGTGGTGCCCCAGCATGGCCACAGTCTCAAGGCTCAAACATATAAGACAATAAAAATTATAAATACATCATATATATATAAAATGTGATCTCTTGAGCACCACCAGCTCAAATATTTTTCCTCTGTCTTCCCTTCTTGGGATCTTTCCTTCTCCTTGTTTCTGACGAAGAGCTCCGCTCGAAACGTTAAACCCTCCTCCCTTCTTTCCTGAGCGTCAATAATACTTTAATTGTTCCACGTCCTGCGTTGCTGTATTGTTTTTCTCTTTTTTTCTGTGTTTTCTTGTTTGGATTAACTATATATATATATATGGAGTGGCTGTGTTTTAAGTAGCTTGCTTACCAACCACATAGTTCCGGGTTCAGTCCCACTGCGTGGCAACTTGGGCAAGTTTCTTGTACTATAGCCTCGGGCCGACCAAAGCCTTGTGAGTGGATTTGGTAGATGGAAACTGAAAGAAGTCCCTCGTATATATGTATACATATATATATGCGTGTATGTGTTTGTGTGTCTGTGCTTGCCCCCCCCCCCCAACATTGTCTGACAAACGATGCTGGTGAGTTTGCGTCCCCGTAACTTAGAGGTTCGGCAAAAGAGACCGATAGAATAAGTACTAGGATTACAAAGAAAAAGTCCTGGGGTCGATTTGCTCGCCTAAAGGCGGTGCTCCAGCATGGCCGCAGTCAAATGCCTGAAACAAGTAAAAGAGTAACGAGTATATATATATGCAAATTGCGTTGTTACATATATCCGTTCGTTATATTTAGGGTGGAGGTTTGGAGGTTCCATTCTGCTAGCAAAGTTAATAATATATTCCCCATTGCTCAAAACGTCTTTGCAACATTCGATGACCTAGAAATGACCAAGTCTTGAATTGAATAATTCATGAAGTCACGCCTTACAAACTATTGGAATGTGAAGGAAAATTTTGATAATCTGAAGGCAATTTCTAAGAGAAAAATAGTTCGTGCGGGGTAACTTCCTAACTGATAGCGTGAATAGCATTTTGGGTGAAAATTTTGACGTTTCTGGTACGTGATGTCGTGTTGAAGGAACGAGTTTTGTCGATGGCGGCGAGCTGTGCAAAAACGTGTTATATCTATATATCTATCTATATATATCTATCTATCTATATATATATATATATATAATATATATATATATATATTATATATATATATATATATATATATATATATATATAATTTACAATAACCATTATAATTTATGCGTCTCGAAACAACCGATAGAAATTTCAAAAAATCTGTTATTACCGTATTGGTCCCAATTTCGGGGTAAATTCATAAGACTTTTCCCCTCTTCAGCGATAAATTTGCTCATGACTTGGTGCTTGCTTTTTCCATGGGTATGAGTAAGTATTTCACTTATATCTCACGTATTTATCGCTGAAGAGGGGAAAATTCTTATGAATTAAACCCGAAATTAGGACCAATACGGTAATAACGGATTTTTAGAAATTTCTATCGGTTTGTTTCGAGACGCATAAATTATAATGGTCGTTGACAATTTTTGTCTTTTTTCGGCATATTTGGCATTAGAATTTTTCTTTTGCCCTCATTTTGTAAATTATTTATAAATTTAACCTTGAAAGGTATTTTTTGATATGCTGGCCATTGATAACATTTTTTTCCCGAAAAAATTTTTATCCTACATTAGTTATATATATATATATATTTATATATACTTACTTCAGTTCACATCTATTCATGAGTCGGCTGAACGGTTCATTCATAGGATGACTATGAAGGAGTGAAGCTAGACCTTTGAAATCTTGCATGCAACTCTCCGTATTAACAACTGTATTGTTTGCTTCCAGATATATTCAAAAACAAGTGCAAGTATATGGCGAAAAAATTATAGGGAATGTTGACACAGTAATGAAATTTTCTTTCCCGTTTCTTTGTCTCTCTCTTCCCCTCTCTAGTTCTGTGTAAATGTATATATACAGTGGACAAGTATATATGCATGTGCTTCAACTGATTTGAAGTGGCTCCTAAATACACAACAATCCAATAAGCATTCATTTATAACAATAGTGATGAACTCCATGTATCAAAACACTGAATTCTGGTTTTATTTTTTTTATTCAACGTATAGTGTATATGAATATTTCACAATAGACTTCGTCACAGCTCATAAATACATTTTCCTGGATACTATAGTCATACATTTCACCTGACCTGTTTTACTTCATATGAATGTCCTGGGTTATTTAATCCACAATTCATAAATGGCTTTATACCAGTTAAATGATAATGTGCTGATAAGACCAACTCTGTTGTTATACCTTGATATTTTTCTTTTTTTTTACCGTAAATTAACATCGAAATCAGAATTGATTCGCACGTTGCCTGATCGAAGTTGACCTAATCTTCCTCATTGCGTAATGCATTCGATTTTAGCTCCAAATCATTGTATGCAATACTACCAAAGACTATAGAATTTGTCTGGTTGCTGTATTTATTAGAATTAGTAACTATCTATTCCCCATCATTGCCTCATCCTAATCTTGTGCATTTTTATTTTCACTTGTCATTAACAGGTCTTTGATCTCAAGGATCTGAAAATTTCAGAAATATCTGTTCATTTTCATTGATTCAATGAGAATATTGTGATTGGAAAAATTAACAGGAAATTAAAGAGTAATTGCTTAATGTTAAATTGAGATTCAAAATCGCATTAATAATGTAATTGTTTTATTTATGTTATCCCTTTTAATATTAGTCTTAGCATGTCAATAACAGTTATATATGACATTTATTAGAAATATGAGTTTATTAATCAACTCATGAAATCGTTTTGCTATTAATATTAGATAAACTGACGTTGATACACACGCTTACACACACACACACACAAACGCTTATACATCCATTCATATATTAACT
Source organism: Octopus sinensis (assembly GCF_006345805.1). NCBI lineage: Eukaryota > Metazoa > Mollusca > Cephalopoda > Octopoda > Octopodidae > Octopus > Octopus sinensis. Next base: position 17,854,643 of record NC_043008.1, read on the forward strand.
TATATGAGTGTGTGTTCGAGTGTGTGTGTGTAATATTATGTAATATATACTGAATATAGATAGACAGGCAGACAGTCAGACAAGCAGATAGATAGATAGATAGATAGATAGATAGATAGATAGATAGATAGATAGATAGATAGACAGAGAGATAGATAGAGAGAGAAACAGACAGACAGACAGACAAACAGTTAGACAGATAGATAGATAGATAGATAGATAGATAGATAGATAGATAGATAGATAGATAGATAGATAGATAGATAGATAGACAAATAGACAGACAGATAGACAGACTGATATATAGATAGATAGATAGATAGATAGATAGATAGATAGATAGATAGATAGATAGATAGATAGACAGACAGACAGATATTAGATAGACAGACAGACAGATATTTGATAGATAGATAGACAGACAGATGTTAGATAGATAGACAGACAGACAGATATTAGATAAATAGATAGTTAAATAGATAGATAGATAGATGGATGGATGGTGGATCGGTGGATCGGTGGATGGATGGATGGATGGATGGATAGATAGATAGATAGATAGATAGATAGATAGATAGATAGATAGATAGATAGATAGATAATGTTGTGTCGCCAATTGTTATGACAATCTTCTTTTACACTATAACCGTGTAGCAACAATAAAATGTATAACAATGCAGTGTAGCAACAACGTAAAAATTCATAACACTTTCCACAAACTATACACATACCAACAAACCAAGAAAAGATATTCCGGCAAACTACCAAAAAGACATCTTACGACTTCCTGCGATTAATTTCTGTCTCACTCATACTCTTCTCTCTATTTTATTCAGACCGCTTGTATTCATGGTTGCTTTTAAGTTTAGGTGACCGCAACTACATACTTCCGGCAAGTTGGTAAAGCTATTAACAATGATCAAGTAATGTACCCTGGATCACGGATTATATCTGAGGCCACGATTGGCATTTCACCGGTGGTGCCTTGGCTACTAGCGCACAACTTCTAAATGATTTCATCAAATTTTCAGTATCCCGGTCCAGTGTGGCCAAAACACTCAACCCCTCATCAAAGCTTTCATTCTTACATCTCCGGATTAAACAATACCTTATATCTCTTTCATCATTCTTCTCATCACCAGATAGTGTTAATCTAAATGCATATGTATATATCACATTCAAAATGTGACCGCGTGTGTACCGTTGGCGATTTTTTTCCCTCTGTCTTCCCTTCTCTGGATCTTTCCAGGAACGTTAAACCCTCCTTCATTCCTTCTTTCCTGAGCGTACAATAATACTATATTTGTTCCACGTCCTCGCATTGTTGTGTTTTTTTGTGCTTTCTTGTTTGGATCAACTAACTATATATATACATATATATATATATGTATGTATGTATACGTGTGTATGCGTTGCTACGTTCACCTTGGTACTCTTCAAATTGCTGAAGTTGTTGCTTGTTGTAGTCTACTTCCCGCCAGCCTTTTAAAAACATAGTATCATAGTATTGCTAATTGGTGAGGATTGGTCATAATTGCAACTCATTAGCTTAGGTGTGGTATTTTACTTTTTGTCGTAGTATGTCAGCATCAGTTCGACCGTGATTAAGCAGTCTTATGATTAAAATATATTCCAACTGAAACGATGACTCGTACCTTTTTCTACGCTTAGTTTACCCGGAATATCCAATCAATGTGGCCTTTCTTTTGAAGATTAAACTCTGTTACTTAAAAGAGAACTGTTGCATATTTGTACCAGCTCTTACAATCACCTAGAGCCTCCGTTGCAGACTTGTAATTAGTCTAAATCTATACCTGCGAAATATATATGACACATTCTTAAACTGTAGCATGGGCTGCGCATGTTTCCTCATAGACGTATTGACATACAAGTAATTGATATATAGTCCCAACCCGTTAACAGTGAGTCATTAATTTGTATTGATATTTGAAATTATAACCTCACTTCTCAGCCATAAATGTATCAAAGAAACATCGAATATTGACTATAAAATATATGCGCTTCTACCTTGAAAGAAGTGATTGTACTGCTATGAAAATATGGCAGGAATACTTAGTATAAAGAAATGAAAATTCGTCACAAAGCAATTGTCTTGTTTTTGATGCTGATGTTAAACAGGCTTGAAATCACATTCGTCATCCTTTTCTCTTTACTTAAATTATTGTATTCTAGACTTCCCTGTTATGTTTCTTTTTCCTATGTTAAGACAGAAGTTTGTGATGCAAAATATATATTTGGCTTCTCTCTGAGTAATATGCGTTGAAATACAAACTCTAAGACAACTGGTTTCCAGAAATGTTTCTGAAATATTCTAAACAATTTTAGTAATAAGGTATGTCCCTCATTTTTGCATTACTAAGTGCCCTAATTTTATAACATACTATAAAATAAACAAAGTTCAAAGATAAAAAAGCGTATCGGTATCGCAAATTGAGAGGTTGCTTGATGTATCTGAAGAAATAATAGCAAAAATTTCTTAAATTATATATAGCATGAAGAACTGAAAGAAGCGGTCTGAAGTCGACAATAAATTTGGCTGAAGGTCATCATCAGGTTACTGTAAATATAAACATATAGGTGCAGGAGTGGCTGTGTGGTAAGTAGTTTGCTTACCAACTACATGGTTCCGGGTTCAATCCCACTACGTGGCACCTTAGGCAAGTGTCTTCTACTTTAGCCTCGGGCCTACCAAAGCCTTGTGAGTGGATTTGGTAGACGGAAACTGAAAGAAGCCCGTCGTATATATATATATATATATATATATATATATATATATATATATATATATGTGTGTGTGTGTGTGTGTGTGTGTGTGTGTGTTGTGTATCTGTTTGCCCTCCAACATCGTTTGACAACCTATGCTGGTGTGTTTAGGTCCCCGTAACTTAGCGGTTCGGCAAAAGAGACCGATAGAATAAATACTAGGCTTACAAAGAATAAGTCCTGGGGTCGATTTGATTCGACTAAAGGCGGTGCTCCAGCACGGCCGCAGTCAGATGACTAAAACAAGTAAAAGTGTATTTGATTAGATATACACATGATAACCTTTTGTCTATATGTCACCACAACGAAGCAGAAATCACTTGTTGAAGAAGAGAGATATTTCCTCGATTGTGAGTCGATGGCACTCAGAAAAATCCGATGATATATAACGTTTCAAATCCTCTCTGTAACAGACATGTATCCATGGTCAAAACTGTTATCTCATATTGTATCTATCGAACACACCGATCTACATAGTGCTTTAAAATAATAAATAAACACTAAAACCGTTGTGTTTCCTTTAGGAAATACATTAACGATCCGTCCAAATGCTGTTTAACTTTAAACTATACATGTTATGTGTAAACCTCAAAAACGGTAACACCGTATGAACTATTGGCACTTCGAACGGTAGTTCGACATGAGATTCTCGATATAAAAATACAATATATGAAAGCAGCGATATTTGATAAATAACTTTATGTCATAAACCACCTTCTCAGAAATATCGATGGAAGAAACCAACAATATTTTCCAGATCTATAGGCAAGAAGGTTGTGAAAAGAACTTCACTTGTATTTCCTATAATATTCATGTCTCTTAGGATAACATGCAAAAAAAGAATAGACTTGTAAATACAAAAACATAAACATGAGCATACACGTGCACAAGTACATACTCACGTAGGTATTCATTCATACACATATATATATGAGTAAAACTCTCTTTTTCATGGAACACGTGTGTGTGCATGTGTGTGCGTATATATAGGTATGCATGTATGAAAATATATAAAGATACATTCACATACACAGACAAACACACACACACAAAAACACACATACACACATATATATCAGTAAAACTCTCTTTTGCATGGAACACGTATGTGTGCATGTGTGAGTATATATAGATATATATATATATATATATATATATATATGTGTGTATGTGTGTGTGTGTGTGTGTGTGTGTGTGTGTGTGTGTGGTGTGTGTGTGTATGAAGATATATAAAGATACGTTCACACACATACACACATAAAAAACACATACACACACATATATATATGTAGGTGCTCATCTACGGACATTCACACACACATGCATATACACACATATGTATATAAATCTTTTATGTAATGTCATTAAATTTATATTCTCTATGCAAGCGTGCTTGTATATAATATGCTCGTGTGTATACATACATACATACGTAAATACAATATATGTCGAAAATAAGCCGTCAGTCATAATATATTACACAAAATAATAAAGGGAAGGAAAATAGCAGCTAAAGCAACAATTGTTAATGTAACTATGTATGTATATATGTGTATATGTGTAGGTCTCTATGTATGTATGTATATATGTAGCTATGTATGTATCTATGTATGTATGTATGTATGTAGTATGTATGTAGGTAGGTAGGTAGGTAGGTAGGAATGTAGGTAGGTAGATAGGTAGGTAGGATGCTCTTAGACATTCGACAAGAAAGGAAATGACTAGCCACGAAAAGAAAAAGTTGTTGAAAATATTTGAAATAAGGAACATTTGCATGTTATACATCCTACCTTTTGAATAGATACAGTATGACGTACGTATGCCTAGAGCTCTGCAGATTTAAATAGAAAGGTATTAAAAAAACACTTTTGATTTCATGTCACCCAAAGCTATGGTAGAAAGACGATATCTTTCTCAAAGAGAAAGTCTCTTTATTGCACTGATATTTGTAGAGATTGCTGTTCCGTTTGAAGTTTACGTAAGTTTTTCCAAAGATTCCTCTCAGAGAACATATTACCAAATGACTTGAAATCTGGTAACAATCAACTCAAACTTTTAACTCTTACAACGTACTTCAAGTCATGGAATTCTACTATTCGAAATAGTTCAAAAGATGTACGGAGGACGAAAAGTAAGAAAATACTGCAAGTCAAATGGCTGAATTTTAAACTAAAACAAGTTAAAGCTCCAATGGTTTGAAACGTTAAAGCTCCGTGGTTTGAAACGTTCGCTGCGAAAAATAACATTTATTAATTTAAACAATGAAAACGGTTAATAATAAATATTGTAAATAAATATGCGAACTATATTCTGGGAAACGTATATTCTTCTTGGTCAAAAAATGATAATGTCGTAAATTTTTTTGTTATGAAGTCTGCAATTGACGATGGCTCGTGTTGTCACTAGAAGAGCAGCAATTATAATTTCGCAAATATTACAAACTGATGCACATATATATAATCATTATAGATATAAGGTGAAAGATTATTAATTTAATAAAATCAACAAATTTCACCTAGTAGTTTTTCGGTATGAAAAAAGACCATATTCTGTAAAAACTTATATAAAAAAGTTTTTTTATATATAATTATAACAATAAGTGTTTAGCAACAAGTTGCTTGACCACATACCGAAAATCTTAGAAATAGCAGTCAAAAGACTACTATTTCTTTTTCTACAAAAATATGTCTACACAGACAACAATATTTGTAACTCACACATATGAGCCTTATGAGTGGATTTGTTAGACAGAAACTGAAAGAAGCCCGTCGTATATATATATATATATATATATATATATATATATGCGTGTTTCTCCGTATGCAATCATTCTTTTGTTCTTTTATTTTTTCAGTCATTTGACTGCGCCCATGCTAGGGCACTGCTTTTAGTTGGGCAAATCGACCCTAGGACTTATTCTTTGTAAACATATACATACATACATGTATGTATGTATGTATGTATTTATGTATGTATATGTTTGTGTGTGTTTGTGTTTGTCCCCCCAACATCGCTTGACAACCGATGCTGGTGTGATTACGTCCCTCACTTAGCGGTTTGGCAAGAGTGACCGATAGAATGAATACGCGTTTCCCTTGTAGAAGGGGATTTCAACCGAAATATTCAAAGAAAGAATATATTATTAATTCTAACCGTGCATTGCAAGGGCAACTCATTATATTTCTTAAAACTAAATTCTGCCTGTGGAGGTACATGGCCTAGTGGTTAGAACAGCGGATTTGCAGTCGAGGGATCTCGGGTTCGAATCTCAGACGGCGGCTCCGGCAGAAGGTAATGGCGAGCTTCTGCTGGCTCTTTCGCCACAGCTTTGTCTCACTCTTTCTTCCTGCATTTTGCAGCTAACCTGCGAAAGACTGGCGTCCCTTCCAGGTGGGAAACCTATACGCTCCACAAGAATTAAAAGGAAGAAATTCTGCTTAAATTGCAATTGAAGCCGTTTACAAGGTAGGTGCCAATTCAGCATACTGCTTAAATATACATTCTTCTGCAACAGGTTAAAGTATGTTGTGAGCGGTGATACAAAGTTCATAGGTTGGCTGTTAATTGTGTATAGTGTGGCTGCAGTTATTGGACGAATCGACATCAGTGATAATTCTTTAAGCCTGCTACTGCAACTTGTTCTATTGTTATCTTCTACTGAACTGCCAGGTTACAGAAACGTATACAAACCAACACTGGATGTCAAACGGTCGTAGGTACAGACCCGCACACACACACATATACATGAGATTACTAATGTTTCCCTAACAGTGTAGACAATCTGCAATTCTCTGTATTCTTTACTACTGCATCTCTAGTAATGCAATACCTTATTTTCGGCCCCAAAGACAACTCAAACTTGAATATTCAGTTCAGCAATTAAAATATCGCGATGGCATTTATTGAGGTACAGCTTCTTATACTTAGCTGACCTGTAACATAGCGAATGGTGCATACTTATTGTACTAGACTGCAAATAAACGTGTGCCTGAAACCTGTGTTGCTCAAATATTCCAGTACATTTATCATAGTTAGTCTGTGAACATCTATATTAGCACTGGTGGCAGCTCAATGTTGGCGAAACACAAAAAGAAAGCGAGTAGATTCTCTTCAAAACTGCAGATACTTTTCACACATCTTGGCCTAAGACGATATTAACAATATCTAGTAAAAACATAGCATGTTATAAAAGAAAGTTATAGCGTGAAACCGTAGGGCTACAATGGTCGTCAGATTTCGGAAGATACTTGGCTATGTGCTATGGAAGACTATATTAGTTATTTTAAATGACACAGGCATATAGTCTACATTCTATAATGGAGCTATCCTCCACAGACTGCATTCTCGCTTTGTATACAATTATGTAATAAATTTAAGATGCCACCGATTTATAGAATCTCATATAATACAACCACAAAAAATGTTTTGAGAAATATATCACAATCATCATCCTCGTTTTTGTTATTTTGGATTGGTACTCAATACTTCATTTGTATCGAGTTATACGGTACTTAGTAATTTCAGTAACTTTTCAGAATTCTAAATACTTGAAAAGCATTTCCGCTTAAGCATTTCCATATCTCACATATACATCCAAGCATGTACAGGAAGCATTTATACTAGTAAATATACAGCTTTAACAAATTATAAATTTATATTTGAACAGAACGAATTTCTTAAGTGGTTTGGAGGAAGTTGAAAACAAATATTTTCTTCACCAGATGCTTCGTACAACATATGCACAATGGAAGTATATCAATACAGACTTAGATATACATATTCACACGCATAAAAATACACAAATACATTCATATATCACCAAACACTATTCAGCTTCCAGGTCAACGTATTTTAGAAAAATAACATTTTTATAGTCTTCGTTCATTTAGATTTCAGTTCATTTAACTAGGTTATTGATAATGTCCTGGTTCATTTTCACACTTGACCGATTATTGGCGTCCATTCATTTAACTATTTTATACGATAAATCATTCGTACTGTATTTCATTTATTTAATTTAAAATGTTTCTCAGATATTTTATTAACTAATTTGAATATATAATACACGTACTTTTCTTTCTTTTCATCTTGCTGCAATTCTTTCTTCTCCTCCACATCTGGCATCGATGTTTACATTTCTTTTCTTATTTGTACTTATAAGATTTCTCCTATCAATTAAAATCAAAATCCCTCGCATTGTAATTTATCAAGAAAGACAGATTACTCCCTATGCCGAGAGATAAAGAACACCCGAATCTCACAGACCATAAGACACAACTTGCCTCATAACCACTGAGAAGAGTAGAAACTGATATCTTTAAATATTTAATTCTTAATTTAATATATATACAGACATACATACGTATATATGCAAAGATACACATGTATGCATATATATATATATATATATATATATATATATATATATATATATATATATATATATATATATATTATTTGAGGGAATATTATTCCCAACTTACAGGGAAAAATTCAATTTAGAAATACTAAATCAAATTTCACAAAATAAAACATATATATATATATAAATTATATATATATATATTAAAGAATATATTTATTTTTAAAATATTTTTAAGTATATTTATTAATTAATTATTTTATTATTCTAGTTTATTTTAACCTGATGAGTGGCTATGTTTATATCAAAGTGATTTTATTTATGTAATTTTCTAGATGGTGTAATTTAATTCTTCATTTTGAATAGATAAAAGGTGGTTATTCTAATTTATATATATATATATACAAATAGATAGATAGATAGATAGACAGATAGATAGATAAATATATAGCTGGATGGATGGATAGATAGATAGATAGATAGATAGATAGATAGATAGATAGATAGATACATACATACATACATACATACATACATACATACATAAATACATACATAGTTGCATATGTGTATTATTTTCTTTACGTGATTTTATTGTGTATTCCCGAGAAATTTTGTATTTTTTATCTAAGATGGAGATGCACACCATTCCTCCGAGTGATCGGCTTGAAGAATTGTTAGATAGTAAGATATTTTATTAACATGAAAGCAAATGTAGCCTTAATACGTAATGCGTTGTTGAGCACTCATTGTCTCCCTTCGACATTTATATATGTGTATATGTGTGTGTGTATGTATGTATCTGCTTTTTACGTTTTTACACTGTTCTGTGATACACGATCCCTTTTGAGGGGATTTTTTTTACATGATCCTTTTTGATTGGAATTTTTTCCTCTTTCTTTTTCTATTTTCTCTTATTTGTTTCGAAAAGAAAAGCTCTGTATTTCGACCCTTCTATGTTCGGCCCTATGTAGCTAATAAAGAAAGTTATCTATCTATCTATTTATCTATCTATATATCTTTCTATCTATCTATCTATGTATATGTATATATATATATATATACATATATATATATATCTTTCTATCTATCTATCTATTTATCTATCTATATATCTTTCTATCTGTCTATATATCTGTCTTTCAATCTATCTATTTATCTCTCTTTCTATCTATCTTTCTATTTATCTATCTATTTAACTATCTCTGTCAATCTCTCTCTCTCTCTCTCTCTCTCTCTGTATCTATTCTATCTATCAGTCAGTCTGTATGCATATATGTATGCATGTATGCATGTATGTATGTATGTATGTATGTATGTATGTATGTATTTATTTATGTATTTATATACAATTAGAAATTGTAAATCGTTTATTCATTCTAATATTGTATTAAGATATTTAGTGCAATAAATAACAAGCAAAGGCAATATATATTGAAGATTTTTAAATTTATATATGATATAAAATTATAATTTAGAAATATGATTATACGTTTCAGTTTGGAGAATATTATGTACTTTTAAATGGAAAATAAATTATTAATTTATCAATCATGGAAAGTAATAACCGGAATATAGTGCCATAGTAAATATTCTTGAAATGTAAGATAGATATTAAAGAAAAACATTTATAGGTAGATAGTAAAAATTTCAAGGAAACTATATCTGTTAACGGAAGTACTACGTACACCGTATGTCTTAATTATATTCAGAGATATTTCCGTAATCAAGTCTAGAAATAGAAAACGTGACATCCTCAAACTATTCAGGAGTCAAAAAATGTGATGTTGTTTTGGTTTAGTGATTAACAAGATGATACGTTTTTTTGGCAGAAGCGAGGTTGGGAATTACAAGGTTGTTTTCTTCTGTATGATATCCATAAATAAATACTTACGCGCAGGTGAATATACATACACAGACACAGACACACACACACAAACACACACACATACATGTGCACGCAGACGTACATATATACATATACATATATAGATAGATAGATATTGATAGACATATAGAAAGATAGATAGATAGATAGATAGATAGATAGATAGACATATACACACTTATATATATACATATATATGCATAAATTCATATGTATATACACATATATGTATATATGCATAATCTAGCAAGTATCTCAGCATGCGTTGAGTTAGCACATAGCTCCCAAGAACTCACCGATCTGTTTTCTCATATATATATATATAAACACATATATCAAGAATGTCCTAAAATTAAGGCAACCGACTTTTTTTCAATTTTGCCAAAGCAAGATATTGTTATATTTCTTGTTCGAGCGTTCGAGTGCAACGGTAAACGATATACAATTGTGACACTACCTCATTCCTTTGATATATCCACCTTAAGTTTAGGTGCGAATGCTTCACACGCACCACGCAGCTGTTCCTGCGGAATGAAAGACCATTCCTGACGCAGTTTTGCATTCAGAACTTTGCGCGAAGTATATGGAATGCTCGATACTCTCGTCTCAAAAATGCACCAAACATAAAAATCCAACGGGTTGAGATCGGGGCTTCTTGATGGCCATACATCATTGCCTATGAACGACGGGATGTTTTCACTGAATCCAGTGTTGTGTTTGTTTAGAGCTGTGGTCGTGTTGGAGGCTCAAAGGTGGGCCATGAAAGTGCTCATTCACCCATGGAAGCATTTCAGATTTCCAGAATGTCGCTTATGTATCGCTGGGGTTTAATTTTAACACCCGTGGGCACAAATCCCCAACGATAAATGACTATGGATTTTGACGTCGATTTACGAATCTACACTCGACGGAGGCAGATACACTCTAAAGCTGGTTATTCCTGTGGTTTAGTGCCTGTTAATCATTGAACACGAGGTTGGGCTGCATGCCTTCACCAATCTGACGCAGAATAAGATTACTTCACTCCAGTCTCAGAGCCTTATAAACTTGCGTGAGCTCATGACGACTGATCATCTCGTAGTGGTAGGGAGGGGCCCTTGAGATCCTCCTTCAGCACCAATACAGATTCTCTTTCAGCCAAGTCCAGGTCGATCGATGGTGGAACCAGTCTTTTGAAATATCTTCACAATTTTCCAAACTGCTCGGTTAAGTTTAAGAATTTTTGCTATAGTTGTATTATTTTCACCCCCTTTTTGAAGGGTTAAGATTGTATTTCGGTTTATAGCCATTATCTGTTTTATAAATCTGAATTTATTTAGTCTAAAACGAAAAGAAGACACATTAAGCTTTTACAATGATGTATAATTTTCATATCTTATCGCATTTATTGAAAGATATTATAGCTCGAAACTTCAGTAGCCTTAATTTCAGGAAACCTTGTGTGTAGTATACATAAATGCATACATACACACACACACGCACATACACGCACACACACACATACACATATGTATAATATATATATATATATATATATATTATATATATATATATATATATATATATATATAATATATATATATATATATATAATATATATATATATATATATATATATATACATATATATGTATATATATATATATATATATATATATATACATATATAATATATATATATAGGCACGCATACAAACATCCAAATAAGCATACATATATACATAATTATACATCTGGGCATGAATATAGGTGTGTAGATATATATGCGTGTACTTATTTAAATACATACAAACAGATACCGGCAAAATGAAAGATACTTTGTTTACATATAGACGACTATATTCAAGACTTATATTTAATATACTTTTTACCGACAATTGACTACATAATGGTACCAACAATCTATGGAAATAAAAGTTATATATGTATATATATACACATGTGCTTCTGCGTGTATGTGCGTTTGTGTGTATACGTATAAGTACATGTGTATCAATATACCGATAGATGTAAATTTCTAGCCTGTACATTATATTCTACCATTAACAAAACACGATGCAAGATAGAAAATTTCCATTCCTGATTTGCCAAAACATTTGATTCTTTCATTGAGGATAAATTTAAACAGAGCAGCATTTATTCAAACACAAATAACAGTATTTGTATTATTCCAATTCTTATCTTGTAAATTACAACGTTTTAACAAAGTGAGATTTTCAAGCCGACAGGATGTAAACTCTGTTTGACTTACTTCTCCTTTTCCTCTCTTTTTACCTAGTGCCTGACGAAGGATTGAATCCGAAACGTTGCATATTCCACTCCTCACAGCAAGTTCACTGCATCCTTTTCACTCTTTTCTATATTTTTTCAAGTCTTGATTATGCAGAGCTACTAAATTCTCACCTATGTATATATGTATATATATATATATATTATATATATATATATGAGTATGCATATATGTGTATGTATATATATATGCTCATTTGAAGTGCATATGTAGAAATGATATATTTACAACAATGACTGGTTTATGCATAAAAATGATTCCAGTTTAATTTCTTCTGGCTCCGTTTCCTAGATAAATGTCATAAGATGATCTTTCATATGTTTAATACTTTTATAATGTTTTGTTTCTGCCGTTGAAAATTTTACAAATAATACACATAGATTTATGGTTAATCTTGATTATAATATTCATAAATTTAAACCCAGCAATCATTATCCCTCTCTCTTCTACTTTATAACAAATAATAATCATATGAGTATCTATTCCTGATGTGATCCGTAAATTCGACATTCTTTATTGAACTATTAAGAATCTTCTCTGATTATAGTTATACTCTTACGCACCACATTTATTTGTGTGTGTATATATATATATATATATATATATATATATATAATATATATATATATATATATATATACATATATGTTTGAAGGGCGAGAGAGGCGGATGAAGAGAGACACATATATGCATTTATACATATGTGTGTGTTTGGAGAGAAATGCTACACCCAGCGTGTTAATGTGTATGTAGAAATGTCTCACGTTCAGTTTCCTCACCTTTCTTTAACAATTTACTCAAAAGAATTTGATGATCACCCCGAAAATATATATCTCGTTCAGATATGAGTTTTTTGTACACAAATATTTATCTAAATGTAATTCTGATGATACAACAAGAAAGATGGAATCATTTTAATTTGATTTTAATAAAGGTGACAAACTACTTTTCATCTTTTATTTTAATCAGAGAAGGCTAATGTAGTTCCCTTCTACACAGAATATATTTTATACTCGTAAAACAGTGGTGTGTATGCATTAATTTGATGCCTATTAAATGTAGGCAGCAATTCTAAAATATATAACTGTTACATAGTAAACTTAACGACTCAAAACTTCTAAAACACGATCAATAATAAAAGAGATGTATGGTGATAAAAAAATTGTCGAAATAAATTTCGAGGAAACCAAGGGGAAATTAAAAAAAAATATATATCCATTGAAAAGAGAGAGAAAAATGTTATTTTCATATGCAAAGAACACATTACCTTAGCTAATATTTGAAGACGAATATAATGGCAAATGATCGAAGAAGATACAATAGGTATTAATACAGTGGATGGTAAACATGAAAGTCTATCATATCAAATAATGTAAACATAAAACACAGGTACACATATAGAAATATTTATGTATGTGCACCCCACCATACACATATACATACACACTCATATATATATGTACGTATGTATATGTATGTATACACATATAAATATTTTTATATAATAAACACATGTATACCTGCTTATGTATATAACTAACTTGCCCCATATATATATATATATATATATATATATATATTTCTTTACTACCCACAAAGGGCTAAACATAGAGGGGACAAACAAGGACAGACAAACGGATTAAGTCGATTACATCGACCCCAGTGCGTAACTGGTACTTAATTTATCGACCCCGAAAGGATGAAAGGTAAAGTCGACCTCGGCGGAATTTGAACTCAGAACGTAACGGCAGACGAAATACGGCTACGCATTTCGCCCGGCATGCTAACGGTTCTGCCAGCTCGCCGCCTTTTATATATATATATAATATATATATATATATTATATATATATATATATATATATTATATATATATAATATATATATATATATATATATATAATATATATATATATATATATATATAATATATATATATATATATATTATATATATATATATATATATATATATATAATATATATATATATATATATATATATATATATATATATTTCCAGTCAACTTTATATATATATATATATATATATATATATATATATATATATATATATATTAGGTTGTTTCACATGAAATGTCGTATTTGAAAGGAAACAATAAAACGTTTCAGAAGTGTTAGAAAACTGATTTATTTAATCACAGTATGATCCGTGTTGATTTATGACGTTTATCCAACGTTTCTCTATGCCATATAATCCATCTCTAAAGCAGAAATTCCTCTTTTGCTGTGATAAACTGTTCGAATGCTTCAGTTACCGCTTCTCTATTTAAGAATGTTTTCTTCCTTATAAAAGCTCAAAATGTTTAAATAAATGATGATCAATCGGAGAGATATCAGGCGAATAAGGAGGATGTTTCAAAATCTCATAATTCAGGCTTTGCAAGTTTTGGTCCGTAGCTTGAAGAGTGTAAGGACGTGCATTGTCATGGAGCAAAATTAGGCAGTCTCTCTTCTCTAATCTGGGATGCTTCTTTTTCAAATTCTCATGCATGCAATCAATTTCCTGGCAATACGATGTTGTTACCGTTTTTCTTTGGTGCAAAAATAAATAATGAATAACCCCCTTCGCAGACAATGATACAGTGGCCACTAGCTTTTTAGGGTGCAATAGTGGGTTTGGGTGACTCTACTGCACCTAATCACTGCCCTGTTCCCCTGCTGTTGTCAAAGAGTATAAATCACAAGTAATGATTTGATGCAAAAATGTTCTTTTTCCAGTTGAGAAAGTAATAAAGAGCAGACTTCGAAGCATCTGTTTTTTTTTTTGTTTTGTTTTTTTTTTCGTTCATTTGATGTGAAACAAACCTACCCATTTTCTTGACTTTCCCAATTTTAAACAGGTGTCCGAATTCAGTTGTGCGAAATCTTTGGAGATCTGATGAAAGTTTTCGAACATTTGTTTTCGGATTTTGTTCAACAAAAGCATTTAATCCATCATGCCGAATAACTGATTTTGACCTACCCCTTGGTTTATTTTCAAGGCTATCATCTACACGAGAGCTTTTGAAGCATATCTGTACATGCGTGTTTATGCTCATATACTCTTTTACTAGTTTCAGTCATTTGACTGTGGCCATGCTGGAGCACCGCCTTTTAGGCGAGCAAATAGACCCCAGGACTATTCTTTGTAAGCCTAGTACTTATTCTATCGGTTCCTTTTGCCGAACCACTAAGTTACTGGGACGTAAACACACCAGCATCTTTTGTCAAACGATGTTGGGGGACAAACATAGACACACACACAAACACACACACACACACACACACACACACACATATATATATATATAATATATATATATATATATATACGACGGGCTTCTTTCAGTTTCCATCTACCAAATCCACTCACAAGGCTTTGGTCAGTCCGAGGCTATAGCAGAAGACACTTGCCCAAGGTGCCACGCAGTGGGACTGAGCCCGGAACCATGTGGTTCGTAAGCAAGCTACTTACCACACAGCCACTCCTACGCCTACATATATGTTCATATATGCCAATATTTACATATTGACACGCGTTCATCTCATCCGGATTTATGGTGTAAAACAAATGCGTAATGCCAATCTTGTTGCCGATAATACATGTCACGGAAATCATGAATAAAATATAAAAAATCACTATTACTCAGTATTTCCAGTCAACTTTAACATTATATAATGCCTCGCTGACATTTTCTCCACATTTCCATGTGAGGAATACATGGAATTTTATTTGTGACACTAACGTCCATCAACGACTAATCTGCTATATCAATATATAATGCTTAACTTCATAAGCTAAAAAATAATAAATGCGTCCTTTTAAAGCCTAGCCAGGCTCATGGGCCCGGTTTCCTGTTTTCCATGTATGGCACATGTATTCCCCTGGTGGACGGGACGCCAGTGCATCGCAGCGTTACTCATTTTTGCCAGCTGACTGGACTGGAGCAACGTGAAAGGAAGTGTTTTGATCAAGAATACAACCCGTCGCCTGATCCAAGAATCGAAACCACAATCTTACGATCTTGATGCTGACACCCTTACCACTAAGCCACACGCCTCCACTTTAACTTCATATATATTTAACAAAAGTCGATTGCATATTTCGTTAAAAATATGCTATCTTCCTGCAAATGCGTTAGATAACTCACAAAATCACCCTCGTAATCTATGAGGTAGCATACGCCTTTAACTGGCAAATTCTTCTTAAAATATCCAGTGTAAAAACTGCTTTCGAAATTAATCACACAGAAAAATAGAAATATATTGACGATGACGATGACGGTGATGATAATTGTAGTTGCTGAAGGAGAGGATGGGACTAACGACATTGTAGGCGATATCGGATATAGCATAGATAATGGTGAACACAACATTTAGTATAACGATAGTGATCATGATGATGATGGTGAATGTGGATGTGTTTTTGATAGTGGTTGGCATGGTGACAGAGACGTCGACGACCACGCCACTGATGACGATGTAGGCGGCAGCGGCGGCGGATGGGGTTGGTGCGCTAGACGACAGTTAAAAGCGATGATGATGAATACGATGATGATGACGACGACGACCATGATCACAACGACC
>NC_043008.1:17874053-17876553 GCF_006345805.1 Octopus sinensis
CATTAATCGCTTGCACATAATAATATACGTCATACAAATCCCAACAACCGTTCTTTTATCTGTGCTATTGTCTATCAAATGAATATACGTCTATGCATACACAGATTCACAAATAAATATTATTCCTTTGAACCGGAATAGCGTCCAATCAATTCCAAACTAAAAAAAAAATGTATCTCATGAGAATTTATCTACGCATTAAATAAATTATATATTTTTGCAAAAATGTACGAAAGTTCTGTATTGCGCCTAGAAACAGACAACGTGTGTTTCTGTATATCCCCAGTTATAACACAATGAGTAATACGTCCACGTTAGAATTTGAACTGTATATCGCTTATTAAGTTCACAAGCTCTTTATGAGATATCACGAGATACCTTTGTCTAATTCTTTGGGAATAACGACCGATCCCACACCAAATTACGCCAATTGCTTTACAGAAAGGAATATTGGCGTAAGATAACCGATATATGCTACAGTGATAAGGGAAGTATCGTTATGGAAGAAACGCCTTTACTAATTTGTGACTTACATTCAGTTGGCTGCTTTATGATTTACAATGTTCGGATCAGTAATGAAGTAATCTATGAAAGTTTAGTGGGATCTTTACGGTTTGAACGGCATCTTTTTTTCTTCAGAAATGTAAATAAACCCAATCTGTTTCTTAAACGAGGGACATGTCCATACGGCACAGAATGCTTTTTTACCTCAATAAACGTCAGTGATTAGTTGAAATTGCAGAAATCTAAGAAAAAACAACAAATATCTTACAAACTATAGACTTTTCTCAGTAAAGCCAAGAGAAAAAAAGATGTTTTATAAACACATTCTACCAGTATACGAAGTTTAACATTTTTTAGTTACCTAGAAATTATGTTAAAAACTGCCGTTCAAACCGAAAAGATCCCATAAGTGTTTACAGGTCATCCCACAGGAATATGGAGAACGGAGAAGGTAAGTCTGTCATAGGTATTAAATCGCTGACCTTCTCTAAATGGTTGAAGGAGTGTGGCTAAGGATATTTAAATGTAACGATAGCAGTGTTAAAACGTGCTGCACTTTAATTCTGCAAATCTTAAATAGGTTTTACAAAGACAATAAGCTTTCACAGCATTTCACACTACTTGGTTTTACACGAAAGGCTTCGGATAATGTAAAACTATGCGCATAGCAAATTGCCCAGAGTTCCAGTTGGTATATTGAACTGTACCAAGAGATTTCTAGGAAAAACAAAAATCAGCATGGCCTTAACTGAAAAACAACAACGATCTGTTTTTATTTTTTAAATCCCCTTAAATTGTTTCAGCTTTAAAGCTGCGGCCATGCTATGGTACCACCATTAAATAACAAATTTCCATGCCGGGAGTCGAACACGGGTCACGTTGGTGAAAGGCAGGAATCATTGGTTATCTTCAAATTATCTGTCCTATTTAAGATCTATGTTTCTTTATTAATTTTGGCATTAAACAAAATGATTTTATCTTTAATAAATGGTGAAGGTAGTTATATTTACTATTTCATGATACGTGAAGAAATTTACGGCCAATGTGACAGACGGGAATAGCTGTTATAATGCGTAATGACAGGGCACTCATTTAACTCGGAATCAGAACCTCTACATAGGTTTTAGTTAAGTATTCATCAGTATTTTATGGTCGTAGGATCTAAAATATCCCAAAACATCAGGAACGTAACTGGTATTTTACGCACTTTTCGTGTTTTATAAATTGTAACGTATGAAAGATTATTTTCACCGTCGATTGAAGACATGCTATCTATCTTACCTGATACAACTAAATGAGAGATCCAAAATTTCTAGACATACCAGACAAGTGTCTTTAAGTCAGACCCTTTACTCTTACACAACTAATGACACATTGAACAACATAATTACAGGTATTCAATGACACACAATGTTAAAGGAAGGACTGTCTTTAATCGTAGCTTTTCTCGTAGGGTTTCTCAATCAGAATTGAAGATAAGGTGTAGAAGGATTAGCAACGTAAATAACATGACTAACAAATTCACAATCAAAAGCTTTTAAGTAGATATTACTAAGATATTTCAATTTAAACTAACTGAACACGAAGACAACATACAACCAATAGGAATTAACATCTCAAGTTGTAAACTGTATTTAAAGACAATAGATACAAGACTACTTATTGTCTAAATGAAGTGAAATGGTAAGCATCAAAAATCGAAGTATGCTTCCAGAAATGACTTCCTGGAATAATGTGTCTATTCTTCATCGTTCAAACAATGGCTTCTAGTAAACACAATGCTGGCAATATCGAGAAAGGGTGAATGTAATATATTATATAGACTATACTATAAATCTTGACTACAATGTATTGTATTGGCACCGGTAGAATGAATGTCATAATAGACCGAAATCAGAATAAAAAGGGTTAAAAATTCTTCTGCCATTCTGCTGGATTAGCAATGGTGATAAAACTCTATAGGTTTTAGAGTCATAATGTTAGCCTAATATAAATA
>NC_043008.1:17879053-17939053 GCF_006345805.1 Octopus sinensis
TGGAGGGTGCGTATATATGTGTGTGTGTGCATATCCGTACGTATACCTGAAAAAATGCATATATATGTATATATATATATAAATGTGTGTATATATATTATATATTATATGTATGCTTATATATGTTTATACATATATCCATGCATACATATATACATAAGTGTAGTTTAACATATGCATATATGTTTATACACACACACACGCACACAGATATGGTTAATTCTGATTCCGATTCTATGTCCTTGTTGAATGCTCGTCCTGTGTTTAAGAACTACTGAAGTGTATATGTGCGTATGTGTGTACGCATGTGTATGTGTGTGCGTTTGTGTCTTTGTGTGCGTTTGTGTCTTTGTGTGTTTGGCCTTATTCTACATCGACAGCAAGATAAAATATGGTTAATTGTTTCCTCCACGTTTTCATATTTACTACGTTTACTAAATACGAGCTTAGTATTTTTCCTTCCCGTTTGTATTCTTGTTTTGTTTTTTTCTTTTTTTAATTTCTGTTAAGAAACCTTTGAACACGTGCCACAGTTAAAATTCCTTCACTCCCAGCATTTGAGACCAACGTTTATCTGCCTGTATTGCAGTTTTCCCTTCGCGTATTTCAAGTCTATTTAGTATTGTCATATAATGGCCATTTATAGTGTTACTTGCTTTATCAAGGCATTCTGTAGCCACATCTGTAGCTTAGCTATTAGCTGTTATAAAAGCTATATTGTTGTTTATCCTTTCTCCTCCCTTCTGGTTGTCAATTCAGTTTCTGCTTTGTATTTGTTGGTTTCATGGAAGAAAGGAAGCCATTTTGTTTTTGTCTTTAGTAGCAATTTCTATAAGCTTTTCATTATATTTTCCCAGATATATTTGAACCCCTACAGGGGATATATATTATACGAGAATGCTGGTTGCATTAAGCTTTATGCCCTTTATACTTACGCGATAAATATATGCTTTGTATGCCATTTCGACTGTTGTATGCTAAATTTATTATTATTCATTATATGTCTTGCTTTTTGTTTTATATTCTAGACAATCCGACTCGTTTGGCTGCCAGTTGAGAATATTATGAGTATAAACTATGTCTGGAACAATTATGATATTGATTACTATTAACTATTCTTGCATCTAGCTCTACTTACATAGTAACAAATTTCGTATATATAACCAATTCTTAACACATTCTATTCATCATATAATCGGCTGCGCCATGTGTACAAATTCGTGCCTAGTGACGAAATCTGAAAATAATACTGATAATAATAATAATAATAATAATAATAATAATAATAAAAGAAGAAGAAGAAGAAGAAGAAGAAGAAGAAGAAGTAAGAAGAAGAAGAAGAAGAAGAGTGGTGAGAGGAATGAAACGGTATGGCATATCGTTGGTAAATGCCCGAAATTGTCACAACGGGATTACAAAAGACGACATGATAATGTGCCAAGAATGATTCCTAGAGGACTTTGTAGAAATCATGGCCCACAAATGCAAAGATGTGGTAGGAGCAAACCGCAAAATGAGTCACAGCGAATGAAGATTACAAAATTATGTGGGAGGCAATAATTCAGTGCGATCACTTGACCGGGCATCGGAAACTACCATTTTAGTGGTGAATAAAAAAAGAACTTGCCTGGTTGCAACAGGATTCAAGAGAAGGAAGAAAAACTGAAAAACTACAACCATTTTGAAGTGGAAAATACGAAGGTTATGGTCAATAGTAATTGGTGCGCAGCAAATTTCGGGGAAGGGTAAATCGATTAGATTGACCCCAGTACGGCTCGACTACTACTTATTTTATCGACTCCGAAAGGATGAAATGCAAAGTGAACGCCAGTGGAGTTTCAGCGTAAAGATGGACGAAATACCGCTAAATGTACTTATGATTCTGCCAGTTCGCCAATATCAACAACTATTACAAGAACAACAGCGACAATAAGAATAATAATAAAAAATAAAAAATAACAAGAACAACAACAACAACAACAACAATAATAATAATAATAATACATAATAATAATAATAATAATAATGATAATAATAATAATAATAATAACAATAATAATAACAATAATAATAATAATAATGATAATAATAATAATAATAATAATAATAATAATAATAATGATTTGCTGTTGCTGCTGTCATCATCATCATCATCATCATCATCATCATCATCATCATCATCATCATCATTATCATTATTGCTGTTCTTCTTGTATTTCTATTGTATCTTTGAAGTTAGGCATCAGGTTGTCTCACATACATTTCTGAAAAATCGGTTAATTTATGGTAGATAATTGTCTAACATCAGTGTGCATTTTATTTCTTTTTCTTTTTACCTAATCCAAGAGAAAGAACAAATTAATTATGGTTCTAGCTAGACTTTTATGTATTATTTCTACAATGCCTGTGACAGCATGTATGTGTCATTTGTGTTTTTATATTCAAAATTTTAGGCAGATGTAAGTCATTCTATTACAATGTTCCAGTGAAAGCAACGCATGACAGGTAAGTTTTATAGCTTATCTTTCACAGTAAGAGAGAGAAATTTTACAGTCTTCCAAGTTATGGCAAATTAAAACGAAATTGCGTTTCGCCTACAATACACAAATTGTCGTTAACAAGAAATCAACAACAAATAGACATCTTCCATCAAAACTTATAATTATCATAGCAATAGCAAGAGTTTCGGATGAGCTAATTCATCGTATTTGTTCCCTATCGTATTTCTTATAGAATTCCAAATACGTCCGAGGTCAATTTTAATTTTAGGCTTCGCAAAAGAAAGGACCAAAAGAAAGGACCAAAAGAAAGGACCAATCACATAATGAGGCTGATGCAGTTAAAAACAAAACTTTGAAGCTAAAACAATATTATTATCATTTCTGTTGTGTCTGGGGGGGGAGTCATTTTCGTTTTGTGCCTTATAATTTAACACACTGACCGGTAAAATTTGCACTTATTTCTTATTTTTATTTTCCTAAAAGTTTCGTTGCATCTTGAGAGTCAAGACTATTGAAAAGGTTGCAAGACGCAGCGACAATTTTAGGAAAATAAAAATAAGAAATAAGTGGAAATTTTACCGGTGAGCGTGTTAAATTATAAGGCAAAAAAAGAAGATGACCCTCCCTAGACACAACAGGATATGCTTCAAAACACGAACTTATATAAAAATCTTGCAAACCAAATCCAAAAACGAAATTATTATTTCTATTTTATCACAAGTTTTGTAGGAACTCTTGGAGCCTTGCTTGCGTAGCAGGCTTACTACCTGCACCATGCTATCCGTTCTTTTCAGCAATCTAATATTTTCCTGATCGTGTTGCTACGTATTGATTTTGGGCATGGGCAATAGTTTCATCCACTCTGCTATAGATGCAGCACAACGGCGACACTTGCTCATTCCTAAAGATGCCCTCCAGTTCGTGACCAAAGATTGGTCTTGCGGTGCCAGTATAGTACTCTCGGTCTCTTTCTTTTGTGTTCCTTTCTTCATCCAATCCTAACTATTTTTTCCAGTAACTTATATTGTGGCTACATGAAATTGATTGTGTAGTCCCTGGTTGTGCAATTTTCTTAGTGTCCTTTTTGTATTTCTTCCTTTGTTTTTACTTTTTCTCTTTGCTTTCAATACTCTTTATTTTTACTTTTTTTCCTTACTTTCAATATTCCTTGTTTTTTCCTTTTCTCTTTGCTTGCAATATTCTTTGTTTTTCCTTTTTTTCCTTGCTTTCAATATTCCTTATTTTTAATTTTTTTCTTTGCTTTCAATATACACCTCGCTCCTAACTGACATAAGTAAGGTTTCCTTACTTTGGGCTAGGTGTCTCATTAAGCTCTAGAGTTCGATACGTATAGCCTTCCACATTTAACAGTCCTTTTCCTCCATTTGCTCTCAGCATTTATAGACGATCAGTGTGTGCACGTGGATGATGGGCTCCATGCATCGTTAGGGGCCTTTTTTACTTCTTGACCATCTCATTTACCTCATCTGTTCACTTCAGGATTCCAGCGCCATAATTAACAACTGCGACTAGGCGAAAGTCTATTGCCAAAATTATGTGTGTGGCACTCAGCTTCGAAGCCAGTATTTTTCTCCCCAAATTGTAGATCTTGTGCCTAAAGTAGAAAGGATTATTATTATTATTATTGTTATTGGTAGTAGTAGTAGAAGTAGTAGTAGTAGTAGTAGTAGTAGTAGTAGTAGTAGTAGTAGTAGTAGTAGTAGTAGTAGTAGTAGTAGTAGTAGCATTGTCGTCGTTGTAATACCGGTGGTTGGTATAACGGTCGAATTAGGACACACGTGCAGGTGGACTTCGAAGTTTGATCACCAAAGACTGTATGCAATTATAACAAGCTCGTTTGTAGGTAGAGTTGTTTTATACACAGTCAACATCAGACATGTCAAGTTCTGCCATCAGAAATTATTATTAATTTTAGATTCACTTAAAATATTACTAATAATCATTATGAAATGCATAAATGTTACAACCTCTAATTTCCTTTTCGTTGATGCAACATATGAGTAATGAATGAAATATTATATTTCTCATTAATATTAATGAGTTTTATTACTGACCAGTCATTCATCAATATATTTTCTTATAGTATGAGATGATATTTTCCATGACTGTGTGATTATTTCTAATTATCTTCATTTCATTGGAGCTAATTGTTAACGCTAGGTATTTTTCGAGGATCTCAATGATTAGAAGTAATAAAGCATATGTGTATTGGTGTGTAACAGAGGCTATTATAGGTTTTATACTAAGATCAAATGTCTTGAGGTAGAATTCGTAGAAACATCAGTCGTTAACTTAACATCATTCATCGTATAAGTGGAATGTGGTGCACAACCATCGTATGTCAAAATTAGCCACAAGTCAATTCATTCTATAGTTACTCTATAAATTCCTTGATAATTGCATTTCTGCAAGATAACTGGCACATTCTTAATTTCTGTAAAGTATTGAATCCAAGTAATTGCAAACACGTCTTTACCTTTTACAGTGTTTTCAAATATATTAACCTCCAAATCACGTATGTGCCAAATTGAATACGTAAATACGGCAAATACCTCCACTTCTCTCGCTAGGGAATTACATATCAAAGTAATTCTAGTGTATTAATGAAAGATAACGTTAAAATATCAATTGTTGTTTGCTAATGAATTCTTAAAGCTCCAATTAAGAAATCCGAATTTTCCACACTCTAGATTTTTACGACACACACTCAGAATGTAGACCATAATCGATTATAATCACTAGACAGTCAACCTGATCATGGATATTTTTCATAGATTATGTAATAGCAGATTATAAAATCCGTATATGTGGAGTAGAAGGTGGACGACTAGGGTGTATAATGATTATAGCTTCTGCAGAATCCAAAACTTCAAAGAGCTTTACATGCAGGCTGAGTTTTTGTTAGTTGATGTGAAAATAAATATTCCAGACGGCTCAATATCTAGTGACCGAGAAAGTGAAAATTTGTTTAGTGTGTGATAAAATCCTAAATAATGTATAGTAAAAGAAATGTAAAATGCGTAAGACGAGACACTGAAATACAGATGTAAAAGAAATAAACAGACATAAATTTTTTATGGTTTGTAATATTATAAGTATGCAAAAATCTCCGAGGTTTTCAACAGAGATAAAGGAGTACATATGTTAATTGTATTTATTTACGTTGTCCAACAGATAGAGTGTAGTTAGTCAACTTTTCAGATATCCATCAAAAGAAATCATGGATAGACATTGAGTGAATCATAAAAATATGTAATATATGTAGCAATGTTTCTGCTAGCGAGGCCCTATGAGCATGGAAATGTTAAATACATCAAATAATTATTATTTTCTTTTTCGCTGGTTTCTATTATTAGCATAATGATCCTCCCGAGACAAAACATACATACATAGATACATAAATTCAAAGGTACATACCTGTACGCTATGAGCATAGTGTGCTTGCATACCCATGCCTAGGGTTAAGATAGGTAAATGATACCAGTATTAAGAACGGATATTCTTATCCCTTAGTAGGTTATTCCAACCGCTAACTCTGCTTATCAATATATATATATATATATATATATATATATATATATATATATATATATATATATATATATATATAATTAGAGAAGAACCACCATGAAGCAATTCAACAATGATATACTTAAATCATACCATATAAAAAAAATTAAAGATGCTATAAAACATATACCTAAAACTAAATAAAGTATTAAATAAAGAGATGCAGCACGGATTTTTGTCAGTGAACAGGTCGCGGATTTTAGCGACGAAAATATTTTGTCAAATTAAACTTAAATGTTGAAGTGAATCGAACGGCTTTTGTGTGTTTCTTAAATGGCTTATAAACACCTTCCACGCTGCAATTGTTTTCGTTTCAGCACACGATCTCAGATCAAATTACTTGCTATGCGAGTACATCTCCGTAAATAAAGTAGTAAAAAATAAATAGTATATAATTAGTAAATAGACTGCATCTGTTTCGTGGCTATATTTTCAAAATGATAACAATAAAAATCAATTCAATTTAAATATAATTACTCATCAGGTCTAAGATAAAAACAATAAAATGATTAAATAAATGTACGTATATTATCTTCTAAGAAAAGGTAAATATATATAACAATACGCAATTTTACAATAAAAAATCGAAGAAGATTCACCAATATATCTTAAAATAAAACATGACTTATCTTATTGAATATATTCTGTTAACTAAATATTTAACTTTATACGTAGGACTAAGTGATTATAATCAATTTATCTCGTTAAAAACGAGGTGTAAATAAAAATAGAACAAATAGATAGAAATATTTATTTTATCTATGAAAATATATATTAGCTTATAGAAGAAAATAACAAACTAAGCATATCATTACTGGAAAATTAAAGTACAAGTAATTAATACAAAATATTTAAAATACACAATATACATTAAGTGAAGCTAATTTACTATAATTTAATCTATATCCGTTAAAACATTTATTTATATATTTATATAATAAACATCTAAGTTTAATCTAATTCAAATTATGTAATAAATACTAAAAAACTTAATACATAATACTACTACAAACTATAACTACAAGAATTAAAAATAGAAAAATGGTTCAAATATATACACACAAATTAGTTAAACTTATTATATAATTAATTCAATTTATGTATAGATTTCAGTCATTTATAGAATTAACCAATTTCTATTATTATTAAAGTATTTACTTAAATGCAATATTGCATTACAAATAAAAAAAATTACTACCTATTTGATAAGATTTTAGCTTACAAATCTATTTCTCAAAGGCACTAGGCCCGGACCCATGTGCTTACAAAGAGAGATTCATCGAGTGGCTAGTCGACGATTCATTCAGGTGCTATGCATTCATGACCAAAGCAAATTACTGGTGTTACTTTCATAGCATTAATGCTACATGGTCTCAGCTAAACAACAAAGCAGTAGCATACAGAAGGTGTCTTAGATTTTTCTAACTCTACCTCAAATAACTGGTGTGATGGATGCCTCCTATGCTGACACGATTCCTTATATCATAGTCGAACTGTTATATATATATATATATATATATGTTTATTTTGGTAGTTTTGACTTGAAGAGTCCCTTCTAGCATGCGGCATCTATGTGTAATAATGCCCTCTATATAATATAAATAAATATATTCATGTGGAAAAAATTTACCGATTTGTTTTCTTATGAGGTTTTTCATGCTAACTACTTGATAATTTCTTATGAAGATTTTGTCCTATTTTTAAATTTTATATATATATATAAAACAGTTCGACTCATCTCCATATGATGTAAGGAATCGTGGCAGCGTAGGAGATATCCATCACACCAGTTATTTGGGGTAGATTAAGACGAATCTAAGACACCTCCTGTATGCTACTGCTTTGTTGTTTAGCTGAGACCATGTAGCATTAATGCTGTGAAAGGAGCACCAGCATTTTGTTTTCTAATTTGAAGCCTACTTATTCATGCAGGATGTTGACAGGATGCTCGCGCTAGCTTGAAGAGTCGTTACATTTTACTCTCTTCAGCATTTTTGCTAGTACATACGCGATGAAGCTATACATTAGCGTCGTATTATTACGTTCGCTATTTCCAGTAAATATCGGTACTTCGTTGTGCTATATATTTACTTCTTCGTATATTTTTCCCTCACGGGCTATTCTTTACTGGATAGCAATACTCTAGTATTGCATTACTAATTTATTGAAACTTCTTCACCGTTCTCGTTCTGTTAGCGTTTCGGCGTTTCAGTCGAGTGTATTGGCATTAATGTGGTAACATCTGAAATGTTGTCGTGGTATATGTTTGGCTGATGAAGATAGATCAAGTATATGTGGGCAGGCATATCTTGAAAAATCTGAAGCCGGCGCCGGTCCCACATTATCTTTTTCTAGGTATTTCATCTTTCAGATGTTCTCCCTGGTAAGACAATTTTTTTCAAGTTTGTTGCACTCACGCATTTTTGCTAGTACATACGCGGTGAAGCTATACATTAGCGTCGTATTATTACGTTCGCTATTTCCAGTAAATATCGGTACTTCGTTGTGCCATATATTTACTTCTT
The DNA here is from genome assembly GCF_006345805.1 of Octopus sinensis. NCBI lineage: Eukaryota > Metazoa > Mollusca > Cephalopoda > Octopoda > Octopodidae > Octopus > Octopus sinensis. The sequence continues at coordinate 17,887,671 of NC_043008.1, forward strand.
TGTATATATATATATATATATATTTATATGTATACATATATACGTCGGGCTTCTTTCCGTTTTCGTCTACCAAATCCACTCACAAGGCTTTGGTTGGTCTGAAGCTATAGTAGAAAACACTTGCCTAAGGTGCCACGCAGTGGGACTGAACCCGGAACCATGTGGCTGGTAAGCAAGCTACTTACCTCACAGCCACTCCTGCGCTTATATGTATATTTACGTATGTATGTATGTATGTATGTATGTATGTATGTATGTATGTATGTACGTGAGTATGTATATACGTGTGTGTGTGTTTCTGTATGTGTGTTTGTGGGTGCGTGGGTGCGTGTATTGTATCAGATTATTTGAATTTTACTAAGATCCAAAGATTAAGAAGACCGAAAAGAAAGCAAGTTCAAACGGTCATCGTATATTCTCGCGGATACACCGCGCATCGAAATTTTGTTCCGCAAGTATGTCTTCCATTTCATCAGGAGTCAATTGCAGCTAGGTTTACATCAGCAATAACATCACAAATATACTGGGAGGAAGTAACACATTTCTAAAATCTCTGATTAAGCTTAATTGATACATAGAGATTCCAACATGTTTACATTCAAATTCAATTGATCCTGGAACATGTTTGCATTTTTGACTATTCAGGCCGCATTTCATCCAAAGAAAATCACAAATTGAAGATAAATTAAACCTAAAACGCTCTAAAATTCATTCATCCTAGATTCTAAATATAAATTTCAATTTCTAATGATTCCAGATTGATGATATTAAACGGTGGAGGCGTATAGATTCATATCTATCTTTCTAGTTATGTTTATTTTAGTTTTATAGCGTTATATTTTAAAATCATTTGCTCTGAATGTATGTGTGTGTGTCTCAGTGTGTGTGTATAAACATGTATGCATGTATGTATATATATATATATATATATATATATATATATATATATACATATATATATATATATATATATAATATATATATATATATATATATATATATATATATGTATGTATATATATATATGTATATATATATATGCATATGAACAGGCATATATCTATAAAAAGAAGTTCTACACGTATAAATATGTATGCATATATTTATATATATATATGCATTCACACGTACACACACACACACACACACACACACACACACGCACACATACACACACACCACACCACATACGCGGTTTTAAGCTTACGTCCGTGTTTGAGATTTCTGTAAAGATACCTCAATAGTACTATATGAAATTTAATGTGTTTTATATAAAACGTTCAAGTGTATCAAAATCAAACGAAAAATTTTTGTATTGAATTTATTGCTTCTGTTTATTTTTCTGTTATCGTTTTTTCTGTTATTTATTCAATGATGTTTTTTACATTCTTATTTTTTTTTTTAGGTTTTGTAGTGTTAGTACATACTTCTAGTTATAATTTTTACATATATATATTTCTCTAAAAATTTAGAGACTCCGTGTTTTTCAATGTCTTTATCACTGTCATTAACTGAATTAAAAGTTCCAGCACGTTTCCCAATTTCACATATATAAATATTTTTTTTATATATATATTTCCATATGTACACTTACATATGTACATATCTACATTTATATGCATACATATATATATATATATATATATAATATATATATATATAGATAGATAGATAGATAGGTATATATGTATATATATATATATATATATATATATACATACATATACACATATATATATATACACATATACATATATACATACATATGTATGCACAAATATATAAAGATTATATATATATTATACATAATATATATATTCTAATATATATTTATATTATATAACATCATATACAATCTCATATATATGTACATATAATATATATATATGTGTGTGTGTGTATTGTATACATTTATGTATATACATTTATACATAGACATATGCATACATACAAACACGCACACACACAGACATACACACAAATATATTGATATGTATGTATGTGTGTATATATATATATATATGTTTACAAACAATTATACTTGTACTGCTGTCATTTGATATGAAGGCATCTGCGAAAGTTTTAGTGCATTTTCCATTCTGCCTAGATCATAAACCAATTTGGCTGAATATTTCATATCAAATATTATCAAACAGATCTCTGATTGAAGGCAATCTGGTCGACACAAGTTTATAATATTTTTTGAGGTTTGCAAATGTAAGATTATCTTATCCTTTTTTCCCCCCTTGCTGTAAATGGCCGATGTAATTTTACGAAGATTTCACAAACTTTTTTTCTAATAGAACGAGAGCATATGTATATGTTATGTATATGTTACCACAAAGGATGTTTTTTTTTATTTTTAGAGATATGACAGACTCACTGAGCTTGTGGTGATTTCAAACTTTGGCACATTGCCAGCAGTTTTGAGGGAGAGTCTGAATCGATTAAATCGGCCCCAGCCATCAAGTGGACCCTGAAATGATGAAAGGTAAATTTCGATGAAGGCAGAAGTTGAACTTTCAACGTAAAGACGGCTGAAATGGCGCTAAGCGTTTCGTCCGGCACGTCAAAGATTCTGCCGGTTCAGTGCCTTACAGTGAGCGTATATTGGAATTACATAGGAGAGTACAGCCTTTATTTCGGAATAAGTTAGCTTCTTAACAATTATAATATTGATGATCCAAATTTGATAGGTAGTATTTCGACTGCAAGTTAGTTATGTCTTCGTGTGTTCTTTCAGTAACTAACAAATGACTATCTTGTTAGGCATGTTAGAAACATCAGTTACATATTCCCTAGTTCGCACAGAACGCTGCCTGAATATGATATAGACAATATACCGATTAAATTATTTTATCACTAAATTATCTTTTATTATTATTATTATTATCATCATCATCGTCATCATCATCATCATCATCATCATCATCATCATCATCATCATCATCATCATCATCATCATTATTATTATTATTATTATTATTATTATTATTATCATTATTATTATTATTATTATTATTATTATTATTATTATTAAATTATCTTATTACCAAGGCTGCAATTGATCGTCGACTTAATATATCAAACTGGCTGTATGCCGGCGAAGCGTAAACTCGAATGCTACCACGGGCAGTATTCATTTTTACTGCGTCAGTGGTAAAAGTGGTGTTAGATTCCTTCTTGTTACGCTTCATGTCTTAGATTTCATGATACCTTTCTTGGACTGTGATTATGTAAAGCATTTAAGATTGAAATAGTCACACTTTTATTCGTGGAATGAATTATAACAGATATGTAGCTTATTAAAAACAACGATCAAACAATTACCAAAGTGTAATGCTCCGATACAAAAAATTTCTGATATATGGGTATGATCAGATCCCAGTTGAAAAATCAGCTGAATTGAATTGTCACAAACTTGAGATCTTTCTCAATGCCATGGCGTCCTTTCATTACATAGTAAATAATTCATATTTCATCCTCTTGAAATTTTTCTTCCTTTCTAAGTACGTAAAAGAAGTACCAGTTTAATAGTCTTTTGTTTTCTAGGCACAAGGCTCGAAATTTAGGGGAGGGGGCCAATCGATTAGATCGAACCCAGTACGCAACTGGTACTTAATTTATCGACCCCGAAAGGATGAAAGGCAAAGTCGACCTCGGCGGAATTTGAACTCAGAAAGTAACGGCAGACGAAACACCTATTTCTTTATTACCTACAAGGGGCTACACATAGAGGGGACAAACAAGGACAGATATAGGTATTAAGTCGATTACATCGACCCCAGTGCGTAACTGGTACTTAATTTATCGACCCCGAAAGGATGAAAGGCAAAGTCGACCTCGGCGAAATTTGAACTCAGAACGTAACGGCAGACGAAATACCTCTAAGCATTTCGTCCGGCGTGCTAACGTCTCTGCCAGCTCGCCACCATAGCATCAATTTAATATTAGTGCCAACCTAATCTACTGAAGCTTTTTACTGAAGCGTTTTACTTCTGTTAGAAATCAATTTTCTATCATACAAAAGGTAAAATACATTTAATCAAGGCGGGTTCTTAAACACTCAAATGAGGACACATATTGCTCGTGCAGTGGATTAAAAATTAGTCTCAAGATCTGGATCCCATCCAAAGAAGTTACTAGATATCATGAACTGTTTGTTTTGTGGCACACGTATGCAGCGAAATTCTCTTTCAATCACCAAATCCTATGAGATGATATATGGTGTGGACAAAGCATAGCTGTTACATGCGTAAATTTCGAATACATACAGATATATACGTATATATAGATTGTGTCTGTGTATTCCGCCGAGGTCGACTTTGCCTTTCATCCTTTCGGGGTCAATTAAATAAGTAGCAGTTACGTACTGGTGTCGATATAATCGACTTAATCCGTTTGTTGGTCCTTGTTTGTCCTCTCTGTGTTTAGCCCCTTGTGGGTAGTAAAGAAAAAGGTATTTCGTTTCTCCTTACGTTCTGAGTTCAAATTCCGTCGAGGTCGACTTTGCCTTTCGTCCTTTCGCGGTCGAGAAATGAAGTACCAGTTGCGTAATTAGGTCGATCTAATCGACTGCCCCTTCCCCAATATTTCGGGCCTTGTAGCTAGAGTACAAAAGAATATTTTATTATAATTCTATTGGGCAATTCTATTGAATAATACACTGTCCACTCTTATATCTCTCTTACTAACCTATCTTCATTCCTATCACCATATTTCTGTTCATTTTCTCTTTTTTCCTCCTTTTCTTTTTTTTCTTTCCGACACCCTACGGCAGGAATCCTCTATATCCTGAATATCCGAACAATACTTGCCTGATAAGCCTGAAAATACTCAGGCAAACCCGACCAAAGTAAGAAAATATTATCAATCTCTACTTTTGATCGAGTATCCTTTCTTCCGAAAGTCTACAGTAAACGGATACATGCACACATATACACAATTACTCCCAACACACTCATGTATGCATGTCTGTATGTATACGTTTATGTATGTATGTGTGTAACTATGTATATATGCATGTATGTAGGAGAGCAGAGGAATACAAAAGACTCGGTATATCTTTATATTATAACATCCTAAATTACACACTCTTACACGTGTATGTAAATATGTGTATATATATATATATATATATATATATATATATATATATATATATATATGCGCGTTTGTATATATATATATATATATATATATATTTGCGCGTTTGTATATATATATATATATATATATATATATGTGTGTGGTGTGTGTGTGTGTGTGTGTGTATGTGTATGTATATATGGATATAAGAATGCGATACAATATCTGAAATATAAAGAACAATACAAACATAATCGATTCAATCACTGAAATTTTAATTCCATTTCTTTCCTTTCAATCTTATCTTCAGCAACAATCCGTACCAGTAATGTAACGAAAGGAGATATTTAACACCTTAGTCTAACATCCATACAGACATGCAGTCAGACAGAGCGATGCGCGTATTCTATTGGTATATGTCGATAACTTGAGTTATCAAAGAAGGAATCTACTATTAATTACTCACTGGCAAATTACATATTCAGAATAATTATTGGTAATTTCCTTGGCTGTGTAATTCTTTAGAGGGCCATGTAATTATCGCGTGAGTAAATGAGTGAGCAGAGGAAAGATAGAGCTGAAGATGGGGAAAACGAAAGAATGATGGTTTGTTATCATCCAATACTTCTTGTCTATCGCTTTATTCATTTGTTTTAAAATCCCCAACTTCCGGTTTGATGCAACAAGCTTTAATATATACGATATTTCTTTTGAAAGTTTCACACAAATTTTTAAATTCCATTTATTTCTAAGAAATTTTTCCCCTAAGGATTCTTTTATGATAATTTGTCTTGTAGGTTTTCGTTTGTATTTTTTAATTATTCACATTTCATTGAAGTCATTTTTGGCAGAGATGCGATATGGTTGCTTTAATTATAATTTTAAATAGTTTCATTAAAATTACATTTTTGCTTTCTTTCTTTTAATTTGGTTGCATGTATTTTCCCCCTTTCTTACATTGATTCGTTCTCAAGTAAGTTTTCTTTGGATTCTGTCTTACCCTTTGAAGGATTCACTCTCCTTTTTCTTCCTCTCTCTCTCGCTTACACACTCACTCATTCACTCACTTTATATATCTATCTCCATATATCAATATAACTCTCTCTCTCTCTCTCTCTCTCTACGTTTTGCTCTCATTTGTTTTGTTTTTTGTTATTATAGTTACTCTTTTCTCTAACTTTAACATGTATTTTCTGAAATAAATTTGGTGGAAATCAATATAATTTTAATACGTTTTGTTTTTAAATTTATATCTCGTTGAAATCAAGGATATTTAGAAATTGAGGGAAAAAATCATTACAGTATAATGTTATCTCGCATTTTAGCGTGTTTCATAATTTGTATTCTGTCATTATATAACATTTCAAGGAAACAACACACTGCTAAAAATCAATACCATGTTTTCATCACTACACTTTGGAGGCAATACATGTTATTATACATGCAACACTGTTTAGAGATTAATTTAATTATTCATGCTAAATATCCAGGTATATAGAAACATGTGTCAGATAATTTAGCAGACTATGTTCACTATTCAACAACACTGAGTTCAAATTGAAATAATTAATGAAACACTCGTCCTTCACTTTCAACACAATGTTGCAAATAAAATATTGGCATCGATTATATTTATTAGCTCCTGAATTTAGATTCTAAGGAAGTTAATTATGATCGCTACAAAAAAATATCGGGAGATAAGATAGAACTGTACGTCACAGTGGACATCTAATGATCGTACATTCTCAACATAGCAAGTACTGCACTCCAAATACTGGCTTTCTTCTTCAGTAATCCACGTTTTCAAAACTTAAGAACCCATAGCAATACTCATTTGTATTGTATCTGGGACGGCGTTTTCACTGTACATACGGTCTTCTGTTATTATTTCTTGTTAAATTACAACTAAGTAGCAGGTATTCGATCACCAACAGATCCTAGTATATTGAGCACAGGCTACTATGCTTCCTCTCTCTCTCTCTCTCTCATTTCTTATTTCTTTACTGCCTACAAGGGGCTACACACAGAGAGGACAAATGGATTTAGTCGATTACCTCGACTCCATTATTTAACTGGTGCTTAATTTATTGACTCCGAAAGGATGAAAGGCAAAGTCGACCTCGACGGAATTTGAACTCAGACCATAATGGCAGACGCGAAATACCTATTTCTTTACTGCCCACAAGGGGCTAAACACGGAGAGGACAAACAAGGACAGTCAAACGGATTAAGTCGATTATATCGACCCCAGTGCGTAACTACTACTTATTTAATCGACCCCGTTTTTGCTCTTCATTTCCTTTTCCTTTTTCCATCAACAGTTCCTACCCCAACTCACGACCTGGGTGTGTATAACTTTCATCAATCGTTTCCATTTACAACTTAACTCATGACCCATTGAACGGACTCGTCCAAAATGAAATAAAATTTGTATGGTATTGTGTGTCAGAGGTGTTTGAGTATATATTTAGTAATTCAATAAAACAGTTCTAATCTAGCAAAAAAAAATCGTGGACAAGTTCCCGATACACATTTTATGAGATCATTATACGAATATGCCTTCGGCTTCGATGACTGCTACTATGCAGGACTGGAATTGTTGACATGCCTGCAATAAAGAGAACTTTTTCATTTCGCACATCATTTGGACAATGGCAGCATTCAGTAAAGGTATGGTATTGTGAGTATATCGATTAGTCACCCTTACAACAACACTCCCAAACTTGTAGACCGTGGAATTTAAGGCATGTTTGGTGTTACATGACTGTAAAAATTGTCGGACATTCACTCTTGGCTACGTCGTGTTTGTGAGAAGGTGGTGCTGTGCCTTGTACTTCTTCCATTGAAAGCCTTATAGATGTATCCAGCAACACAATGCATACAGCAGCATTAATTTATAAGCTTGTAGAAAAATGTAAGATGACAAAACAGGTTCTTCCTTACCACTGTTTCTAAAAACCATTAACATTTGCTGGGGACGTAGTTTGTATTACCCTGATGATATCAGAGAATTTGCATATAGCCATCTGTCATTTCTCTTGATATACCTTTTGTTTTCGCCGAAGTTTTTTCCATCAAACAATAACGTATTTCTTTAATACCCACAAGGGGCTGCACACAGAGGGTGCAACCAAGGACAGATAAACGGGTTAAGTCGATTACATCGACCCTAGTGAGTAACTGGCACTTATTTAATCGACGCCAAAAGGATGAAAGGCAAAGTCGACCTCGGCGGAATTTGAACTCAGCACGTAGTGGCAGACGAAATACCGCAAAGCATTTCGCCCGGCGTGCTAACGATTAAGCATGTAGTGTTGGATACATGTATGGAGTTTGTACCTGAATATGGAATGAAGATTTCGAATTGAAGATTATTCTGTGGATAGAAGGGAAAATGAGCATGTGGATGGTGACGTAATTCATGTATGAGAAATAAAGGTGAGGAGAAGGGACGGAGAAGTCATGGACATAAAATTATGTGGAGGATTGGAAGAGGTGGATAAAACGCAGGACGTCACGTTCGCAATTGCTTAATGAAACAAAGATAACTAAATGTTTTATTTAGTTTAGTTTCTCCATTGTGTCTCATTAACAGAAATGGAGTTGTAGTGACGTCATAATAGGATATTTCACATCGAATTTTTACGATTTTTGTGGTTGTTGCTTTTTCGAAAATGTCAGAATTCTTAAAAGAGTTACCATGATTAATATATTTAATGATATTAGAGACGAAAGAGAGTTGTAATCATTCCAAAATGATTTTCTTTATACTAAAGACTCTGTCGTTTATCGCGTTTAGTATATGGAGTTATATAGTTCACAGAACAGAGTCTATTGTGAAAAGGATGATGTCTGTATAAAATATGGAGCAATGGAAGTCTCAAATGATAAACGAAGAATTTGGATTGTTTCACTCGATGAAAATTGGGAACAGTTGCACGTTCGAAATCTCCTCCAATGGTAATTAACTTACCATGTGAAGTGAAATGCATTTATATGAATTTGAGATGGACATCACGAAACAACCAGCATCTCAGTTTAAAGATGGTTAAATGAAGGAGGCGTTCACCTGGAAATTATACGCTGCGGTTATGGACATACCTATGTATCTAAGTGTAGTTCGTGAGCATGAACATAGCTCATGACCTCACATAACAGAATGTTTAAAATTGTATTGCGTCAGTACAAAAATAAATGTTTACTCAGAAGCAATATGATTCTATAATTAATAATTCTAATTCTTGTAATCTTTCTTTATCCTCGTAAACTTATTGGTATTAGACGCAGGATATATATAGGAATGTACGCATTTTCGTACAGACCAGTGAGTGTGTATGTGTGTGTGCATACGTATAACATATATGTATGAATTAGCGTAGGTGTATATGTAGATAGATAGATAGATAGATAGATAGATAGATAGATAGATAGATAGATAGATAGATAGATAGATAGATAGATATTTCTTTTATTTTTTTCTTTTACTTGTTTTGGCCATTTCACTCCGACAATGCTGAAGCACTGGCTTTAGTCGAAGAAATCGACCCTAGGACTTACTCTTTGTAAGCCTAGTACTTACTCCGTCGAAATCTTTTGCCGAACCGCCAAGTTACAGGGACGTAAACATGCCAACATCAGTTGTCAAGCAATGGGGGGGGGAGACAAACACAAGCACACAAATACACACATATATATATATATATGTGCACGTGTGTGTGTGTGTGTGTGTGTGTGTGTGTGTGTTTACGACGGACGTCTTTCAGTTTTCGTCTACCAAATCCACTCAAAATGATTTGGTCAGTCCGAGGTTATAGTAGAAGACACCTGTTGAAGGTTCCACGAAGTGGTACTGAAACCGGCACCATGTGGCTGCGAAGCAAGTATTTTACCACTCAGCCACTCCTGTGCCTATAAATACACACACAAGTACCGTTCAAGCATTCTGGAGTAATCCAAGTTATGGTCAACCGCATGTAATATTGATTAATATTGATATATACATTCGAGGTAAGTAATCACAGTATATTTCATCCAATGGGTAAATCCTGGTTTCGCTTCGTTTGATTATAAACTGTTTACTGAATGTATATGCAAGGCAATCAAATAAATAAAAATAATTATACATCTAGAATTTTTGTCATTACAGTCAATTACACAACATATATTATATATGTCTTAGTCCGACATGTGTTTCTTTTGTATGGATATCTCATAATGCGGTTTGTATTCGAAATGTCTTCAAAAGAAAATTTGATACTGAGTTACTAAAGATACAATGCTCGAGTAAAACTACGAAAGTCTGTAATATACACGAGGCATCTTTTAGAATAATTAACATGAGCGAAGAAAAATCCACAACCAGCATACACACAGGATCTTCAAAGGATTTAAGGCGGCGAGCTGGCAGAAACGATAGCACGCCGGGCGAAATGCTGAGCAGTATTTCGTCTGCCGTTACGTTCTGGGGGGAGTTCAAATTCCGTCGAGGGCGACTTTGCCTTTCATCCTTTCGGGGTCGATTAAATAAGTAGCAGTTACGCACTGGGGTCGATGTAATCGACTTAATCCGTTTGTGTGTCCTTGTTTGACCTCTCTGTGTTTAGCCCCCTTGTGGGTAGTAAAGAAATAGGTATTTCCTCTGCCGCTACGTCCTTAGTTCAAATTCCACCGAGGTCGACTTTGCATAAATTAAGTACCATTTGCGTAATTAGGTTGATCAAATCGCCTAGCCCCCTCCCCAAAATCTCGTGTCTTGTGCCTAGAAGAAAAAAGGATCTTCAATGGATTTAGAACACGTGTTTTAATATTGTGTAAAAATGGAAGGAAAAAGTTTATAGAAATTTGTATAGATGGTAAAAACGCAAAATACTGTCCGCAAACAGGTTTCTAAATGAAGAAAATAGAAAGCATTTTAAATCAAATCATTGTTAATTATCAAAACATCAGAAGTGAAAGTTTTACATATCGAATTGCATAACGATTGTTCATCAATCTATAAGGGTGATCAACACGATGACTCGTGAAAATTAACCGAAATGATTGGATTCCGTTCTCCAAAACAAATATTTAATGCTGACACGAAGACATTATTCAGGAAAAAAGAAACGCAAAATAGAACGTCTATATCAAGAAGTTAAAAGTCGCTAGCGAAGCGACATCATCGACACATCGAATTATATTATTATACAGCTGTAAGGCATTACATGAAAGCTTTCTTACGACACAGCTAAAATGTTAATCTGCAGTGATTTTATTTTACTGGTGTAAATATAAACAAGAACACGGGCATCCACCTTTGTATATGTACGTGTGTATATTTGTATGTGTGTGTGAGAGAGAGAGAGAGAGAATGAGAGACAGACAGAGACTGAGAGACAGAGAATGGAGGAAGTACAGAAGATTAAATTAACGCGGATCAGCAAGAATCATTCACAAAATCCCTCATACGGTTAACAAACTCAGCAAGGTCATTCATGGTTGCAATATGAACGCTTTTCATCCCAGAACACGGTTTGTAGCCCAATATGACGCGTAATTAAACTTGTTACAAAAGCAATAACATGTAAGAGCAACATTTTCATTTCATTATTGCCCACTGAGAGCACTTTCGTATAAACATCCTGAAACATTGTAATAGGGCTAACCACAGCGTGTTGCTGTATAAAGCAAAAATATATAGGAAAGCGGAAGGAAAGGTAATGACTATATACACGGAACATATTAAGTTATTTGATAAATATTAAAAACAGAATATATGTGTGTGTGTGTGTGAAAGAGAGACTGTGCGTCTATGTATGAAAACCTATCTTTATGTGTTTATATATACATATATACATATATGTGTGTGTGCGTGTGTGCGTGCGTGCGTGTATATATATATATATATATGTATACATATATATATATATATATATATATATATATATATATATATTATATATATATATATATAATATATATATATATACACACACACATATATATATACATATATGTATATATATATATATACACACATATATATATATATATATATACACATATATATATATATACACACACACACACACATATATATATACATATATATATATATATATATATAATATATATATATATATATATATATACACATATACATATATGCACACATATCTATGTATGTCTATATATCTGTGTGTTCATGTTCGTGTGTGTGTGTGTTTGTGTGTCACATCTTAAAAAGACGGTAAAATCATGCTATAATTTAGATTAAGAGCAGAACATAGATTAGATAAACCACACCCGAAGGAACGAGAATCTATCTTCTAAATTAAATGAGAACACAGCAAAGCTATGAACAAACTCCACTTCCTATTCTCTTCATTTTACGCAATTCCAACATAGAATACCTTCAGAAATCAGTCGTGATTTGAACCCCCGTGTGATTGTTAGCTGTTGGCACAGGTAATTGATCAAGGTCTTGGTTCCTCTTCACATATGTGGTAAATGGTTATCTGGAAATAACAATTTAGGTGCCTTAACGTTGCTATTATTGTATCTATTGTAGTTTTCCATTGTGTCCTTTCCTTTGATTTTTCAGGTTTCCACAACATAAAGCACGCATTTGGTTCTTACTTCTACATGTGTTATAGGTTTTGTTTCTGTCGTGAACTGTCAGTTTTATTTCTTTCCCCTTTGCACCACAGTGCTGTACAGGTCATGATTGCACTGTAGTTTACCAGAACCAGCAAGACGAAGCAGCAGGCGGTGAGATAGCAGAAACGTTAGCACGCCGGGCGAAATGCTTTGCGGTATTTCGTCTGCCGCTACGTTCTGAGTTCAAATTCCGCCAAGGTCGACTTTGCCTTTCATCCTTTCAGGGGTCGATAAATTAAGCACCAGTTACGCACTGGGGTCGATGTAATCGACTAAATCCGTTTGTCTGTCCTTAAAAGAAATAAGAACCAGCTGGACTACATTCCGCTGTATATCATGCCTGATTATCTCAACATATCTGCTCATACGTTTGCGCTAGTATCAGTCCAAATCAAGAGCTGATATCAAGCCGAATATCTTTTTAATGTTTCTGTTTTTTTAATTGTTTGTTTTGTTTTGTGTTTCGCCATAATACATTATATCACATTACCACACATTGCCGCACGAGTTTGTAAGCAAGTATGTGACGTAGCGAGACATCCCGTTGCCTAAACAAGCCATCCTTCTGAGGACAAGATACATTGAAATGTGAAGTATATTTATTACATTTAAATAATGTTTTATAAATGAATAATTAGAAATGTATGCGTTCTTATCCAAGAAACAGTTGTAGGTTTAGAATAAAGACAAAATCGCCGCCGTGAAACTTTGTCTACATATAAATATATAATTATGTGTGTGTATTTGAGTGCGCGTGTGTTTCGCATTTTATTACACACGCACTCATATTTGTGTGCGTATATATGCATGTAAGTGTGTATACAGAAGGGAACCAGTGATATTCTAATTATGTCGAAGTACCCCGATACACATCAACGTATGTAGAGGACTAATATACGTAGTGAAAATAATCGAAATACTGCCATACTTACATACTTAATACTCAAATCTCAAATATATTGATAAATAAATTCTGAATAGAACGAAGCGATAGAAATGGCAATCCAATCCAAATCTATTTCTCTAGTCATATGATAATTTTGCGTGGTCACACATACAAAATTCTCTCAATATTAAAGAGACACATTGACAGAGCCCATTCTTTGACTCTGAGTAGAGTACTGCCTTCAAATCTCATCGTGAACGTCTATGCCGTCTTTTGTGGTTTCGGTTCATAAATACTCGTCAATTACTGGCGAGGATCAACTAACTACCCTATAGTCCAGTGTGGTGCGTGGGGTGATGTAAACGGGCAGTGTTAGAGCTATACCATCGGGAACTTCGGTTCCTGGTAGGGCCACCCAAGGCGGATTGGTCTGGCACCGAGCGGTGTTAGGGCCGCAGACTAGCCAACGGTGTAAATTCCAAGAGGCGTCTGATCGGCAACTGGCTGCTCACATATGCACCCTTCACACCACGCAGGGTTCAAGATATGTAGGAAAATATATAATATATATATAATGTACATTTAGCAGGACACATATTTGCTGTTTAAATCTTGTGAACTGAAGACTATAGTTAGTTTACCACAGAGCTACCCTGAACAACAGTTGACATTGCCACGTTGTCTGCAATTGTAAAGAGCGTCTTCAACGAAGCAGAAGAGTTTGACATAATGGCGACGTGTACAGTGTTTACTACATAGATGTACACTTTAGTGTCAACCAATAAAATATCTTCACTGAGGTTCATGGCAATTATTTATCAATAAAACGAATAATAACACATAAAATGTACAATCGACAAAAAAAAAGACTGTTCTATTTCGAAAAATAAAACGATACCTTCGAGCTATAATAAAGATATTACGATACATTTATCGATATATATATATAGTGGCTTAGGTGCATAGCATTTAAAATGGCGCTGTAGCTATTTGTTTAGTAGCCTAACGCATTCCAAATAAGTAGAGATGCAAAATTTTAACCCGTTTAAAAGGATGTAAATGACCTTCAGACACACCTGATTTTCCTCAAAGATATTAATATTACGTGTATAAATAAAAAATAAATATTATTCATTCAGAATGCCTTTTTCTTTATACCTTGTTAATTTTGAAATAACCGCTGAGAAATCTGTACGGTTTCGCTTAGAATCCTCGCATTTGTAAAGAAACATATGCTGAAGAATACACGCACACACATACACACTCAATACACACACACACACACACACACACACACACACACACACACACACACACACTCAACACACACACACACACACACACACACACACACACACACACACACACACATACCACCACGCACACACAAACATACACACAAATATACACACGCAAACACACGCAAGCACACACACATATACATACATATACCTACAGACACGCAACACATGTATACGAGATCTGATCAAACGTATAGAGACTGTTGCCATAGTAACGAAGCTAAAGCACGCCGCATAGAAACATTTGGCAAAGGTTGACCTGCAACTCTGCCGTGTATGGGCACTAAGTTTTAACGTTCTAGCTCGCTTCCGCTGTTTACCGCAATGCTTGGACGGAAGGTGTGTAGCGTGTGATCGTTGCATTGACCATGACAGAGAAAGTGGTCATGTCGATACCTGCTCAGAGGCCTACGCAAAGATGCAGAGAAAGTATATAGAAAGGAGTGTATGATCTGCACACAAGTCTACGAGTGGTCTGAACGTTATCAGAGGATGTGCAGAGTAGCTACAATTCCCTTCGGTCCATTATCACTGAAAATTTCGGTATGAGACGCGTGTTTGTCACGTATATACCAAAACTGCTTTCAGCTGACAAAAATGAAACACGGTTTTCAGTTGCACAAGATCTCCTTGATTGTGTCAAGAACGATAGGGATCTTTGCGTAGGCCTCTGATCAGTATCGCCAAGCTTATGGCTAAATGTGATGCAGATTCTCTGCTCAGCTGTCTCTATCAGATGAATGCGACGATCACACGCTACACACTTTCCATCCTCGCACTGCTGTAAACAACGGGTGTAAGCTAGAACATTAAACCTTAATGCACATGGCCAATCTCTGCCGAGCGACTTCACTCTGCCTGCTTTAGTTTGTTACTATAGCAACAGCCCGGATATTTATTGATCAGTCTGGGTATTTATACGTGTCTGTGGAGATAGTGTGTTTGGTAAATGAGAATAGAAACGAGGAGAAAAAGCGAAAATATTAAATAGGAACGATATATATATATATATATGCGTGTGTGTGAGGTGTGTGTGTGTATGGTTGTATGTATATACGTATACACACATATATGTATAAATATATATATATATATATATATATATATATATATATATATATATATATATATATGTGTGTGTGTGTGTGTGTGTGTGTAAATGTAAAAAAATACAAACTGGGACAAGAACGTGAAACATTTAGAAGACGATACAAAAAACACTGACGGGACATTCGAAGCCTTCAATCTTCAGTCAAGAACCGGACCATCTTCGCAATTTCGGCTGATTATATACATTGGTGGATAATTCACAAAAGTAAAAAAAGACGAAGACAGGTGGAGAACAGACGAGGTCGCCAGAATTCTGGAAAAAATTTGTTTTTATTTAGTCATTATTATTAATAGCGCTTTCATCCGTTTCGCAAACTTGTCAAATAAATTTTTTTTAGTGAATAAACAAACAGGTTGTTTATTTATATAAAAGAGATGCTTTTTTTGTTTTATTTAGACGAGGAGAACATTGTTTTTGTGTTTTGTGTTAGGTAGATAGATAGATAGATAGATAGATAGATAGATAGATAGATAGATAGGTAGGTAGATAGATAGATAGAGAGACAGACAGAAAGATACGTAGAAAGAGGCAGAGTGGGGAGAACCCCCTTCTATTTTGACTTCCATTATTTTATTTATTTTATATTTAGTCATTTACCATCCTATGAGTTCAAGGATGGTGATCTGTGCTAAGGGCATATTTCTCTTTTTGACCTTTTTTGTTTTTTCCGTTTTTTTCTTCTTCTGAAGGTGCCAGAAGGCAAATAGATATGTTTCTATTAAAATCTAAATGTGTGTGTGTGTGTGTGTGCGTGAGTGTGTGTGAGTGTGTGCGTGTGTGCGCATGCGTCCCTATGTGTTCATGTGTTTGGAAATATATCTGTCTACACTGTGTACATTCGATGTTTTGCATTGAAAAATAAAGTCAGGTTTCTTTTAATTTCATGCTTTTGCACATATAGGCGCAGGAGTGGCTGTGTGGTAAGTAGCTTGCTAACCAACCACATGGTTCCGGGTTCAATCCCACTGCGTGGCATCTTGGTCAAGTGTCTTCTGCTATAGCCCCGGGCCGACCAATGCCATCTGAGTGGATTTGGTAGACGGAAACTGAAAGAAGCCTGTCGTATATATGTATATGTGCATGTGTGTGTCTGTGTTTGTCCCCCTAGCATTGCTTGACAACCGATGCTGGTGTATTTACGTCCCCGTCACTTAGCGGTTCGGCAAAAGAGACCGATAGAATAAGTACTGGGCTTACAAAGAATAAGTCCCGGGGTCGATTTGCTCGACTAAAAGGCGGTGCTCCAGCATGGCCGCAGTCAAATGACTGAAACAAGTAAAAGAGTAAAAGAGTATATATGCGCATGCACACGCGCACACGCGCACCCACGCACATACACATGCGCGCACATTCACAAACGCACGCATATTTAAATTTTCATAGACCCTTTACTCTTCCCTCTAGCACCTTAAGAAAAAAAAATGAAACAAAGAGAAAAACAATGAGACCCTCATTGTTCACCGCACCCCTTCGTAGGAGAGCTGACTATCCTTGAGCTCATTTCAGTTGAACGGTAAATGACTTAATAAATATATCAAAATTGAAGAGGAGTGCCGTCCTCCCCCTTCTCTCTCTCTATCTGTCTGTCTGCCTATCTATCTATCTTCATTGTCCTGGGCCTCTACCCCACCAAAAATTTAAAAAAAACAAAAAACAATGCACTCGTCTAAACAAAGCAAAAATTTAAAAAAAATCTGTACCTGATGGTACTCTTTTACTCTCTTTTACTCTTTTACTTGTTTCAGTCATTTGACTGCGGCCATGCTGGAGCACCGCCTTTACTCGAGCAACTCGACCCCGGTACTTATTCTTTTGTAAGCCCCGTGCTTATTCTATCGATCTCTTTTGCCGAACCGCTAAGTGACGGGGACATAAACACACCAGCATCGGTTGTCAAGCAATGCTAGGGGACAAACACAGACACACAAACTCACACACGCATACATATATATATATATATATACATATATACGACAGGCTTCTTTCAGTTTCCGTCTACCAAATCCACTCACAAGGCTTTGGTCGGCCCGAGGCTATAGTAGAAGACACTTGCCCAAGGTGCCACGCAGTGGGACTGAACCTGGAACCATGTGGTTGGTAGACAAGCTACTTGCCACAGAGCCACTCCTGCGCCTACATTCACAAAAATAACAAAATCACTCATAATAATGAGTAAATAAAAAAGTTATTTTTCCAAAATTCTAGCGACCTCCTCTTTGCTCAATATTCAATATTTTTACACCACTTAGAACATTCTATACATATATTGTGGAATTACGTCGATTACGACGACGAGGGTTCCAGTTAATCCGATCAACCGAACAGCCAGCTCGTGAAATTAACGTGCAAGTGGCTGAGCACTCCACAGACATGTGTACCCTTAAGATAGTACTTGGGGAGATTCAGCGTGACACAATGTGTGACAAGGCTGACCCTTTGAATTACAGTTACAACAGAAACAGAAAGAAAGAGTGAGAGAAAGTTGTGGTGAATGAGTACAGCAGGGGTCGCCACCCCCACCCCCTGCCGGAGCCTTGTGAAGCTTTAGATATTTTGGGGGATCTCTTCAATTTGACGGCCAGATTTTAAAATTATTTTTTAAAACTAAACACTTTGAAACTTCAGATACTGGTAGAATATGTCACATAGAACATGATTTTAATCTTGACGTTGTTGACAAAATTTTGTATTTTAGAAGTTATTTCATGGTAAAGTTGTCGTATTTGGTTAATTTTAACCAATCAATGACGTGTATTCAGCTGAAGAAAATTACTACTGCTGTTTGGAAACAACAACTTCCGGGACCCCTCCCCCAACAAAACCCTTCTTTAGTAACCAGAGATGTTTTTATGGCAACATAGGTTTGCTGTATCAGGGTTGACTTGAGGCTAAATAACAACAAAATTATCACTGAAACAGACCAACGATGGATCCTGTATGTGGTTGCATGACTTGCTAGAAAAAGTAGCCAAACCTTTTTTTATATTCAGAATAGAAAAATCTCGATCCTGTGATATACGCAGAGAGTCCATTATGTCTGGGAAGAAAGACGGAATGGTCACAGTTGGGACGTCTTTGATCATATCTGTTCAATGAGATCCGACTCGGGACTAAACAACAAGTGATGAAGGGAACGAGACGAGGCAACGAGAGAGCCTTTACCTGGTCGCTCGAGTTGCTAGAAAGAGCAACCAAATCTTCCTGAGAAAAAGAAAAATGAAATTTCCATCTTCAAAAAAAAAATAATGCAAGTTTATATTATTTTATAATGTTCGCTTAGGAATTCATTACTTCTAGAAAATAATAAGACAAAATGGTTATATTCCAAATATTGGGATTCACTTGACTGGCGAAATTTATTTAGATTTTCGTATGAAATAAATAGAAAATGGTATGGGAACTCGGTACATACTATGACAAATATCCAGTGTGGTTCGAAAGTTGTCTCACGGATCGTGTGACTAAGTCACAGACTTTTTTATTTAATCTTCTTTTACTAAACAGTTTGAAACTTTGGATACTGTTTGAAGGTGTCTGAGGATTTTTCTATTCTGTACATAAAAAAGCTTTGACTATTTTTTCTCGCAGGTCATGCAACGAGTATACGAAGTTTCAAAGTGTTTAGTTAAAAAATTAATTAAAAAAATCTGGCCATCAAAGTGAAAAGATACGTTTTTGCTCAACAAACACTCACAACGCCCCCGTCTGTGAATCGAAACCGCGATTCAATGACCGCGAATCCGCTACCTTAGAAACAGGGGCGTTGCATCTCCACACACACACACACACATATGTGTGTATGTTAACCCGTTTATTTGTGTGTGAAAGGCCTCGACAATTTATGGGTATAAAAATTTTCACTTAATCAAAGCCTGCAATACTGATATTCCAAGTATTCGAACGGAAATGCGCATCTAACGAGATCTTGAAACTGCTAGAGTTAGGCTTAATGCAAATTGCACGGATAAACACTTAAGTAATTAGAAATATATGACCCAGACACAGAGAGCGAACAATTTGTATTAATGCGATTCATGCTGATGAAGTCGTATAATTGGAATTAGCGACACAATATATTCAACGGCTGACAAAATAAACACGAGTAATATCACGCGAAAATGTGATTATCAATGTTTTTTATTATTATTATTATTATTATTATTATTATTATTATTATTATTATTATTATTATTATTATTATTATTATTTTTTTTTTTTTTATTATTATTATCATCATCATCATCATCATCATCATCATCGTCATCATCATCATCATTAAAGTGAAGAGGTGGCAGAAGCGTTAAGCACGCCGGGCCAAATGCTGAGCGGTAATTCGTCTTCCGCTATGTTCTGAGCTAAAACTCCCCCGGGGTCGATAAATAAAGTACCAGTGGAACATTGGGGTCGATTTAATCGACTAGATCCTCCCCACAAATGTAAAGCCTTGTGTCTCAATTAGAAATGAATATTATTATTATCGAGTGAGAAAGCAGTGCATGCGATCAAAGTGAAACTGGGGTAAAAATATGCGAAGCCCAGTACACCCATCATGACTAACTGTCTTATAAGGATACACTAGGCACATGCATCACAACCATATGTGCGCAACATGGGGATCTCATATCAAGATAAACAGCACATGATCTTGCAGGTGGGGCCCAGTTAGAATTTTCTTCTGGTCGTGTAACCCATCCCGCTCAAAAGGTCCCTGAATAATGGTTGTATAAGGAGGATATGGTATAGTCTGTTAAGAACGTAGCAAAATACAATATAAAGCTCGTTTACCTTGAGATTTCACCATGTGCTATTCAGTAGTGGTATTATACGGAGTTCGTGGTTTGCGCTTGGGACGTCTGTCGAGTGCGAATGCATTATAGAGAAAATTTTGAGTAAAAAAAATGGAGAACGGCTGGATATTTGATTTCAGTCACAACAAATATTTCTACGTAACGTAATTCTCCAGTCGTTCCTACTTGTTGACTCCAAATTCTTTGAATTATATATATATATATATATATATATATATATATATATATATATATATATATAATAATGAAGATAATAATAATAATAATAATAATAATAATAATAATCAATTCTTTTTTATTAGCCACAAGGGCTGACACGCATGATTACATAAAGGGACAAGACAGGACGAAAGGTTACAAAGGGTTTTGTCCGTTTGTTAAAAAAATCCGTGTAAAAAACTTTATAACAATGATTATTAAAACAATGAAAAACTCCCAAAAGGGGGAGACGTTTCGAAAGGTTCCTGGTGGAAAACCCTACAAAAGCCAACGGGAGCCTGGTCAAAAAAAGGGGGGTGTAGAGAGTCCCCTTTTTTTCTCCTTTTACATTACCTTTTTTTGAAATCACAGGCGAAACCAGTTGCAAGCCCACAGACTTTACCGCGTTAATCTTTGCCCCTGTCACCGCTTCGTACTGGTTTAGCGTCTCGCCAATCAGGCCAATGTGCCTGTGGCTCGACACCACCACGGTGACGTCGTCGGCATAGGCAGACACGCTGTTTCCGCCTCCTAGATCGCGCGGGATACCCCTCAAAGCGTCCAACTTGCGCAGTAATGGCTCGAGAGTCAAAATGTACAAGAAGGAGGAGAGAGGGCATCCTTGGCGGACCGAACGCGAGATGTCGAACGGTTCCGAAAGGTGACCGTTCACCCCTATCACCGAGCAGATGTTGCTGTATAAAGCAGCGATCCACCTGCGGAAGACTGGACCGAAGCCGGCTGCCCTGAGGACAGCTGCCATACCGATGGTCGACCCTATCGAAGGCTTTACTCTGATCCAAGTTGATCAAGCCCCACCCGCGCCAGCGTCGTTACCCACCCTCTCTATGATGTAGCGCATGAGATGGAGGTTGTCGTGTATCGACCTGGTCGGCACGGCGCATGTCTGCGTCTTGCCGACCAGCTTATCCACGACAAGCGCCAATCTCTTGGCTAGCACCTTGGCCAAAATCTTCAACTCTGCATTGAGCAGAGTGATGGGCCGGAAATTCCCTATAACGTCCCCCTTGTTTGGGTCCTTCTTTAGCAAAGCCACCAACCCCTCGACAGACAAAAGCAGGAATTCTCCCGTTTTGCTGCCAGTTGCAGTAGACGTTTGCCAACAGGTCCGCAAACAAGTCTGGCATTGAAAAGTAAAGCTCGTAGGGCAGACCATCCAAACCCGGCGATCTACCTCTCGTGCAACTCTTCATCGCTTCCTGTACTTCCCAGGCAGATATCGGTCCTTCGCAGCACTCTGCCTCGCTGTCCGAGAGTTGCGGTAGGCCGTCCAGGTACACACCAAAGTCTGCACCGTTGTCCGTTCCACCGCTCGTCCCAAACAGTTGAGCAAAGTGCCGCTGAAGCACCGTACACATCTGTTCGGTTCGGTAACCTCGCGCCCGTTCTGGTCCACCAAAGACCGAATGGTTGCTCTGTTGCCTCGCTTCGCCTCCGCCACGCGGGCCCATCGAGCGGCTCTAGTCCCCTCCCCGCTTAGCGAACGTGCCTTAGCTCTGACAACGCAGCCTTCGTGTTTGGCGTCGAAGTGTTGGTCGAGGGCCAACCTTGCCGCCAACACGTCGGTCGCGATGCCAGTGTCAAGAGCCTCGTCTAGTTTCTTAACTAAATCCCGCTCTCTCTCCTACGTTCAATAGCTAGAGTCTTACTATACCTAATCGACTCTACTCTAATTGCTCTCTTGAGGGCAAACCACCAGTTGTTGTTGATGATTGCCCCCGTGAGCGCCCGCTTAACTAGTAAACTAATCCGGTCTCTGTAAGCTTTGCACGCCGTTAACGACGCGTTCAGCTTCCAGTAGCCGGGTCCCTGTCTATGTAGCCTATCTAAGTCGACCGTACAGATCACTAATTTGTGGTCTGTATATTCGACTAGGTGGAATTCTGGACACCCTACGCTGTCCTTATCCGCTGGCCTACAAAACACTCTATCTAAGTACGATCTAGACGACCCGATGCGGTTTGTCCAAGTCCACATTGGCACATTCGGGTTGTCTAGTCGAAACCTGTCGGACAGCTGAAAGCGGCCGAGTAGGTTGGCGAGGCTCTTGCACCCTACCCCTCTCCTATCAGACGCTCCCCTGCCCACCCGATCGAAACGTTCGTCTAAGACAGCGTTCCAATCCCCAACTAGCACTAGAGCGCGTGACGTTCCCAGGAAAACTTCCAGACGTTTGAAATAATCCGACTGCCCTGCTCCTGTCGGAGCGTAGGCAGCCAGCAGTCTGAAAGCACCGCCGTCACTACCGTCCACGTCGAGGACCACCAACTTACCTTCCGGATCCAGAAGACTGTCCTTATTTTCAGGTCCAGGCCCTTCCGAACAACACCGCAGTACCACCACGCCCGCTCCCGGCCGACAAGGAGATAGAAATATCTCGTATCCGCCGAAAAGGGCTGCGAGTTCCTGCGGGTCGGAGAGCCTGGTTTCACTGATGGCTGCTACATCCACATCATGAAACCTCAGGTCGTTTAACAGGTGACCCTGTTTCCAAGGTGACCCGAGGCTTCTCACATTCAAGCAACCGATTCTAAGATTTGCCATGTTTCAAAAGTTAGGAAAAAAAAAAAGGAGAAAAAAGTCTCTACTTACTGTTGTTGGTGGTGGGGGTGGCTCCCTTGTGCTTTTGCACGGGTGCTTCAACAATATTTTTATAAAGTTTCTTAGAGAAACTTTTCCCTAACGATCCCACATCGTTAGGGAATATTTGTTTAATTTCATTGTATACTGTATTGTTTATTTTTATTGTGAGAATGTGTGCTGGTGGTGTGTTGTGTGTAGGTATTATGAAATCTGTAATGTTTGTGCTTGTTTTGTTTTTCAAATACTCAACCAGTTCTTGTTTTTTTGTATTTATCGCTGTAATCGTTTCGGTAATGTGTCTGTGTTTGTTTGTGTCTGTGGCAGTGGCAGTAGTGGTGTCGAAAGTGTTGTTGTTGTTGTTGTTGTTGTGAATGTGTGTTGTTGTTGATGTTGTTGTTGTTGATGTTGGAAGTACTATTTGTTCGTGCTTCCCCTGTAAATCTTTTTGTTTTTTCCTCCTTTCTTCTTTGGAGGCACTATTTCCATTCTCCTTTGTTGGAATCAGAGCTCGCACAATCCGAGATCTCTTCATCCGGCAAAGGAATGGTTGAGGGGTCTGCTTCAGTAGCAGGACGAAAGGTTTTTGGTTCCGCCGGTATCGGTGGTGCCGCTGCTCCTGTTGCTGTTGGTGTTGCTGCAGTTGATTTTCGAGGTACTGGTGTCGGTGTTGGTTTGGTGTTGTTGTTGTTGTTGGAGGTGGTGTTGTTCGTCTTGGTGCTGGTGTTGGTGCTGGTGTTGTGTGTGGCAGCCTTTGGTGTTTCTTGCTGTTTTTGTTGTTTCTTGTTTGTTGCTTGTGTTGTTGTTGTTGTTGTTGTTGTTGTTGTTGTTGCTGCTGCCTCTTGCTGAAAGCCTCCATCCTCTTTTGTGAATGGGACAGTCCCTCTTTAAGTGGCTTTCGCTGCTGCAGAGGAAACATTTTGGCTTTCGCCCCTCTACAGCAACGTTTAGCCTGGTGCCGTCCGGCAAACTTACGAAATCAGGGACTTTACTGATATTCTCTTGCTGAATTTGCGCAAGAAGCAGCAATCCCATCCCCAACCAGTTTTTCGCCCTCACTCTCCTGACATCTAGAATGGTGGTAGTGTCCTCTATATCATAGAGGACAGCTGCCACCAGCCATGACATATCTAGCTCAGGGGGGGCGAGGTCGATTTTTATTTTTGTTACTCTTCGCCCGAGGTGGGTCGGAACTAGTAACAAATTCTGTTTGCAAGGGCGAAATGGCGTTCGCCCTTGCAAGCTCTTCTGTTGGGAAGCGAACCTCCACGGTTCCAAAACGCTTCCCCTTGGTTACGTAGCTCTTTTGGGCCCAAATGGGCTTTAGAGCTATCTCTAACTGTTGGGGTGTGGCATTTGTTATTCTTTTTAGTTTTCTGTCGAAAACTTTGTATATGATTGTTTTCTTGTTTGTGCTTTCAATCACCTCTTGTGGAGTATTGAGGAAGATGCCATTGCCATCCTTCCTCAACAACTCCTTCGCTCTTTTCACATCTTCTAGAGTTATCTTAACTTCCTCCGAAATTTGCTTCGCAGCAGAAGCAAAATTGTTGGAAGTTTTTTCATTTTTCTCCGTGTCAATGTTTGTAATAATTTTTGTAATTGTTTTTCCTTCCTCCTCCTTCCGTACCAAAGCATTGGGTGAAGGCAGAGGGGGAAAATCGGGAATTACGTCGAACGCGACGTCCTGGCTTGCATTCTCCTTTTGAACGGAGCGCGTGCTCTCCGGTTCGGAAGGAGGATCTTTGTTGCCTTTTAAGGCGTGAAGTGGGTGTTTTGGACGAGTTGTGTGTGTTTGCGGAGGGAATGTATCTTGAAGGAAGGAACAGCCAACTGTTCGCTTCATAGCCATGATTTTTTTGTAATATTCAAAAAGTTTAAAATGTCAAATGTTCAAAATTTCAAAACGTAATTTCACCCCGAATGGGGCAAAATTTCGCCCAACCGACGAGCTCCGCAAGAAGCCGGTCGGTTTGGCTGCAAAAATATTTAAAAATATCAAAACTTATCAATAGATTTCCAATGAAATTGGTGCCAAATTCACGGAGCCTTTTCAGACACGTCCATCGGCGTCGGAAGGAATAATAATAATAATAATAATAATAATAATAATAATTATAATAATAATAATAATAATAATAATAATAATAATAATAATAATATAATAGGGAGTATAACTCCAAAATTACAGGGAAAAATTCAATTTAGTACTAAACCAATTTTCACAATATAAATATAAATATATATATAAATATATAATTATCTCTAATTTATATATATATATATATATATATATATATATATATATATATATACGACGGGCTCCTTTCAGTTTGCGCCTGTGAAATCTGCTCACAAGTCTTTGGTGAGCACGAGATTAAACTAGAATCCTCGAGCTCAAGGTACCACGCAGTGGGACTGAACTCAGTACCATATTGTGGGGAAGCAAACTTCCTATCACACAGCCACGGCATGTGACTATGTATAAATACATATCAAGAAAGAAAGAAGCAAAAATTAAAAGAAATATAACAGAAAAATAGAAAAAGAAACACCAGAGAAAAATATGAGAATAACGTACATACAACAAATTGATAGATAAAAAGATAGATAGATAGATATACATAGCGACAGAGAGACATAAAACGCTTGCTTCCGAATGTATGTTTGTGACCATATATGGGATAATACAATGCATTACAATAGAAAGACATATGAATAAAATAGAAGTTAAAACTACCAAGTTCTGACTGTAAACTATCTCCAGAACAACCCTAATCATTTATCAAAAATATATAACTGATGCGTGAACATATGTGGCCAAATGAAATATTTGTAAACTAATGTTATTAAACAATCTGCGGTAA
The DNA here is from genome assembly GCF_006345805.1 of Octopus sinensis. NCBI lineage: Eukaryota > Metazoa > Mollusca > Cephalopoda > Octopoda > Octopodidae > Octopus > Octopus sinensis. The sequence goes on from NC_043008.1 coordinate 17,914,169, forward strand.
GCATTAAATTTTATCGAAACTACATCAAGTATGGATCTACAAATGAAAACATTGACAAGATTGGTCATAGATAACTTTGTATTGCAAATAAACTACTATTCGTATCTGGTTGAAACATGTGCATAGACAACGACAGATACACACATACACACACACACATATATACCGGCATATATCCAAGCTACCGTTTGCAAAACTGTATCTATAGGAAATATTACAATAGGTATAACTAACATACACATACATGTATATATATATATATATATATATATATATGATGTAAAATATGAAGTATATACATAGAGAGAGATAATATGAGATATATACATACATACTAATATATATATAATGTATACATATATACATGTGTGTATATATATACATATGCATACATTCATATATGCATCTGTCTACGTATGTGAATATGCAAATCAACGCACATATGTTTGAAATTGAAAGGGAATATAGGTAGTAACAAATACATAACTACGTACGATAAAACATTGTATTCGAGTATAGAGCATACAAATATAGGACTGGAAAACTTCTGTACAATTATGCAAATTGAAATATACTTATACGTATATCTATTAAGGTCTATGCAAAGACGTTTCCAACAGAGAAAGAGAAGCACACACACACACACACATATACATACACACACATATATTTGCACCCCTGTGTGTGTATAAATATATATATATATATATATATATATATATATACATACACATATATATAACTACTATACATATGTATATGCTTATAAATATAATATACATACACATGCATATATGGGTACAAGACGTCGTCTGTATGTGTGTACGCGAAGAGATAGATAGATAGATAGATAGATAGATAGATAGATAGATAGATAGATAGATAGATAGAAAAAGAGTGTCTAATAGATACAATCTTGTATTTGTATCCATAAAGATATGCTGAGTAATACGTTTCTTTGTCATTTGTAATATAGTAACATCGTCTTACAATCATATTAAAGCATCTGCAATAAGATCCACGTTTTATCTCGTTCTGTTTAGAATTCTCTTCATGTATATTATTTCCGAAACAACATGGTGAAACTTTTTTTTGCAATACTTCAATATTTGTAGAAATTAATATAGAAAGAGTGACACAAGCCAACACATTTAGACGTGCACGCGCACAGTCATACATACAAACACATAACAGTAAAGATTTTTGAGCGTAATGCATGAATATGTATGCATGTATACGTGTGTACCTCTGTAGTCTTACATAGTCCCATTAAAATTTTTGCGTGTGCATAAATATGTATATATATGTATTATATATATATATAATATATATATTATATATATATATATATATATATATAACATATATATGATATATATATGTATATATATATGTTTATATTTATATACATATACAAATTTATATTTATATGCATATATATACATATATATATATATCTATGAATATGTGCGCATATATAAAATATATGCTATATATAACTATATGTATTTGTGTATATAGGTATTCATGTATATACACCTATTTTACATCTTACGTACACATGAGATATATGCTTTTATATAAAAGTAGCATATATATGTGTGTATGTGTGTATGTGTATACAAAGAGAGAGAAAGAGAGATATGTATATATATACATACCCCACACACACACACACACATATATATATATATATATACATACATTTATGCACAACTATATATCTGCACATTTACATACATCATAAATGCATAATAATATATGTATGTGTTTGAAAATTGCGCGTGTCGCTGTGTATATGCATGTTTGTCTGTATATGTTTGTGTGTGTGCGTGTGTGTATGTGTCTGTGTGTATGTATACGTATATATATATATATATATAATATATATATATCTATGTATACGATATATATATATATATAATATAATATATTATATATATATATATATAATATATATATACATATAGGCACATTTATATACACTTATATACATACATATATATATATATATAGGCAGATTTATATATACTTAGGTACATATATATATATATATATACACATATACATGCATGCATACATTCATATGCATATCTCTATCTATGTATCATATGAAATTATTGATCTCCTTAGAGAGCATGAAAATAGATAAATAGAAGTACAGGAAGAGAATTAATATTTCAATCTCTGAATTGGCAAAAAATCAACTGTAAATAAATTTGGCAAATAACCAAATATTGTATATCCATGCATTCATCTGATAGCAGAAGATAGAATCAATATTTGATTCGGAAATGGATACTTTGCCGTATAATCTTTCATGTTAAAGAATATCGTCGCATAAAACGACTCTTAGAAAAATGGTTTCGTATATACACCCGAATATATCTCATCTTACGTAAAAGAACCTTGAGATTAGCGTACATATTCCTTAGACAGAAAGGAAACTACGAAAGAAAATTTTCTATCTCACCCCTCTCTTTCAATCTCTCTCTGTCTCTCCCTCTTTCTGCCTTTTCTCTCTCAAGTCTCCTCCTCTCTACTCTCTCAACTTCGTCCCTACTTTTTCTCCCCCGCCTCTTTGAAAACATACATATGCATGTCTGTTTTTGTGTAGATGCACAAAACATTCATATGATGTATATACACACACAGTGCACGGACTCTGTGTGAATAGCCTGCTGGGAAATATGTTTTCCTGGGATTTAAGCGACAGTAACATCATCCTTTATGGGACCGCTACACTCTGTTTGCAAATAAACTTACTATATATATATATATATATATATATATATATTTATATATATATATATATATATATATATATATATATATATATATATATATATATATATATATATATCATGTCATTAAAATAAAATGTCCGATTCTGAACTGAAAGTTTATTTTACTTTATCTCATCGAAAAGCAATGCAGTTGATCAAAGTATGCACCTAAATTACAAACACAATTTTGCCATTTTATCGGTAGCTTTTTTATGTCGGTAGCGAAGAATTCTGAAGAGCAGAAATGATGAAATCACGAAAGGCTCTTTCTGTATCGTTTTCAGATTTGAAGGATTTTTTCTTCCTAAAAGTTGTCTAATGCCTCGAAAATGTGATAGTCAGTTGGTTCAAGGTCTGGTGAATATGGTGGATGACAGATTACTTCCAAGTTCAGTTCCTGTAACTTGCATAGCGTCCTTTGTGCAACATGTGGTCGAGAATTGTCTTGCTAGAAAATTTGCCTGTCTCTATTGACCAATCTCGGTTGTGTGATTGTGAGTCCCCTCATCATTTCATCCATTTGGTTGATGTATACATCCGTTGTAACTGACTTACCAGGTCTCATGAAACTGTAGTGAATGACGCCAGGGCTTGACCACCAAACATACACCATTAGCTTTCTCTGGTGAATTTTCTGTTCTGGATTGTGTTTCGGCGCTTCGTCTCTATCGAACTACCGCGCAGAACGCTTGCTATTGTTGAAAAGAATACATTTTTCATCACACGTAACAATATATTGCGAAAATGTTTCGCTCTTATGGCGCGACAGCAAAGAACAGCAAGTTTCCAGACGACGTGTCATTTGATGCACGCTCAGTTCGTGTGGTATCCACTTGTCCACCATTTTTTACCTTGTCCATTTGTTTCAGATGCTCCAATGCAGTTTGAATCCAAACATCAAACTTGCTGCTAACTTACACTCAGTTTGAAAAATATTCGCTGGTCTAAAACGGGTCTAATATAGAGTTATGAGAGAGAAAAAGAGAGAAAGAAACAAACATACAAACAGAGACAGACAGAGACGGAAAACATCAAAGTGTATGAATTCAACTATTTTGACCAAGGATTCTTGTGTGGCAAAATAACAACCACTAAAATGTCACAGTTATGAAAAGCATGTAAATTTCCAAACGTGCAATTATGAAAGATTAATTGTAATTTAATTCAATTTATCTTTTTTTTCCTTATTGCGTGACTAAAATTGATATAACTTGAAACCAGCATCATAATTTGATAAAAATATAAATACTGTCCTCCGTTTGTACACGAGAACGTTCTCAAAGCGTTTCCACATATTCTTGCTAATAGATTGAACGAGAATCTCTTCCTCCAGTACACACACACACACACACACACATATATATATATATATAAACAATTACGCACACACACATAATTTAAATAAGAGTAACGACTGAATAGTGCCGCAGTGTAGAAGACGACAAATGTCTTTTAAAATACCATGTTTATCGCTACTGATAAAATCCTATATAGATTTTATCTTTGATTATAATATATATAATATATATATATATTATAATATATATATATATATATAATATATATATATATATTATATATATTATAATCAAAGATAAAATCTATATAGGATTTTATCAAGTAGCGATAAACATGGTAGTTTTAAAGACATTTGTCGTCTTCTACACTGCGGCACTATTCAGTCGTTACTCTTATTTAAATTATGTGTGTGTGTGTCATTGTTTATATATATATTATATATAATATATATATATTATATATATATATATATATATATATATATTTATATATGTGTGTGTGTGTGTGTGTGTTGTACTGGAGGAAGAGATTCTCGTTCAATCTATTAGCAAGAATATGTGGAAACGATTGAGAACGTTCTCGTGTACAAACGGAGGACAGTATTTATATTTTTATCAAATTATGATGCTGGTTTCAAGTTATATCAATTTTAGTCACGCAATAAAAAAAAAAAGATAAATTGAATTAAATTACAATTAATATTTCATAATTGCACGTTTGGAAATTTACATGCTTTTCATAACTGTGACATTTTAGTGGTTGTTATTTTGCCACACAAGAATATATAACAATTCAATAAAGATGTTATTCACACCATATAGAAAACAGATACTATAAATTAAATCCATAAAGTACAATCAATTGTAAATAGCAGTAAAAAGACAAGATAAGTCATATTTTTATTTTCAGAAATGTTGTAAAATGCTTTCCGATTATTTATAGTTAATACACGTATTTTTCATATATTTATTTGATAATTATTATAAGTTAAGATAAGTACATTTACTCTATTATTATTATTTTATTATCTATTAAATTAGACCTGATGATTGACTATATTTTTAAATAGAATTAATTATAGTTCGATTCAGTTTTGAATCGAATTGATTTTATCATTATTATTTATTTGAAAATATAGACATGAAACGTGCGTAGTCTTTTTAATAGTATTTACTATTTATTGTACTTTATTGATTTAATATAAGTTTTTTTTTAAACTGAATGTGATCTCGAAAATGTAAGTTGTTTGTGCAGTAAGTATTTGTCTTTAAACAGTCAATATTTTAATGTCTTTTAAAATTATTTTCAAGTCATTAATTTCCGTAAAAAAATTTATTTCTTTATTTTGTTTTAAGTGAAAGAGAGGAGAAAATGAAAGATATATGGACGTGTATATGAAATGGACGTGTGTGTGAGAGAGAGAGAGAGAAGGAGAGAGACAGAGAAAGGGAGAGAGAGAAAAAGAGAGACAGAGAAAGAGTGAGAGAGAGAAAGATTGAGTCAAGTGGTGCGTTGTATTGCATATGTACCTACATCAATATATCCTTTTGTATGTACGGGCGCTTGTGAGTGAGTATGTGAGAGAGAGAGATTGAATGTGTGTGTTCTCATGTATTTGTAAGTGGCACTCTCTCTCTCCCTCACACACACACACACACGTCCATTTCATATACACGTTCATATATCTTTCACTTTCTCCTCTCCTTCAATTTAAAACAAAAAGAAATAGATAAAAAATTTTAGGGAAATTAACGAACAAAACTAGCTGATCCGGATGACTGTTCTGAGTGTCAAAGCGAAAAATCGCATCAAGGGAATATCATTACAAAATTTGTTTGTAGTACGTTCAACATGTCTCGGCTCCAAAGTTTTGGCTGCTATTTCTAGCACGCCCTGCTATCTTGTAACAGCTATTTGCGATTAAGGCCCCGAAATACCTGTTATGTGGTGGCAGAGTGTGCAAGAACTAGCAGCCAAATCTTTCCTTTACGGGGAAGTAAGACGTTTACGCGTGATTTCGATGTTACATTCGTTGAAAGCATGCGAAATAACACGGAAAAGAAAAAAAAAACGTGAAACAAAATTCCGTTGCTGGGAAACTGAGACTTTGCACGTGACCCAACGGGTCACAGGTATTCTAGAAAATATATAAGATATTAATATACATATATAAACAGGCGAGTGAAATTAGGTGATAAAAGTATAATTGTATAAAAATATAGATTTATAAAAGTATATTTAGAATTTAGAATTGAAGTCATCTTAAAAAGCATTATAGAACGGGGTTGTAAACATTATTTAAGAATAAACTATGCCCTTACAAAAAGGTGAATAAAATAAAGCCTTTCGAAGGGCGAATAAAAACATCCTAACGTTGAGATTGGAATTTTTTTCAAAGACAATATGTAAATAATAGACTCCGATATTATCCGACCGTTCAAGTAGGTCTCCCGGCGGTAGAGCGTATTTTTGTTTGACTGTGCTCTTTTTTCCAAAGTGGATGAGCTCAAATTTTTCTTCGTTTATCTGCATATTGTGTTTTTGTGCCTACTGGGTTACTGCGCATAGGTCGATCATAGGTCGGTCCCTTAATGTCTTTCTGAATCTTAATGTCAACAGCAAATATTTTAATGGTGCTATGTTCAATGGAATCTGATACAGACAATAAAAATAAGTGGACCCAGCACACTGTGCTTGGTTCACTTCCGCTGATGACTTTTTTTAGTCTTGAGTTGATGCCATCAACCACGACATTCTGGGTCCTGTTTGTTAGGAAACACTTAATCCATTGCCTTCAGCGTTGACTTAGTCAATCGACTCCACCGAGCCGAGCGTTGGATAGTTTCCTTAATAGCATATTGTGGCCGACTCTGTCAGAGGCCTTGCTGAAATCAAGATATATGACATCGACATTGGAGCCCTCACTTAGTTCATTTAAGATGTCATCAATGTGGTAGAGGAGCTGTGTTAGACAGTCCCGGCCACCACGAAAGCCATGCTGGTTGCAATTTAGAAGTTGATTTTGCTTTAGAGAGACTGTTATTCTTGATCTCAACACCCTCTCAAATATTTTGATGATATGTGAGGTGAGTGAGATATATGTATGCAGTATATATATATATATAATTATATATATATGAATATTTACACACACACACACACACATATATATATATATATATATATATATTATATATATATATATATGTATATATATATACTTTATTAAAGCAGCAGAAAATTCAACAAAATCTGTACTCTGAGTTTTCCGTTGCCGTTCATCGGACAGTTTTTCTAGCAAAAAACTGTCCGATGAACGGCAACGGGAAACTCAGAGTAACAGATTTTGTTGAATTTTCTGCTGCTTTAAATAAAGCATATTACTCTACCACTGGTATTTGAGTACTCTTTTTCCACCTTGTTTCACATTTATGTGTTTACTCCGGTATATATATATATATATATATATATATATATATATATATGTATGTACGTATGTATTATGTGAGTATGTGTATATATATGTATGTATGTATGTATATAAGGTATCATCGATATTCAACCTCACTCACCATTCCAGAACCATATTCGATATTTCAATACACTACCTCAGATTTTTCATGTTATATCGATATGTCGCTTCTTCACAATATTCCATGTTCTCTTTCTATATATTCTCTCTCTCCTTTTATTTCGCTTCTCTATTTTAGTTACCCCGTATTCTCTCTCTCGTTTTCTCTTACCTTTTCTTTTTGGTCTTCCCCTTCCCTTTGCCTTCTGTTACTTCATTTCTATCACTATTATTACTTGTAGCATCCCTTTTCTTTTCCTTGCTATTTCATTTTGCTGTATTTTTTGCTTTACCCTTTTTACTCTTTTACTCTTTTACTTGTTTCAGTCATTTGACTGCGGCCATGCTACAGCACCGCCTTTTAATCGAGCAACTCGATCCCGGGACTTATTCTTTTGTAAGCCCAGTACTTATTTTATCGGTCTCTTTTGCCGAACCGCTAAGTAACGGGGACATAAACACACCAGCATCGGTTGTCGAGCAATGCTAGGGGGACAAACACAGACACACAGATGTATTAGTATAACGCTCAGGAATTGAAAAAAGTCTTTAACGTTTCGAGCCTACGTTCTTCCACAGAAAGGAACGCAGAAAGAAACAAGGAGAGAAAAAATTGTGCGTAGTGGCTACCGATGTATGTATGTATGTATGTATGTATGTATGTATGTATGTATGTATGTATGTATGTATGTATGTATGTATATAGTTATATGATACTGCGTGATAGTATTTTTCTGTCTCTAACAATATTTATATAAATTATATGCATGAATGGCTGTGTGATAAGTAGCTTGCTTACCAATCAAATGGTTCCGAGTTCAGTCCCACTGCGTGGAACCTTGTGCAAGTGTTTTCTACTATAGACTCGGGCCGACCAGAGTCTTGGATCTCGTATATTCATATATGTGTGTGTCTGTCTGTTTGTTCGCCCACCATCGCTTGACAACCGATGTTGGTGTTTACGTCCCCCGTAACATAGCGGTTCGGTATAAGTGACCGATAGAATAAGTACTAGGCTTAGAAAGAGTAAAAGAATATAGATACATACTTCTCGGTATGTATACGCTTACAATTAAAATAGGTTAATATATACTTAAATGTGTTATAAATTATTTATTTTGAAAGAATCAAATTTATTTCAGATTGTTTGCGTCTAAGAATTAGAATGTATGTTTTGAACATACATTTTTATAGAATAAAAACACTTCTGACAAAGAATCAGATAATCCTGTTTCTAATCTTCTGATTATATTCATCATCAAATTGTAAAATATATGTCACATTCTTCTGCATGGTTTTTGTTACTATGTTCTGAATCTTGAAGCCTGTAGGCATTCGATTTAAACAGGTTAGAAAGTGATTGACACATTCCATAGCAAAATGTTGCCGGTTCAAACCATATGAAATCTCGACACACAGAGGCTCTTGCATGAACATACACTCACAACCAGGCATACGTCTATACACACACAGACACACACAGACACACACACACACACACACACACACACACATATATATATATATATATATATATATATATTTCTCTCTCACATTCTCTCGCTCTCTCTCACTGCATATATATATTTAGACAGATAGACATTTCGTTTTTGGATTTGGTTTGCAAGATTCTTTATATGAGTTCGTGTGTTGAAGTATATTCTGTTATACCACTTATTTAATTTTTTATTTTTCTAAAATTTTCAAGAGGCAACGGAAATTTTGAAAATTATGAAAAAGAAATAAGTGGAAATTTTACCGGTGTGTGTGTTAAATTATAAGGCACCAAAAGAAAATGACTCTCCCTAGACACAACAGATTAGATAGATAGTAAAATGTAAAATCCAAAGATCGAGGTGTAGGAAGAGAGTGAGCTTCACGCACACCATACAAACTATAATGAACAACTTTGAGAAACAACAGTAATATAATGGGGCGGACGTTTGTGAATTTTTCCGTATCAAAGTACGATAACCTCTAAGTAATTACTTTTTTTTTATTTCAAGGTTGGTAGCCAGGGTTTGCCGTGTTTAGCACTTGGATATATGTGTGCATGTGTGTGTATGTGTGTGTGTGTTTGTGTTTGTCCCCCGAACATCGCTTGACAAACGATAGTGGTGTGTTTATGTCTCCGTAACTTAGCGGTTCGGCAAAACAGGCCGATATAACAAGTACTAAGCTAAGAAAGGAAAAGTCCTGGAGTCAATTTGCTCGACTAAAGGCAGTGCTCCTGCATGGCCGGAGTCAAATGACTGAAACAAGTAACAGAATATACATATATATATATATATATATATATACATATACATACATATATATGTATATATATATATATACGTATATATACATATACATATACATATATGTATATATATATATATATATAATATAATATATTATATATATATATATATATATATATATATATATTATATATATATTAATATATATATATATATATATATATATATGTAGATATATATATATTGATACAAGTGAAAGAATTGAAGAAATGAATTTCAAAATACATAGAGAATATATGAATATATTAGAATTTAAATGTTTTTAGATATCGGAATACACTTGACCGATTTTACATCACATTTTTTTCAAAAGTGTAAGTGTACGGCGGATTTGCGTCGTGAATTGCCCCTGGCTTTTGTAACAATATATATTCATATATATAAATATATATACGTGTGTGTTTTGTGTCGGTGTGTTTTGTGTCTGTTCTTGTTGTGTCTGTGTGTGTCCGTGTGTGTGTTCATGTGTGTACCTGTGTATACATGTTTTTGCGTGTATTCATTTCGAATTTCAGTAAGCATCATGAAAGGACTATAACTCAGCAATGCCTTGTAAAGGAAACCAGCTATCAGGAGCAACTTCGTACATCTTAAACCAGTCGCCTTTATCAGTGCGAAAAAACGACACATACTTAGCGATACCACCCGCCTTACCCACCCAAAATCCATGTACACGAAATAAATAATACCTTGATATGCGGGTGTCATTTTATACCTGCTTTCTTTAGCAATTCAGTTTATATTTACGTAATATTTTTATAACGAAAGTGACGAACTGGCAGAAACAATAGCGCACCGGGCTATTCAGAGTTCAAATTCCGCTGAGGTCGATTTTGCCTTTCATCCTTTCGGGGGTCGATAAATTAAGTACCAGTTACGCACTGAGATCGATATAATCGACTTAATCCCTTTGGATGTTCATGTTTGTCCCTTCTATGTTTGGCCTCTTGTGAGCAATAAAGAAATAAGAAATGTTAGCACGCTGGGCGAAATATTAATCGGTATTTCGTCTGTCTTACGCTCTGAGTTCAAATTCCACCGAGGTCGATTTTGCCTTTATTTCTTTCGAGGTCAATAAATTAAATAACAGCTACGTACTGGCGTCGATCTAATCAACTGATCCCCCCACCAAAAATTTCGGGCCTTCTGCCTTGAGTAGAAAAGAATATTTTTAATGACTGAGAGTGCCCAGTATTTCAACAATCAGGCGAATCCGTCAGTTTATGTGTATTTGAGTTAAGTATAAGGGGTGTGGGAAACACCTTAAAATATATGACAGAATTTAGCATATCTAATGCCCAGCCTGCTGATGATACATTAAATATGAGAACGAGTACCAATCCAATGGAAATGAAACATAATAAATACCCTACAAAATTGCAATCGTAAATGAATCCAGTTTGATGGAAAGATAAACAACACTATCCACAAGAAGAGAGAGTATCAGAGTCAGAAAGAGAGAGACAGACAGAGACAGATTCAGTAATGCTTTAAATAACCAATTGTGGAGGCGCAATGACCCAGTGGTTAGGGCAGCGGACTCGCGGTCATAGGATCGCGGTTTCGATTCTCTGACCGGGCGTTGTGAGTGTTTATTGAGCGAAAACACCTAAAAGCTCCACGAGGCTCCGGCAGGGGATGGTGGTGATCCCTGCTGTACTCTTTCACCACAACTTTCTCTCACTCTTACTTCCTGTTTCTGTTGTACCTGTATTTCAAAGGGCCGGCCTTGTCACTCTCTGTGTCACGCTGAATATCCCCGAGAACTACGTTAAGGGTACACGTGTCTGTGGAGTGCTCAGCCACTTACACGTTAATTTCACGAGCAGGCTGTTCCGTTGATTCGGATCAACCGGAACCCTCGTCGTCGTAACGGACGGAGTGCTTCCCAAATAACCAAATGTTATGTGTAAGCTTTTGAATAATATCTTACATGACTGAAGCGAGACAAAGAGGTCAGATAACTGCAGCGTATCAAGATTTCCTTGTCTCTATGAATTGATTGTTTTGTGAGCACACATGGGGTGAGGACCGTTTTCCGATGATGAAATCCAACAGTGATTTCCCTGCTCGCATTCGACTGTGTCTAAACTTCTTAAGTAAGAATGAGGACATCATTGTTGTTATATTCAATGCAATAGTCAACAACAAACTGAAGCCTTGAATAACTAATGTATTTCAATGCATTTAATAGAAACGCCAGCAAATTTCGATTCTTTTGGTAAGTTAGTAACACTCAGTTTGCCAAAATGGCGCCATTCGCTGTCACATGTAGAAGTTTTATTTATTGGATGAGTACAATAGATCACTACTGCGTAGCTGAACTTATTGAAGGCGAGCATTATTTGTGTCATAGCTTTTCTTTTTAACATGCTTGTTTCATTTGTTCAAGATTTTGATTAAAAATATAAAAGTATTCCATTGAAGAGCCAAAGATATGATTATGTACATCATAAAATATAGCCATGTTATATATGTGTGTATGCGTGTGTATATGTATATATATATATATATATATATATATATATAATATGTTGGTAGATGAAACTGATCATTTCTAGAAACTATTTTTAACACCTAAGCAATGAGTTAATCAAAAGAAACCCTACCATATCTGCAAAACGTGTCAGATTAGACAAGAATAAATTTTATGATGGCGCAACTTATGAATTACATTATATATAATATCTTCGGAAATACATGTGTCTACCAAGTTTCTATACATGTCTGTTCCGCTTTTCATGTATCTATCTATCACTGAACTGAAAGTAATATGGGAAGAACATATGACGCTCACGAGAGAGATAGTAGCGAATACAAGGAATTGGTAGAACAGCGTAGAACGTAAGACTGCCGTGCCAGACAATAGGATATTCATTACGCAAATGTTATTTAATTTATTGACCCCGAAAGAATGAAAGGCAAAATCGACCTCGGCGGAATTTGAACTCAGAACATAAAGACAGACGAAATACGTATTTCTTTACTACCCACAAGGGGCTAAACACAGAGAGGACAAACAAGGACAGACAAACAGATTAAGTCGATTATATCGACCCCAATGCGTAACTGGTTCTTATTTGATCGACACCGAAAGGATGAAAGGCAAAGTCTACCTCGGCGGAATTTGAACTCAGAATATAGCGGCAGACGAAATACCGTTTAGCATTTCCCTGGGCGTGCTAAAGTGTCTTATGTTTTTTAATGAAGCAAAAAGTTTTGAGGCATACATTCCCTCTTCAAAGCTGTAGAAAAAATGCTGCGCGGTGGTTTTGGTAAAGAGTGTAGTTTCAGGAATACTAGCTGATACTTTATCAACTCGGCGCAGTTGCCTCTCGTTAAACATCTGAAACTGTAAGATGACTTTGCCTAGATTCCTACATAAAGATCTGGAAAGAAATTCTTTGGTGTATTTCGTCCAAGCCCTAACGATTCAGAAAGAACAAAGTAATGTCGTAGAAAGGGAGTTTATTGAAACTATTCATCTAAGGAGTCTGATTAACTTTAATGTAATATCACGGATATACTTTATTATCTACATAAAAATTTAGATGATATTAACTTTATCTCGATTAAGCAAACCAAATTTCGATCGACAAATATTTATTTGTCTGACGTAATATGTTTGTTTTCCATATATTTGCTTCAGTTTTCTCACCAACACAACTCCTTACTTTCTAGTAGAATGCATTACACGAACTACAATGGAATATTAATGTTGAGAATAACATTGGATTAACTGTTAATGTTGTATTGTCCTCCTACATATGTTAAACGATTTCATCTGTTACATCGAAAATAACAAGTAATTTGATAAATAGTTTTACATATTTAATATTTCATATTAGTTTAAATCTTCACAAATCCATCTTAGTTCAGCTTCTGCAAGTATTCAATATATACGAAATCTAGTATTTATCACATCAGATTTTACTAACACACGCAGCTAAGTTTGTTTGTAACGCCGTGAAACATAGAACAGTTGTTTGTTTTGGAAGTTACCCAACATGGCGACAACGTGTTGTTTAGAAGTTGTTATAACTGAAGACTTAATGAGAAAAATGAGCTTAAGGATATATCAGTCTGCAAATCTATGTGGTAACGTCACTTCAAACAATTCTGATATGCTCTTTGATTCAAAACATCAACTATATTCCTCGTTAAAATATGTTTCCTATAATCAGTTTATTACAGCCTTAACTAATAACGAGCAACCATGTTTTTTCTTTACTTAAGTATTCTCCTTGTATATCGTCTGTAAGAGAAACACTTTGAAGTCAATAATCTTAGTATAAGCGACATTTTTAAACTGTTGGAAATTCTTAGTTAACAGGCTATTACCCGTATACGCGTGGCTAATAAGCTAATGCTGTTGTATAATTGAGATTTGTACCAGATGCTATTGGCAGAAATATATATAACATTATGTGTACGTGTGTATGTGTGTGAGTGTGTATGTGTATTCATTGCATATATATATATATATATATATATCGATTTTGGATTTGGTTTGCAAGATGCTTTATGTGAGTTCGTATGTTGAAGCATATTCTGTTGTGTCTGGGGAGAGTAATTTTCTTTTTGTGCATTATAATTTAACACACTCACCGGTAAAAATTCCATTTAATTCTTATTTTTATTTTCTTAAAATTTTCGTTGTGTCTTGCAACCATTTCATTAGTCTTGAATACTGAAAAGGTTGCAAGATGCAATGAAAATTTTAGGAAAATAAAAATAAATAAGTTGAAATTTTATCGGTGAGTGTGTTAAATTGTAAGACACAACAAGAAAATGACTCTCCCCAGACACAACAGTGTATATATATATATAATATAATATATATATATATATATATATTATATATATATATATATACACACATTATATATGTATATATATATATATATATATATAAATAAACATATATATATATGTGTGTATCTATGCATGTGCAGCATAGCACGCATGCACATACACACGCATATATAAGTATGCGTGCGTGTGTGTGTGTGTGCGTATATATACATATATATGTATATATATATATATATATATATATATATAATATATATATATATATATATTATATATATATATAGAGAGAGAGAGATAGAAAGAGAGGGGGGATTTAGATATATGCTCCTTTAAAAAGAAAAAAAGATCATCCGCTCGTTTTTTAAAAAAAAAACTCTTGCTCCACATAAATCACTTCCTAAATCGTCCTATACATATATCTGAAAGATATTTAATAATAATAATACTAATACTATTAATGATAATAATAATAATAATAATAATAATAATAATATAATAATAATAATATAATAATAATAATATAATAACAACAACAATAATAATAATAATAATAATAATGATAATAATAATAATAATGATGATAACAACAACAAAAACAACAAAAACAAGAACAAGAACAAGAACAAGAAGAAGAAGAAGAAGAAGAAGAAGAAGAAGAAGAAGAAGAAGAAGAAGAAGAAGAAGAAGAAGAAGAAGAAGAAGAAGAAGAAGAAGAAGAAGAAGAAGAAGATTTTGATAATGTCGGAATTCATGTTTGTATTAATGTACCTATTTTCCACCCTGTCTCTCAGAAACTTCAAAGATCGTTCGCTTGTAATAGATGTTGTTTTTTTTTTCAAATGTATATATATATATATCTTTTTTTCATAGACTCAAGTAACACTGAATTGCATAGTTGGACCAGCGAAATGATTTCGGTTTATGTGTTGAAGAACTTAAGTACTTAACGCCCCAAGGGTACACGTGAAAATATTTGATCTCTCCACGACTTTTCTAGTAGCTACGTTAGAACGGAGGGAAAATAATGATTGACGTAAGAAATAAAAATGTTTCATAACACGAGGTTTATTTATGTTTTTATATATCGATTTCCTATTTCATAGATTTATTTATTATTCAATGTACGTATTTACATATCACATTATCGTACTTGTACTTTTCTTCTTTTTTTTTTATTCAGGATATTACCAGCATTTCAACATGGCTGCTTCCTGAGCCCAATATAATTGTCTTCAATGCTATTGTTGACATAACTTCTTAAAAGCCAGTAAGTGCAAACGTAAATGTTGAGACCGATTCCGAATAATTCTTTACACACGAGGTTGTGTGTACGCAAGCATTGAATACTACATACATACATCCATACATACATACACACACACACACATAAGCATGTGTGTGTGTGTTTTTTCGTGAGTATGTATTGTATATATATATATATGTGTGTGTGTGTGCGTGTATGTGTGTGTGTGTGCGTGTATGTGTGTGTGTATTGTATGTGTATGTATATATATATATATATATATACAAGCATACAGGGATATATATATATGTGTATATATATATATATTTATATATATATATACATATATATGTATATATATATTTTTATATATATACATATATATGTATATATATATTTATATATGTATTTATATATATGCATATATATATATATGTGTGTGTGTGTGTGTATGTATGTATGTATTTGAATACACACATACGCATACAAACACATATTCAGACGCGCACTCTTGTTACATTTACATGTGTGTGTATTTCTGTATATGCGTGTATA
This sequence comes from Octopus sinensis, assembly GCF_006345805.1. Lineage (NCBI taxonomy): Eukaryota > Metazoa > Mollusca > Cephalopoda > Octopoda > Octopodidae > Octopus > Octopus sinensis. The sequence continues at coordinate 17,930,741 of NC_043008.1, forward strand.
AATCCTTAAATGTGAATGCGTATGACGTTTTGAGTGTGCATTTACCTTACTCGTATCTGTGTACAGATGAACGCATCACCCAATGTTTGTTTCTCTCTGTGTGTGCGCATAGTTGCAAGCGTGCGTGTTTCTCCTTATGATAAGCTAATATTTTGTATGATAAGCTAATATTTTGTATTTTGCTCAAATGATATATATTTTGACGTAATTCTCCTACGAAGAATTGGAGCCGCATAAGTTACCGTTACATACATTTTTAATAGTATATTTACAATTTCATATACACATGGCTCCTATGTATAAAATATTGAAAAATGATTATTTATACTATTTTAAACAAAAGGAAGTTCTTTAATATATGCATGGATTTAAGTTTCTAGAAATGTGCAATATTTTATTAGTTGATGTTATTTCGCCTTCTTCATTTGGTTTATGAACATTTCTATCCACCGTGATGTTATATGAGTGGGGTACCTCCCAAGTTATTTTACAGGGCTTAGAACTACAGGGCTGCCGCAATAAGTGTGTGTATATGAGAGGTTAATATGTTGAATATAATCAACATTAACTGATCCTGAATTTTCGGTTACCCAAAGCCAGGAACTTTTCAGCACTCCCTCGTAAATAACTTCCAATGAACTAAACAGATATGAGAATATAGGAGCAAATGTTAGAGAACTTTCTATTTCACCATTGACCTTTTGTTGGCGAAGCCAGTGTAAAGAGCTAACTATGCTTTGAATCAGCAACATAAGGGAAGAGTTGGCTCAAAATAGTGAGCTGGCAGAATTATTAGACACTCAAGTAGTATTGCTTTATACTAAGTCAAAATTATAAAATGCAATTGGTATAGCACTGCAAAACATTTTTCTTTTGTCATTGTTCACCATAATTTTTTTTCTAATTTTGAAATATTATTTCAAAATGTGAAATTTAAAATGTGTTCTTAACTTAGAAAAATAGACTTAAAAATCGACTTATTAGGAGAAACCGAAAGATCAATGAATGATTTCTACTTGAACTATTTAGCGTTATTTGAAATATAAAATATTAATCATTACCTAACTTTTGATTCAATTTAATTCAGTTACTTTTCAAAATGACTTGTTATGCTTTAAACCAACTAAGAAAGTTCCCGATAGTTTTTTGTTGTATTATTATAGTAATCAATTTGACTATTATCACTGTAATCAATTTGGCAAGTCCAAGTTAGATTCAGTCTTATTAATCCTCTTCAGTAAAACACGGACTCCATCAAAGTTGCTGAAATAATAATAAGCGAGCCACTAATTACATATGTTACAGTGCATATTAACCAGTGTGAACAATTAGCAGATATAAAGAATAAAATCGCAGCTTAATAAATCCTCATCGTCAATATTTTACGCAGGCTTTTCCAAACTGGCAGGGGTTAGAGGTGTTTTTGGACGTGGTGCTTCGCGGTATTATGCGTCCGGATATTCTTCTTGTAGCCAACCATGTCGTTGCCCCTTTACAATATACAGCAACACAATATACCCTATTAGGAAAATGGAACACGCGCAGCATAGACAGGTTATATACTCAAAGATGCCTTCATACACAAAAGCACACTAACAAACTCATGCGTCTTCTTAATGTGCTAAGTTATGATTTCATAGGAATTTGGTTGCTATTTCTGGCAGATCGGTTGAACGATTTATTTTCTCTTTAGCGTTTTTTTTTTCTGCGTTCAGTTTGAAAAACTAAATTCACTTTCGTTTAACAAGTGCCCCCTCTACGGTAATTTAGAATAATGTTAAATTGAACAACAACTCACAAAGATTTAGATTTTTAATAAAGCCAACCCGTGAATCATTCGTAATAAATGTAAGAGGATTAACTTTCTAACATTTCATCATTCTAGTGTATCTGTGAGTAGAGTGCTGATGTCTCGCATCTGTGGACAATTGATGCACGCTTTATACGTCGAAGCCTCAATAATGTCTAATTCATCGACCCAAAATGGCTAATGGACATGTTTCTTTTTTAAAATACCCAATAAAATATTCCTCTGCTATCAAAAATTTAATCGCCAATTTTCACGCAGAGTGATTTTCAAATAAAAAATAATATTTTATTTCGGAATTATTTTCATTTATAATTTTATTCCGTCAGATTTCAATTTAGAAAAATACGATTCTTCTCCTGCTGAATCTAATTTTAAAAAATTTTTATTTTCTTTTAAAAAATTACTTTAGTTTGATGTTAGAATGAATTGATTTTTTACAATCTTGTAAAATAAGTTAGTGAAATAGGATGGGGAAAGTGACGACTATTGAGGTCGGAATTCATGAGTTAGTACATTGTCTCCAACTTGTTGCTCTTCCTTTGCAAGCCATTGAAATCATTCTCGAAGGTGCTCTGTAAGAAAACGAGCAAGATTACGATTTTAAGACGAATTCTGTGGTAACAAGCATCGAAGGTGTAACAGAGAGTGGAAAAATTTAAATCCTGTTGTTTCTTCGAAGTTTACATTATGCGACCCACATTCAAAACGGAATTAGTTTTCTAATAATATATCTGCACGCATATAACTATATCGGGATCATACAACTGATATGTTGGGTGGTCATCCACCGCATGTTACTGCAAAACCCAGTCAACACAAATCACCTAGCCAGTCCACGACTTATTTCCTCATAGACTGTAACATTATGAGCTGGTACACCAGGAGATTGCATAACTGAGAGAAAAATTTACATAAAAAGTAAAAGCAGCTCTAGTGTAATGAATACTATGAAATACATATACTAATGTATATGCATTGTGTATTTTCCGCCGGCTGCAGTGTCGTATCGGAGCAACGCTCTTCTTCAGAAACAGGAGACAGAGCAAAGTCCAAGAGAAAAGGAAGACGGAGGGAAAAGATGGCCAGCGATTCACATGTGGTTACACACACACACACACACACACACAACACACACACACACACACACACACACAGATATATATAAATATGACGGGTTTCTTTCAGATTCCTTCTGCTAAATCCATTCACACGGACTTAGTCAGCCCTAGGCTATAGTTGAAGACACTTGCTTATGGCACCATGCAGTGGGATATCTTGACCTCATCATTTACCTTCAGTATTTCACGTATTTTCGACGATCTTTGTAATGGCAATCTTCATGATTATATCAATCGTTCATGTTCTCTTCTCTCCTTCAAGCTTCTCTTTATATAAATTCTGGAAAACATTATCTATGTATTCAGGAATGGTCATTTTGCCAGTTTAGCCAATAAAAATCTTCCAAAACAAATAAATAAACGTAATTATCTATGTAGATATCTTTTAAGTATATAAAATAATTTTATGTACATACGCACATCTCCCTTTAGTACTAACCCTCATTAGCTGGCAGTCACAATTAAGGTATGTTTTTGTTTTGTTTTGTCTTCTTTTACTTCGATTCCTAAGAATTTATTTCGTTTGCAGTGGCGGACAAATGCGAGTTGTATAAAAGACAGGTCGGACAGACAGGTTTGCACGTAATGACTTTGTACGTAGAGAAGTATATAAGAGAAGTTTGTCAAGATTCTGTAAATTACTACGCTTTATCTCTCAACAAATAGATTTTTTTAAACCGTTGCATACAAATATAGCAGTAACAAAAACAAAATGAACACCGGGAGTGAATGCATATTTCATAGTTTACGAAAACCGAATTGCGTAATAGACAGCAGGAGATTTGAGATTTCTTCACTGAAAAAAACACAATTTTTTTTATCATATTAAATTAGGCAAAACCTTATTCTAGACAAGATGCTTTTGTTAAAAAGGAATCAATTAGTCCTAGAAATGTATGCCATTCATAATACGTTAATAATACACATTCTAAAATTTCACAACCCAATCGGTATTTCTTCCTGAATTTAGACAAGTTCGATATTTTGCAGAATCTAAAATATTTGAATATTGAAAAAAAGCTCGGTAACGATAAATATATCAATAACTTATAACTTACAAAGAAAAACAAATCGATAACACGAAGAAAACGGTATAGTATTATTGATTGTATTATTTTTCCTTAAATATATTTTACAATGTCACAGTCTATAACGACTATAGAAATATTTTATAAGAAATTGGCACTATTATGTGAGCATTGTTATATGCCAAGTAACTGAAGGTTTAATGTTATTTAAAGAAGATTTACAGACATTTGTACATAAGAAAAAAATATACGTGCATAAACACACAACTATATACATCCGCACAAGTACGCCCACTCACACAAACATATATATATATATATATATATATATATATATATATATATGGTTGAGTGAGTGTATTCATATATATATATATATATATATATATAATATATACATATATATATACTCTTTTACTTATTTCAGTCATTTGACTGCGACCATGCTGGAGCACCGCTTTCAGTCGAGCAAATCGACCGCAGGGCTTATTCTTTGTGAGCTTAGTACTTATCATATCGGTCTCTTTTGCCGAACCGCTAACTTACGTGGACGTAAACACACCAGCATCTGTTGTCAAGCGATGTTGGCGGACAAACACAGACGCACAAACGCAAACACATACACACACATACATATATATATTATATATATATATATATATATATATATATATATAATATATATATATATATATATATATACATATATACATACATACATACATACATGCATACATACATACATACATACATACATACATACATACATACATACATACATACATACATACATACATACATATATACGACGGGCTTCTTTAACTTTCCGTCTACGAAATCCACTCACAAGTCTTTGGTCTGCCCGAGACTATAGTAGAAGACACTTTTCCAAGGTCCATGAACAATGTCTTTTTCTAAGTGCTACATTATTTATTATATGAATTAAAAGCATATGGCTTATATATTACATATACATTAGATACAGAAATTCGTGCAAAATATACAACAGCAAACACACCAGCTAACGCGGTTAACCTCTTCTTTACTATGTAGTCGAACATCAGAAAGTGAGCGCAACAGAATAATTGTTACAAGAAATATAGAGGTGTTTTTATTACAACAATGGTTCACAAGTTTGAGTAGCATCTATATTTATAAGTAAACTACTCCATTACTTTGAATAATACTAATATTTCTCCAAACCTATTGAACAAAAAATTACTATGCAACGAAATAAAGTAAATAATCCAGAGAAAGGAATTGTTTCTCAAAATACACATGTAGAGAACAGATGCAGATTTTGCTTTGGATTCCTCCTATGCCTGATAATAAGAATTGATAAATATTTTCTTGTCTCTTTGTGAATTAAAATGATACAAATACGTGTACGTCATATTCCAAAGTCTCTGGGGTTTCAGTGTAAACAGTTATATGAAAGCGACACCTGAGGAGCCTGGAAAAGTTTGTCTACAAAATCGCGATTTAATAAAAGTATACGGTTGATTAAAATATATAAAAATCTGGAATGAAAGGAAAATTTTCAAACATACGAGGCTGCTATTCAATGTTTTTTCCACAAATTTTAGTTAATACGGATTTATGTATTTAGAGAAAGCTAAAATATCCACATATATATGTGGCATGGATCTCGTAAACAGATTACCAAATAGTTCTTTACTACACGGTATCTATTGGATGAGATGTTACAGTTCAAACGATTCAATCCGAATGACTGCCGGTGAAACGCATTGTTGCACCAATTTCAACTTCACATACTAAATAATTAAACGTGTGACAATAAAAGAATCAGTACGCGTCTCTTAACGCGCCAGCTAAAAATAGCAGTCGCACCACATTTGAATCACATAGTACAGTCTTAATAAAATCAGCGGATAATGCAAACCGCAGAATGTTTGACGTAAATATAGAAAAACTGAATAATTGTGGTTTTGGGTTAATTTTCTGATATAGATCACGTTCGATTAGAGATCACGTGTGCACAACCAATTACAAGTAATGGACAATATATAAGACACTGTACTGAACTGACCACTTAACAGATCAATTAAATTAATATTGGATTACTACTGCTCATAGAAGGCAACTTATTTAATAGAATTTCACAGAACTAATAATCTACTTTGGCGGTCACACGAAAGAAGAAAATCATTAAAAACAAAAAAGGAATAAAGCGGGATAATTTTGGAATTATAAAAAACAAATCCTAACGTAGAAGCATTGAATTATAAACCACTGATATATGTATTTAGATTTTCAAATATGCGAGTGAGTGGCCAAAGGAGATCGCTGCAAACACACACACATACATATATACATGCATGCACACACATACACGTGCACACATACACATACACAGATAATTATATATTATATTGTTGCATTTCGAGATGGTAATTTTCTTTTTTTACCTTTTTGCCAACTAAACACACGCACTATATTGCTTTTCACTCGTTTATTACTGTTTTTTCTCACTGTCCTGTTCTTGTTACCTCTTTCACCCTGCGCAAAAAATCCCATTTTTATTTAATTTGCTTTGCGGGAAGAATTGTTTCGAGGAAGTCGCGTATTGTCTTTCCCATCGCAACGCGGAGTAGATGAAACAGGGACAACTGAAGAAGGGGAATATTCTTTATGTTGCATGTCTCGTTTCTCTGTTGTTGTTTTTTTCGTTGTTCGAAGAAAAGTTTGTTTCTATGTTTTTCTTTTACGTTTTCGTTTATCATTGTGTTCAACGTTTTTTGATATCCTGTAGCCATATATGCATGTATATATGCATATATATGTAGGTATGTACATATATGTATGTATATATGCATATAATTATATATTATTTATATTATTATATGATCGAACGCCACGCATCTTTTCCAAGTATAAACATATATATATATTGTCCGAAGTCAGGACGCCATGATAGATCGTTAGCTCCTACACACATTTTTCTCTCCTTGTTTTTTTCTGTGTATCTTTCCGTCGACGAGCGTAGGCTCGAAACGTAAAAGACTTTTTCTATTCTTGAGCGCTATACGAATACATTTGTTTGTTTGTACTCCACCTGCCTTCGTCTTTTGTTTATTTTCGTAAACTTTGCCTTTATATATATATATATATATATATGCATATATATATATATATATAAGGCAAAGGAAAAAGGAAATGTAATCACTTCAATAGAAGAATTTCTCCATCCTTAACAATTTCCTTCTATTAATTTAAAATATTTCGTTCTAGAGCCATATACATATCCGCGCCATATTTCAAGAGGCATACTTACCTTTCTACAGAGATATACTTAGCCTGATATTTGACAACAACCTTTATTGGGATTTAATTTTCGAAATAAAAAGAAGAAAGTTCCCTGACTTTTCAGGACCTTCTCCATGTAACTTTCAAATATACTGAAGTAAGTCTGTATCTTAAATGTCCAAAATCGTAAGCCCCACTCCATTTTATTCATACCTAGTGTTGCTTCATAAATTTAGAATCTCAGGAATTACAAATGGGAATGCATCCTGGAGAAAAGGACGTTTCAATTTACATTTATAATATCTAGTATACCCTAAATCTGTTACTAATTTGTCCATCAGCAAACTAAATGCCGTCACGTTCAGCAAATTTCACTACTAAACATATTTTACCTTTTAATAGTTTTCAATTCTCTATAAATGGGTACGATGAAAGAGTTTGCGGTCAATATATGTAAAAAGGAATACGATGCACGAACAGGAAATTGGTACAGATTATCATTGGAAAAAGTTCCAAAGACTTTCGAAATGAAATCCGTAGAATTGAAAACAAACACAAAATCTGAGAGAAGTCACAATAATAAAAACGGGGTCAGCCATCTGTATTTGCGTGCTCTGAATGCATACATACTTTAAAAGCCATGATTGAATTCATAAGGCAATTAAGAATCTATGAAGAGTACAATGGGGGTGAAAACATCCTGAAAGCCAGACTCAAAGGATAACCATATCATCAACTCTTGATATTGTTGTTATTAGAATTAATTTTCTATCTCCTTATATATATATATATTGGCTCAGTGGTTAGAGCGTCGAGCTTACGATCGTGAGGTTGTGAGCTCGAATCCCGGACCGGGCTGCGTGTTGTGTTCTTGAGCAAGGCACTTTATTTCACGTTGCTCCAGTTCACTCAGCTGTAGAAATGAGTTGCGACGTCACTGGTGCCAAGCTGTATCGGCCCCTTTGCCTTTCCCTTGGATAACACTGGTGGCGTGGAGAGGGGAGGCTGGTATGCATGGGCGACTGCTGGTCTTCCATAAACAACCTTGCCCGGACTTGTGTCTAGGAGGGTAACTTTCTAGGTGCAATCC
>NC_043008.1:17941553-17964053 GCF_006345805.1 Octopus sinensis
ACGGAAACTGAAAGACGCCCGTCGTATGTATATAGTTATGTGTGTTTATTGCAACCGATGTTGGTGTGTTTATGTTATGTCGCAATACTATACAGTGGCTGTGTGTGCTTCGAAATCCTCGTCGCCAGTGTTATGTCGCACGTTCAGATGCCTTCTACTCAACTCGACTTCTCTACTCTCTACCCACTACTCAACTCTGTTCTAGTATACACTGCTGACGGCTAAGCTTCTCCCTATATATCTACGTATTGGGCTAGCCTACTTCATCGTCTGGGGGCGTCCACACAAAAAAATCTAAATGGCAGACTTAACAAACCATTGAACAATTTATCACAGCAGTAAACTCAAAGCACAAGCCTTTTTACGGGTTCGAATACGCCTCAAGTATATTTGAACTGGTTACAATTATATATTTTACTTGTTTCTGTCATTAGACAGCGGCCATGATGGAGCAACACCTTGAAATATTTTTATTCGAATGAATCGACACCAGTGTTTTTGTTTTGAAGCCTGATACATATTTTATCAATCTATTTTTCTAAAACGCTAAGTTGCATGGACGTAAACACACTATCACTGGCTGTCATGTGTTGGGGGTACAAACACAGACATACACACATGCATATGTATGTGTATACGACGAATTCTTACAGTTTCCGTCTCTCAAATCTATTCACATGTTAGCCAGAAACTATAGAGAAATTATAGAAGATTGAAACCGGTACCGTATGGTTTACAAACAGGCTTCTTACCACACATTGGTATCAAATAAGCAAATTTACTAGTGGATACTTACTGGCAACTCACATATAGTAAAACATTAAGACAAGGACAATCACGGCCTTATACATACACTCGTACATACACGGGTAATTAAAATAAGGTGAAAGATAATATATTGATGAAATTATTTCATGTTTATTTCTTGTGTTGCTGGTATCGATAAATTTTCCACTTTTACTTTCCTTCATATTTTAGGCATTATTGAAAATATACTGGTACAGTCTTTTAAAGAGATAGCCGCTTCTAGCCATGAAATAAGATCTCATACATGATAGGTAAGTGGTGTGAGACTTCGAATTCCTTGTAGCACTGATATTCGCTGATTGAGGCATTCGATACCACAGGTTTCAGCTAAAACACTCATGTCCGAAATTTATTTTACTACTTAAATGTATATCAATATATCATCAAACAGATAATGCAAGTATAAGTTTTATGATATTTGTTATATTCTTACGAACGTGGATATACTGTTGAAAGCCCCAGTACTACAATATTCGTCTTCAGATAGTATCTCGTACAGATGTCTTCTACATATACACTTCTGTACAATTTAGCAGTTTCTTTGGCTTTCTGCAGTATATCCACGATAATCTGAACTAATTTCGCTAATAACGAATATTTTAAAAGCTTTCAAATGTAAATATTAGAAAGATTTCTGGTGACTAGCTACAGTCTCTGACATTGATGTTTATTTATTTTTGGGACCAGTTTCGATAAAGACCATGCATTTTCGTTTCGATAAAGACAATGCATTTTATTGAGAGGCGTAGCTGTAACTTACAATGTTACAAAATATCAGAGTTGCAAAGATACAAAATATCAGAGTTCGTAACACCATTTCCATTTGGTATGAATATATTTCTAGAAAAAAACATTATTGTTGGCTTTGCAAGTTGAAAGTTACAAAAAATAATATAGTAGTTTTATATATTTTATAACTATTCACAGCATCGCCACATTATTGCTAATATATAGCAAAGAATATTAAAATTAAAGGAAATATAATTTTTCTATTATAAATCAGCTACAGAAAAATTATCAATTTTCATACATCCAATACGCCGTGTTTGGGATAAAATAATAAAAAGCTTACGTGATGTTTAAATTCGTAATCTTCTTACAGATTTTAATACATAGCTGGGAGCAAGGCGTATTCTTACTTATAGTATTGTGTACATAAGTATGTATGTATGCATGCATGTATGTGTGTATGTATGCATACATGAATGTCTGTATGCATGCATGCATGTAAGTGAAGGTGTGGGCTTCTGTGCGTTTGTGTGTTTCTGTATGTGTATATATATATATATATGTGTGTGTGTGTGTGTTTGTATGTGTGTGTATGCATATATATATATATATATATATATATATATATGTATGTATGTATGTATGTATGCGTATACACACTCGTTTCAGATGGATGTAGATACAGCCATCTACATATTAGAAGTGTATGAGCTTATATGTATATGTGAGTGTATATGTATTAAATATACATATATGAACATAGAAATGAATATATAAATGTATATATGTACATATGTTTATATCTATAATATATATATATATATCTATATATATAAATATAAATACTCACCCACACACTCACATACACACACACACGCGCGCATACAAACACACACACACACTCCACAAAAATTTCAAGTTATGTTATATAGAATATTTGAAACTAGTGTAAAATAATTTTCTTTAAAATATTAGATTCGAAGTAATTTACAAGACTAAACAGAAGGCCATAGGGTATTTAATGATGATTATAATTATGATGATTAACTAACAAAATTATAATAATAATAATAATAATAATAATAATAATAATAATAATAATAATAATAATAATAATAATAATAATAATATTAATAATGATAATAATAATAACAGTGTTAAAAATTCATAACATTATTAAAATTTATTTTTGTTATTGATGTTTATTTTTTTATATATTTGGAAGGGCGGAATATATTTAATTCACATATATGTACGTTTATAAAATATATTTTATTGATTGCAAGATAAGCCGAAAATGATTTCGGCTGTATTTATTTACAAAAAAGTTTATCCCATATAAAGATATCCTGAGGTGAACCGTAAAGACCATCCTTAAACCATTCACCTAACTTACAAAAATTCCCTCCTGTATGATTTAAAGCGCTTTATTTCAACTTACAGTAAAATGGCAATGGAAAACTAATATATAGATTATTATAAACTGTAAACAAATTTTCAGACATTACTTTGTTTCTAACATAAACTCTAATTAACACTCTATCGACAAAAAAGTATACGCATTTATTTTTTTTCTATATCTGCGTTTACCTATAAATCTATTTTCAGTTTTTGTATATACGTTTTTCCTCAATCTCCACCTCCATCTCTACGTCATTTCATAAACTTTTATCTGTCTGTCTGTGTGTGCATGTGTGCGTGCGAGTGTCTGTTTATGTGTGAGTTGTATGCGTGTGTATGTATGTGTGTAGATACGTAGATTTAAAAAGCTCACTTAGCAAATATGGCATTCTCTTTTGGTTCGAACTTGTGCAATAGTTTTTGGGGGGTTTTTTGTTACCATTTTCTGGTGGTCAGCTGGCAGAAACGTTAGCACGGCGGGCAAAATACGTAGCCGGATTTCGGCTGCCGCTACGCTCTGAATTCAAATTCCGCCGAGGTCGACTTTGCTTTTCATCATTTCGGGGTCGATAAATTAAGTACCAGTTACGCACTGGGGTTGATGTAATCGAGTTAATCTCTTTGTCTGTCCTTGTTTGTCCTCTCTGTGTTTAGCCCCTTGTAGGTAGTAAAGAAATAAGTATTTGTTTGTTCTTTGCTTGTCTCCTCTATGTTTAACCTTATGTGGGCAATAAGAAATAAAAAATAAAAATAAAATTTTGGAGTGAAACTGAAAAAAGGGATACTGCATTGTAGTCTATGGAATATATATCTTGTAATTCGAAGTATCAGTCATACCATATCCTTTGTCACGTTGATTCTGCGTAAGATTTAGCTTAATGAAATGTATGTCTATCAAATGGTCAGTCATTTACACATAAATTAAATGAGGTAGTTTGTGTGTTTTAAAATGATCTAATGCTCAACGTCGGAACCGACGTTTAAGTAAACATACTTGCTTTTACTCTTTTACGAGTTTCAGTCATTTGACTGTGGCCATGTTGGAGCACCACCTTGAGCCTAGTACTTATTTTATCGGTCTCATTGCCGAACTGCTACGTTACGGGGGACGTAAACACACCAGCATCGGTTGTCAAGCGATGTTAGGGGACAAACACAGACACACAAACATATACAGACACATACATATATATATATATATATATATATAATATATATATATATATATATATATATATAGTTAATCCAAGCAAGAAAACAAAAACAAAAAACACAACAACGCAAGGACGTGGAACAAATAAAGTATTATTGGACGCTCAGGAAAGAAGGGAAGAAGGAGGGTTTGACGCTTCGAGCGGAGCCCTTCGTCGGAAACATAGGAGAAGGAAAGATCCCGAGAAGGGAAAACAGGGGGGAAAAATCGCTAGTGGTACAAACGAGGTCACATACACGACGGGCTTCTTTCAGTTTCCGTCTACCAAATTCACTCACAAGGCTTTAGTCGGCGCGAGGCTATAGTAGAAGACACTTGTCTAAGATGCCACGCAGTGGGACTGAAACCGGAACCGTGTGGCTCGTAAGCAAATTACCACACAGCCACTCCGAAACAAATCACTCAACAACACCCTCTTGAGTGATGATTCCCATCTGGTCATGGAAGAGACTGCAAGGATTTATAAGGACACCATGCATGCCGCTCATCTCTCCGATGAGAGCATCATCCTGTAAATCATTGGTACTGTTGACCAATAGCCTATTCCTCCCAACAAACCCAAAAATCTACTTTCTATGATTAAAATCTGGAGACTGTGAAGGCCACATAAAGCTTGTGGAAGTCACCTTTTATGTTCCTCATAGAATATTTGTATGTCTTATGTCTGATGTGTTTGTACCTCAGATTGCGTTACTTGGAAATATACCCCGTCGTTTTCATTAGTTGTTTTTGTTGATTTCCTGGAGCTGATGGACAAATTTAACCTTTCGGAGAAAGTCTGACCGCTGGGTATTTGTTTGTCTTTTGTCCGGAACAACATATCCTCAGCAGGTTCCACAAACGAATTCCCGATTCTAAACATTAAAATTATGGTCATGTTCTTTGTAGTGACAAAGCCATTTAAATTCCTGCTATGTATATATATATATATATATAGCAAGGAAAAATTGTAAAAATGCAGAATGCTAAATTGAAAGAAAATTTTAATGAAATGAGAAATTGATAAAATATATAAATATATATTTATTCAAACCGGTTTTCGTCATAGTTTGACTTATCAAGAATAGTTCACCTAACTATTCTTGATAAGTCAAACTATGACGAAAACCGGTTTGAATAAATATATATTTATATATTTTATCAATTTCTCATTTCATTAAAATTTTCTTTCAATTTAGCATTCTGCATTTTTACAATTTTTCCTTGCTTATCATTTCTCCACGTGCGGTCAACACAACCCCACCATTTATTGATCTCTCTCTCTCTCTATATATATATATACATATGCATATGTTATTTTCCCTTTCCATCATTTTGTTCAATGGGTAGGTTACATTTATTGATACATCTGGACTTCAGTGCTTCCTTTCATTGGCTCTTTTAATTTCATGGCCCTAATAATTTGTTAGCTCATTTTCAATAACTTTGTTGATTTGTGTATTTTTTTCAACTTATTCACTTTACGGTTTATAGAGTTGCCCCTGCTTAAATGACGCACTGCCTGCTCAGAGTCCCAACAAGTCTCTATCTGTTTTATCTTGTTCTGCTTCATTTTCTGTTCTGACATTTAGTGTTTCTTCTTATTCCACAGACTTCGGCATTTTCCCTTTACTTTTCTGATACATTCTTTTGCACAAATTTTACAACGCAATTTGTGAAACATGAAAATTTTTCCAACATAATTGCCTTCCATATACAATCTACTAATACCATGATTTTGCATAACATATCACCAGCAGCTTTATGGCTTACCATTTAATTTCTTTAGTGTCCTCTATTATGATGCATGCACTGTATACCATGACAGCCATAGCATGCGAGGTAGTAGAAGTGAAAACACTTTTACTCTTTAGGTGAAATTTTTATATCGTCTTGGTAATTATTTATTATTCAGCGTGACATTCACTTTTAATATTTTATGCTAACAGCTTCCAGGACTCCTATGTTCTAGTACACATTTTCAGCATACATTTTTTAATGCATCATTTTATATCCTCCCGGTAAAATGATAGCATCGTAAGAGAGTCGGCCGAAATGCTCCGCGATATTTGTTGTTCTTTATTCTTCATTTTAAATCCCGCCGAGACCATCTTTGCTTTTTCATGCATCCGGAATTGATAAAATAAATAGCGTATTATAAAGTCATCTCAAAAGTCATAAACTAAATATATTTGTATCTGCTTATTTCTGTATCATTTGGTACAATAAATTTGAAATTCGAATCTTTAATTCGAACACTTTTCAAGAATTTGGTGGATACTTTGCATCGAATATTATATCGGAGAGTGCATCACCCTCTTTATTTAATATCTTATTATTATCTCAGTTTCTCGTATAGAATCTTGAACCAACTGACTTACAACCTTTTGTTTCTTTTGGCCCTTCATATTGCTTTTGACTTCCTCTCATGTGCAACCTCTGCGATTTTAAATTACGTTGAGAAGTAAATGGGGCTTTTTCGTTCTCCAAGTCTTCCTCCTTTGTTTTCTTTCATTTGAGTTAGTTTTGTTTGAAGAATCGATATCTTCTGGCGTTCAGGGATCTGATCCACCACATGGTACTTGTTGAGTTGAAGCAGCAACATTTGAAATTAAAGGAGAGGCTATTCTGAGACTGGTAATTTCTCCTTCTCATGCAGAAACATATTCATCAATGTTTAAAAGACAACGGATCATATGAATTGGGGGGATATCATCATCAATGAATATTTCTTGTCAAGAGAATGAATACTTTTTACCCTAAAATCTGATAGCGTGTACGGAGAAGTCAGTTTTCGAGAAAATCGAAAGTAATCGAAGAATTTCAGAAATCTCTTCGTTTTCCAATTGTTTTCTGTCTTCCACATATCAGTCGCGGACTTGTAGTGGTTTTAAAACGCTGCAAGACTGTTCTATCATGGGATTGACTTTTATGTGAATATTACGGGAAATACACGGCAATAACACTCCATTTTCCCGGGCATATTTTATAGCATGTACGTTGATGTGACATACAGGACTATGAAATATATACAGCACACTTTTTCCTGGTGTGAAGTGAGATTTGGCTACAATACGCTTCATATAATTGGAAATGTTTTTGGTTTCAACTACTCCGAGGGACTCGTCAGAGCGATTGATAAAATCTGGTGGTTTAACAAAAATCATTTTCATTAATGTTAACCATGGGGAACAAAGGCATTACATAAACAGCGATCTCTGAGGCACTACGTACAAAGAAAATTATCACTAAGTGTCCTTGCTTCTGCTGATAAGATGACACAAGTTTGTTTAGTCCTTTTCCCGTTGATGATAGTCTGTGGGCACGGCTTTGAATATATCAGATTTGGTTGCAATTCCCGGTTTTGGAAGAAGTGAGCACACATCTTTCCATAAGAGTTTCATAATTATTGAAGCTGGTTCTTATGCGACTATAATTTTGGTACCTAGTAAAATAAATTAACTGTGAAACGAACAGATATTGAGCGACTTCAAAATTTTTTAATGTTACGTCCACGATATAACCTCTCCGTTTCAACACAAGTTATTTAACAGACAACCACAACTCGGTAAGTTTTACATTAATGAGAAAAATACACGAACCTTTCCCTATTGGATTCCTAACATTGTATGCAAAGGGTCATAGAGGCGGCACTAAAAAAGCTACAGCAGAGTCATTGCCATGCCTTTTGTTTTTTGAAAATGGGATGCTTTACCTTACTACACCTTTCGATTAATCTCGCTCGTCCCTTCGTATTTTAGGTATAGTAACTTCAGTTTAATTCCCCTCAATTGTAATACTTACTTATATGCGGTAACTGCTGTTTCTAGCCGTTAATATCGACGTTTGTTTTTCTTTTTTCTTTACATCTATTTTAATTTCATAAGATAACCCATTATCCTTTACAAGCGTTTCAAGGTTCGGGAGAGTGTACAGATGACAAATATATTTGCGCCAATATGCGATGAGGAGAATTAATTTCACTTTGATCGCTAGTACATTTGGGAAAGTGATGTCAGTCACAGCATATTTCTTCGTCTAAAATTTCGTGGACTCTTGAACAAGTTGAGAGAAATCAATAAATTTTCTCAAAATTTAGACTCACTGCCGCGAGATATTTAGGTTGAACGCGTTTTGTATGTTCAACATAAAATACAGTGAGATTTCTCTCTTTGTTACCAATTTTTACTTGTAGTTACCCATTTCCTAATTATATATATTACATTGTGATTCTTTTAATTGGTAATTATTATTTTTTACTACTTCCCTTTTTTTTTGCATTTATGTGATTATTGTTCATTTTCATGTCTTTTTTATGTTCATTTAGTATTCATTATTTCTTATTTTTTTTAATTGTTGTTAACTTTATAAATATGCTAATTAAGGAAAATGTCATCAGAATTTTTAACATTTTAGAAATAATCGATAATTAAGTTTAATAAGAAGAGAATGATATTAAGAAAGATAGAAAAATAGAGAAAGAGTTAGGGAGGGAGAGAGAGGGAGAGAGAGAAAGACATAAAGGAAGAAAAATCATTGTAATTTGATGGAATGTTGTCTGTAGTCAATCAAACAAATCAAGCACAATAACAACAACGACAACAACAATAATAAAGTTAATAATAATAATAATAACAATAGTAGCAGCAGCAGCAGCAGCAGCAGCAGTAGTAGTAGTTGCAGTAGTAGCAGTAGTAGTAGTAGTAGTAGTAGTAGTAGTAGTAGTAGTAGTAGTAGTAGTGGTGGTGGTGGTGGTGGTGGTGGTGCTGTTGCCAACAACAACAACAAAAATCACGGAAAACATCATTAGAAAAAAACCAAATTCATTAGAATTCATTCTTTATTTTATTATGGTGGAACAGCAAAATGTATAACACAATAAATGGAATCAGTGAATTGCTCCAATGAAAGATTGGTAATTAACAACCCGAATTTTCACAACAAAAAGTATTGATAATTCATGATTTTATTTTGTTAATTATGCTTTTTTTTTGTTTTGTTTTTATTTTTGTTTTTGTTTTTTGTTTTTGTTTGTTTGTTTTTTTTTCGTTTTCATTCTTCTTGAACTTTTTGCTCGCACAATATTCTTTATATTGGCTGGCAAAATTTTCTGATAATATCTAGAATGAGAAAATTGGAAAATAATAATAATAATAATAATAATAATAATAACAATATTAATAATAATAATAATAATAATAATAATAATAATAATAATAATAATAATAATAATAAATAATAAATAATAATAGAAAAAAAAACAACAAAAGAATCACAAGTATTAGACGTCGTATTCGGAATGAAGATATGTTATATTACTTGGCGAAATATTGAACGTTAAATGTATGAAAAATTTTTATTAATATAGTCAGTGGATTGTTACACGATCATATTTTAACTATTTATATTCTAGCATTGGCTATTGCTATGACTTTCTGTTGAAGATTTTTTTTTCTGTAGCTGTAAATTTAGGTTTTGATATAAAAGTACTAAATTACTGAGTAATTTTATTCTAGTGATTCGTGTATACACACATAGAGACGTATTTAAGTTTCTTTTCATAGACGAAAGATGAGAGTTCTGAAATTTATTGATGAATGTCCTGTACACTTGACTTGTTTATGGTGATCAAACTTCCCCATAGATATTGCCTCTACAGGTGCAGTATGTACAACGGGAAATGTCGTTTTGATCGCAGAAGAAGGTGAGATGACGAGCACAAGGCATTGCCAAGTTCGGGGAATCTAAACCAAGACATCGTAATAGTCAGTACAACACCTGAAACGCCAGTCCATGCACTCTTTCATATATACATACTTGTGTGTGTGTGTGTGTGTGTATGTATGTGTGTGTGTATGTGTGTGTGTGCAATTGTATATGTGTATACATGCACACACATTTGTGTAGGTGTGTGTTTGTGCATGTCTTCATTTTTGTTCGAAACTAAACGTAATCTGTTAAGACAGAATCGTGAAGTCTATTAAGCCAGAGACCCGTTAATATGAAGCATCTTATCCGTGTTTCTACTACTTGTAACATACTTGCCAATCTCGTAGTAGAAAATAAATAATATGTTAAATATAACGTTAACTAAACTTCTTGAAATACTTTCTTCCATCACTCTTCCAGCCTCATACTATTGAGTACGGATATATATGATCTCTTCACTTTGTTCATCTGTTCCATAGATGTAATGAATTTCTTTAACGCAGTAACTTTCCACACGTACAATCTTTAATTATTTTAACATGTCTGTCAGACTTAGCAATTCTCAAACTAAAATCCTCACATCATATATTGATTATTTTCTCTTTGGTTTTTTTTTTCTCGATACCGAATACTGTTTTAATATGTTATATCAATCATATCATGTCTAACACAGAATAGAAGACACCGCTTTTTATAAGGCAGCGTATCGTATCTCAGTTTTCTCGCATTTAATAACACTCCTGACCTGCCGAAATATTGTAATCTTAGAGGAAGTCATAAAAGTCATCCATGGTCATAAATTATATCAGCTGTCTGTACTTCTATATATAATTTTTATGTATGTTCATCGGGTAGAGCAACTTCTCATATACATATATATGTATATATATATATATATATATATATATATATAGGAACACGCAACTGTATGTGTTCCCGTGTGGCTATCTGGCTAGTTGGTCACGAATAATTTCCAAACATACGACATATGTCAAAAGCTTGGTGTTTCTTCTCTCTCTATCTCTCTCTCCCTTCACACTCCTTGGAATTTATGGCAATGAAACACATCAACAATCGAAGCCACATCTATCCAAATGTCATCTCCGTGACTGTCAACACTTATTGTTTGATGCATACCAACTAGCATTCAACTAGTATAACATATCCTTAAATCATTTCTTGTGGTCATGTAATGTAACCTTCTTTCAGTCAGTCATATTTCTCTACACAAGTTCCCCCTCAGCCCATGTGGGCACTTGATCACTTACTCTTGTTATTTATTTGCATAAAAAAACCCTCGTTAAAGTTATTTCTATAGATTTCCAACTCGGAAAATCTACATACTACTAACTCAGTTCATATCCTAGTTTTCTTTGAAAGTGTAATCCAACTGAAGTATAAATTTTCGCCCCTGGTATCTTACCAATGTGAGAGATACTGCACCAAACGCTTAAACTAAGTGACTATATCAAATCAAAACGCGTTGTCTCTCGATCCACAGATAACATTATTGAGTGAGGCCTCTGTGATTTTAAACACATTCGTCTCTATGAGAAGGTCCACTGAATCATAACGTTATAGCTAGCACAATTCTTACTCCCTATATGGTAAAAAGTCAAGTTCCTTCCAGAGTCATACAGACATATAGGGACCGTTTTCCCGGTTTCCATGGCGTATATATTCTCCACCTGGACGGGACGCCGGTCCGTTTCCAGATTACTCAGTTTTGCCAGCTGAGTTAACTTGAGAAACGTGAAAGAATAGTTTTGCTAAAGCCACAACGCGTCGCCCGTTCCAGGAATCGAAACCAAAATTTTTGATGATGAGACCAACATCCTAACCACTAAGCCACGCGTCTCCGCAGTCTGTATACAAATCCTTATTTTATATTTGATCGAATGCTTTCCTAAATGCGTATATTGATTTGATATTACTATTTGTAAGATTGTTTTTACATGTATTTGAGGATATTCTTAATATCTGAATATTTAAATGCGTGTGCGTCTGTGTTTGTGTAGGTATAAGATCACTCAAATTTCCATTGCATCGTGTATCATTAGTTAACTTTTTTCCACCTCATCTTTCAATCCATAGACTTGTGTCACGGGTCGAGATAATTTGTAACTTTATGAATAGCTATTGGGTACGTATCAGGCAATCACCTCGCTGAGACTAATTAGCATGGTATAGCCAGTGGAGTTCCCTATGTCCTAGGCTATGAGTGGCTAGCTTGCAGAAACGTTAGCACGCCGGTCGAAATGCTTAGCAGTAGTTCGTCTGCCGCTACATTCTGAGTTCAAATTCCGCCGAGGTTGACTTTGCCTTTCATCCTTTCGGGGGCGATTAAATAAGTACCAGTTACGCACTGGGGTCGATATAATCGGCTTAATTCATTTGTCTGTCCTTGTTTGTCTTCTCTTGTAGGAAGTGATGAAATATGTATTTCGTCTGCCGCTATGTTCTGAGTTCAAATTCTGCCGAGGTCGACTTTGCCTTTCATCCTTTCGAGGTCGATTAAATAAGCACCAGTTACTCACTGGGGTCGATATAATCGGCTTAATCCGTTTGTCCCTCCTTGTTTGTCCCCTATGTGTGTAGCCCCTTTTGGGCAGTAAAGAAATAAGCGTATGTGCCTGCTTGTATGCGAGCGAACATTGTTCGTTTGTATATATGTATGTATTTTAACCTGTTGAGGCACGTGGCTTAGTGGTTAGGGTGTTGGACTTATGATCGCAAGATTGTGGTTTCGATTCCTTGACCGGGCGATGCGTTTTTTTATGGAGCAAAACACTCTATTTCACGTTGCTCTAGTCTACTCAGCTGGCAAAAATGAGTAATCCTGCGACGGATCGGCGTACTGTCCAGGTAGGGATTTTATACACCACTGAAACAGGGAAACTGGCCTTTATGAGCATGGTACGGCTCGAGAAGGAAACATTTCTTCTTCTATTTCACCCTAGTATTCCTTTGTTCCTTTTACATAGAAGAGTTCTCAAATAATGAATTTTATACTGAGGAATTTGCTAGCACACATGCATAGCTATGAACATTTTCGACATTAGTGTGTAACATTGTGCTCACAGAAGTCACGGTATGAATGTCTATCTAGTTATTTAAATATTTCAGATTGATAATGGTGATTATGTTATTATTGCAAGATTTGAACAGCTCTATTTGAGTTCGCTCGCAACCCAGGACGTTACATTTGAAACCGTCACGTTTAATTCTACATCTTTTGTTTTTCAGATCTTAGGATGAAACTTCAACGAAATTTGGCTGTTTGTTTCAATGGGACGAACGACGGGATAGAACATTAGTTATTATTTCTCCTTCCTGCGTAATACACGTCAAGCGAACCTATGGTAAGATACTTTACACTTGTAATCATCCTCACATATATTTAATGCTAGATAGCAGAGAAGTAGGCAGGAGGCATGTCCATTAACTCTAGTTTGACATTAATATATCTGGTCTGTACAAATTACATCCGAACTCTGTAATGATATATCTCCGGACAGTGTATACTTTACAATTTCAGTTTTCTTTATATATATACCAGTGTAATTCATAGATAAATAATAAATTCCATGTGTTATCTCTTCGTATCTGATTATACCTGCTTTCGAAGTATCCAGTATATTGCTCAACATAGCGCTAATAACTAAAGATCGAGAACTATCAGGTTTCTACTTGATAATTTTGATGTACTACTACAGTTTACTCCTATATTTCCTATATAAATGAGTTATATTCATATTATTGCCGACGTTCAGTAGAATCCAATATGTAAATAACAACGCTTGTGTTAATCAATGCATGGTCCATATCATCATTTTTAGACATGTGGTAAACCTGAATAAGCAGATCTAATCATCTAGCATGCTTCAATCGTCAAGGTTTCTCTTATTCTTTTTTATTCAGACTTACATTTTGGTATTGTTTGCTCCTTTAAATGCAGTACGATGGGATTTGATGGATATTTGGCTGTGTTTGCTAGCATATCAATCAGCTATTTCTGATACTTTACTATTGGTAATTTACTATTCTTTTCTAATCTAGGCACAAGGCGCGAAATATTTGGGGAGGGCACCAGTCGATTATATACACCCAAGTACACAACTGGTAATTAATTTATCGACCCCGAAACGATAAAAGGCAAAATCGACATCGGCGGAATTTGAACTCAGAACGTAAAGACAGGCGAAATACCTATTTCTTTACTACCCACAAGGGGTTAAACACAGAGGGGACAAACAAGGACAGACAAACGGATTAAGTCGATTGTATCGACCCCAGTGCGTAACTGGTACTTAATTTATCGACCCGAAAGAATGGAAGGCAAAGTCGACCTCGGCGGAATTTGAACTCAGAACGTAACGGCAGACGAAATTCGGCTGCGCATTTTGCCCAGCGTGCTAACGTTTCTGCCAGCTCACCGCGTAATAATTTAAAATTGATAAACTACAAAGCTCACACCAAACTAGAAACGAACATTTTTCACTCATTTGAAAAGATGTTGCAGCTGTAAACACTGGTATTCAAGATTGCATCCACAAAAAAGCCACCCTAATAACTGGCGTAAAATTACTCCGAGACCCGCTCCAACCCCTGATTCAAGGGCCGCTTTCTAGCCTCTCAACCTTTTCTATCATAACTATGATGGTCACTCGTCCTCGGTGCTGACTGGGACCATACCATTTCCACTCAGTTATTCCTGACCAAGCCGTCTCCCCTTTATTTACTCTTATCCTGCCCATCTAAAATTTCCTCCCGGTTTATGTATGTCTTGCATTGTCCACGTGAAACCTCTCAACAGAAACATTAGTCATCAATGGCACCACGAATCCCCATGGTCTTAAGGCGGCGAGCTGGCAGAATCGTTAGCGCGCCGGGCGAAATGCTTAGCGGTATTTCGTCTACCGCTACGTTCTGAGTTCAAATTCCGCCGAGGTCGACTTTGGCTTTCATCCTTTCGGGGTCGATAAATTAAGTATCTGTTACGCACTGGGGTCGATATAACCGACTTAATCCGTTTCTCCTTGTTTGCCACCTCTGTGTGTTGTTATTTGTTTGTTCCTTCTCAAGCCATGTCTGGCTCATAAAGTCCGGTTTCCCGGTTTCTTTGGCGTATAGGTTCCCCACCTGGACGGGACGCCGGTCTGTCGCAGGTGAGGAGGAAAGAGTGAAAGAAAGTTGTGGTGAGAGAGTTAGCAGAAGTTCGCCATTATCTTCTGCCGGAGCCGCGTGGAGCTTAGGTGTTTCGCTCATAAACACACACATCGCCCGGTCTGAGATCCCTCGACCGCGAGTCCGCTGCTCTAACCACTAGGCCATGTGCCTCTGTGTGTAACCTCTTGTGGGAAGTAAAGAAATAAGAAACCCCATGCTCTAGCAGCACTACTTGTGATAGCCACGGCGACTTCACTTACTCAATACCCACAAAAATATAATCCCATTTATTGGTTTATGTTATTGACTTTAGACGAAATTGAATTCCTCATTCACTATAACCTGGTATACAAACATACAACACATATCATCGCCAGAGCTTACAAATGTAATGAACCATCTAATCATTCTAATTTCATAGCTGGTTGTATTGGGTGAGTAAACGATCGATACACTACACAAAATATTAGTTTTGATTTGAAAATGTTATATTTCACTAACAATCGTTTTTGCCAGTTTTTATTCAGTGCGTGATTTCATCAATAATATTTCACTAACATTAATTAATATCTCACTATATATTTACGAATCTCATGATAACAAAAAAGAAAAAAAACATATATATATATATATATATATATCTTCATGCATATCATTAATTTATATTTCCATAAACCCTGCTTCTGGATCAGCAATATGTAGAAATTTTCATTTCGACACTACACGGTTTTAATAAGTAATAAATCGTACGAATATAGTCAATAATAAAATGAAAGTATTTATTGCAGTAACGAATGCAAGATGAAAAAAAAAAGAAAAATAACGAGAAAGAGAAACCGATATAATATCTGAAATATGGCGTAGTAATTAAATGTTGATTTACTGTAAGGCAAGGAAAATGTATCATGCAATTTTCTAGATTAACATTGACACACACAATGAATCGGTGCAAATTTATGTAGGCGTTCAATATACGGTATATTCAGTAAACAAATATTGTTTATGCTTTTAGCCTGCGGAACGCTAGAGACCTGTGATTTTTACCTACGTACACACACGCACACACACATACACACACACACATACATACACACACACACGCATGCGTTTACCTACATGTTTTTATATTACTATAACAAAAAAATTTGTCTATGTATCAATATATGAGTGTGCATGTATATGAATACATAGATGCCTGCATACTTCTGTATGCATGTATGTATATATGTATATATGTACGCACCTGTATATATGTATATGCACGTGTATATATGTATATGCACATAAATATAAAAATGCATACATGCATATATATATATATATAAGTGAATATGTAATATATACATACATGAACTTCTGTATATATATATATATATATATATATATGCATATAAGTATATCAGTTTGCCGAACGGTATATGATAAGTGTGAAAATCTAATGGATGCAGCAGTATTTACTTATTCATGGGACCATATGATGCGTCTAATGCATACACATACCTATAAGCAATATGCACATATATATATAAATATATAAATATATATATATATATATATATATATATATATATATATATATATATATATATATACGTACAAATCTATATATATAAATTAATGCGTATGGGTGTGCGATTGAGTTTGTGTGTGTGTGTGTGTGTGTGTGTTTGAACCTGTGTAATTATAAGTATGTGTGTACATAAATTGCCAGTGTTAGTCTGAGGACAGCGATTTATCTACGTGAAAACTTATTGGTTACTGTGGCACTTACCTATTCCAGGGAGAACGTCACACATCTACGAAACTTCCGATTAAGCTATATACGCTTATGCATGAAGGCATACCACGACGCACCAATTACATGAAGAGAACAAACGAACACATCTATAAGCCTTTTCATGAAAAATAATCTAATGCAGTAAGCATTCAGAGTGAGAAAAAATTCCTACACATGTCGTTACAAAGAAAATCTATAGTGCTTAATTGGAAGATTCCGTTATCTGTGTCAACATTGAAACCATTAAAAGCGATCCTAAGCTTTAAAAATCAATCACTATAAAAACTGGTTAGCTCAAACCGCATATACGTGGCTGCGTTTAAATTATAGTATTACCTGATTGTGCACTGCTATACTTTCAACTATAATTTGCTTTCATCCTTCAAGATATATACAATTATACCAGCCCGGTATTGGGGTCAATATAACCCGACAGTTCGATAATAGGCGCACACTTTACTTGCGCCTGTATATGAGCGTGAATACAAGCATGTGTAAAAGAATGTCTGTATATACGCGGTCTGATCAATAAGTATCCGGACTTTTGCCGTAGTAACGAAGTTAAAGCATGCAGAGTGAAGGTTGTTTGTTCCTTCTCGAGCCATGCCTGGCTCATAAGGGCCGGTTTCCTTGGCGTATAGGTTCCCCACCTGGACCGGATGCCGGTCCGTCGCAGGTGAGCTGCAAGATGCAGGAGGAAAGAGTGAGAGAAAGTTGTGGTGAGATAGTTAGCACACGTTTGCCATTATCTTCTGCCGGAGCTGCATGGAGCTTATGTGTTTCACTCATAAACACACATCGCCCGGTCTGAGATTTGAACCCGCGATCCCTCGACTGCGTGTCCGCTGCTCTAACCACTAGGCCATGTGCCTCCACAAGCGTGAAGATGGTTTGCACAGATGGTTTGCACAGAGTGACTCTGAACTCTGATGTGCATGCGCACTAAGTTTAAATGTTCTGTCTCACTTCTGCTGTTTACAGCAGTGCTTGGATGGTTGGATGGAAGGTGTGTAGCGTGTGATGACAGGGAAAGTTGAACAGAGAATCTGCATCAAATTTTGCCAAAAGCTTGGCTATACCTGCTCAGAGGCCTACGCAATGTTAGTAAAAAGTTTTCATCGTTCTAGACACAATCAAGGAAATCTTCTGGAACTGAAACCCGTGTGTTCTTTCGGTTAGCTGAAAGTAGTTTTTGCACAAATTTGGCAGACACGCGTCTCATACCCAAGCGTTCAGTGATAATGGACTGGATCGTAACTAACCCACATGCACCTCCTTCGATAACTAACGGACGGATAGTAATTCAACGGTTTCTCCTTACAGCTGCACGCACATCTGCGATGTTATCCTCAGTTCTGCTGGTTGCGGGTCTCCCAGAAAGTTCGTCAATATCGACATTTTGGGGCTGTCTTGAAAACATCTGAACCACTCGTACACTTGCGTGCAGCTCATACACTCCTCTCCATGCACGTTATGCAAATTTGCATAGGCCTCTCAGCAGGTATCACCATGACAACTTTCTGTCATAGTCAATGCGACGATCACACGCTACACAGGTTCCTTCCAAGCACTGCTGTAAACAGCGGAAGTGATCTAGAAAGCTAAAACTTGGTGTACCTGCACAACAAAGTTCATGGTAAATCTGTACCTAGCAGCTTCACTCTACGTTCTTTAGGCTCGTTAGAATGGCAACAGTCCAGATACTTATTGATCAGACCGCGTATATGTATATGTGAGTATGTATCTTGTGCCTGTAGGATCATTATGACTCATGACATTATTTTAAGGCATATTATAAAACCAATCATTTATACAGAATTTACCATGCAAATTGTCATTGGGCCTAGCGCTTGTAAACTAACATGTGTACAAACAGAAACCATGTTATGTATCAAGTAATTTTTAGTGTCCGAGTACAAGTGTCAGGAGGTCACAAGACAGATTCTTTAGACCACATACAACAGAAGCTAATAAATAGATTTAACAGGAATAATAACGATGAAACAAGAACCCCAACAGGTCAATGAAGCGTTTGTTGTCTTTCGTGATTATTTTGCAAATTCAAGTGACGATCACACCTGTATCAGGGTGTTTCCAAGTACAAACTGTGGCATGATTCCGAATCTATAACATAATTCTGAAGCAGTGATTATCCCAGAAATCTACATACTAATGCAATAGAATGCACTTTTCATATTTTCCTAGATCACCTTTTGTTTTGTATTTTACATTATATAAATTTGCAAAACTTCGTCACACGGATTTTTTTATATATGTAAATGCTCCCGGGAATTTGACACTTAAGCCATTGTTTATATATTATCATGATACTGGACGGAAGATTTTTTTCACATGTTGTAGGATTATTGGAAATATAAGTGAAAATCTTCATTGACCCGGGATTTATTAAACTGAACATTTGAACAATTCTGGCCTCTTAAGAAACATTACTAGGAGAAAAATATTTCCAAGTGCGATAAACTTTAGCATTAAGAAAACTTTCCTGTTCATACTTCAAATATTATTCATACTAAAAGTACATACGTCTTCAAATTGTTTTCCTTTGAGCAAAACAACTCTAATACAAGATTTACATCTTCAAGGCAAGTTATCTTAGGAAAACTTTAAGTCAGCTGGTTCCTACGAAAAATGATAAATCGTAATTAGTGAAAAATAATTGGTAAAGTCAAAAAACATTAGTATGCTAGGAAAGATATTAACTTTCTCTCTGGAATTAGGGCGGAATTGAGTTAAAATACAATTCAGAAAGATCATCGGATAGTATCGTTTTTCATCAGCACTACTCTTGAAGGCGCATGGCTCAGTGGTTACAGCGTCGAGCTTACGATCGTGAGGTTGTGAGTTCGAATCCCAGACCGGGCTGCGTGTTGTGTTATTGATCAAGACAGTTTATTTCACGTTGCTCCAGTTCACTTATTTATAGAAATGAGTTGCGACGTCACAGGTGCCAAGCTATATCTGCTGTTGCCTTTCCTTTGGATAACACTCGTGGAGAAGAGAGGCCGGTATGCATGGGCGACTGCTTGTCTTCCATAAACAACCTTGCCCTGACTTGTGCCTGGGAGGGTAACTTTCTAAGTGTAATCCCACGGTCAGTCAAAATATTCGACAAACACAAGATATGAATATGTTATAGCGGTGTAATTCGGTAATAATTGAGTGTAGACAGCGTAACCTTCACCTATAATAATCTTAAGGAGTTAACAGAACTGCAAACATATGAGAACCAGCCACAAGCAGTTTTAACAGTTTTAACGGGGAATAAGTTTTGAATGAAGTTAAATGATTTCAAACAATGGACTTGTACTTTTATAGGGAAGAATTAAAGCTTCCAGAGAAACACAAAACTATCAACACTTGATGCATTTTTATTAATATAAAAACACAGCAGAAATATTAGTGCCATATTTCTGTTGTGTGCACAAAAGGCGTATATTTTTTTTAAAATCAATTATATATTATATTGCTCAAAGGAATTTTTTCATATAATATTCATATAATAAGGAACAATGTAAACCTCCAAGTGTATTTTTAATTAAGTGTATATATCTTTCAATAATAGACAGAAAATCTCTATAAAGAAAATAAACTTAACCTTCTTACGATAAAAATATGTTTTCGTTAGCGTAACAAAAAATCTCCAACAATAAATTTCAATAATCGACTTATTAATATATATGTTTGTATACGTGTTTGTACGAATGTGCGTACATGTGCCGTGTGTCGTGTATGAATACGTGCGTATACTCACCAACGCAAAAACATAAACGTATGTAAAATTATATGTTAATGTTGATGTATTTGATAGAGTATATGAACTTAATGTAATCTCACTGATGAAAGTTTTTTATCGGAGAGACGTGCTCGGAATTCACATCAATCAATGATTTACGCAATGGAAAAGCATTCCAATAATTAAGCTTACATGATTTTATCTCTAAAATATGTATCCTTTTTCTCGAGCAAAATGTCAAGCTAGCAGTCTCAATTGCACAGCGTTCCCACATTAATATTATATTCATTTCCAACGTTACTGGCAATGGATGGAAGTGCAGTGGAATGTACTATATGCATAACAACAGGCTTTGCATTTCCCTTATTTAAGCTCAAGTCTCACTGTCAAAAAGTTACCAGCAATATATAACTCCTTAGAGGCGCTGAGCTGGTAGAAACGTTAGCACGACGGGCGAAATGATTAGCGGTACTTCGTCTGCCACTACGTTCTGAGTTCAAATTCCACCCAGGTCGACTTTGCCTTTCATCCTTTCGAGGTTGATAAATTAAGTACCAGTTACGCACTGGGGTCGATATAATCGATTTAATGTGTCTGTCTGTCTTCGTTTGTCCTCTCTGTGTTTAGCCCCTTGTGGGTAGTAAAGGAATAGGTATTTCGCCTGTCTTTACGTTCTGAGTTCAAATTCCGCCGAGGTCGACCTTGCCTTTCATCCTTTCGGGGTCGATTAAATAAGTACCAGTTACGCACTGGGGTTGATATAATCGACTTAATCCGTTTGTCTGTCCTTGTTTGTGCTCTGTGTGTTTAGCCCCTTGTGGGTCGTAAAGAAATAGGTATTTACGTTCTGAATTCAAATTCCGCCGAGGTCAACGTTGCTTTTCATCCTTTCAGGGTCGATAAATCAGGTACCAGTTGCGTACTGGCGTCGATCTAATTGATTGGCCCTCTTCCCCAAAATTTCGGGCCTTGTGCCTAGAGTAGAAACGAATACATTACAACTTCTGTTTGACTGCAGGTCAACCATTATCGAGCAGATTTATGTTCAGAAGGATACCATCCTTGATAACCCGATCCCTTTTCTAGCATTTTGTTAGACATAAATCCAATTTACATGATATCAGGGTATAATTTTATGAAGGATATGCATTGTTGTTTAGTTGTCCTAACTTGTGTTGCTGTTACTGCTGTCGTTTGGTCAATGGTCAGTCTGATATCAGGATTTTCAGCTGTGTGCCATGAAACGCGAGCTTTTCTTTTCGCTGTGCTTCCTCGGGATCATGACATACAGGAATTTTGCAATCAAAAATTGATTCTGCCGGGAACAAAGATTTACTGTGACCTGTGGAGAGCATACCCGCTTACTCCAAAGACACCAGGTTACATATTTCGGTACAGATACAGACAATCGCGATTTCCAGTATGTCGGCAATAGAAAATTACGACTGGTTAAAATTATATAATTAAGCTCGTAACATTTTTATTGTAAGTCTCCAGAAAATTAGGAATGTAATGTTCATCATCTGTATACAAACTATATCAGTGTAGAATTTTTGAACAAAAACAATCTCGTGAAAATTTGAAATAATTTAAGTGGTTGGAAAATTTTTTTAAAAAATCCAGTTCAGGCAATTGCTTTGCAAATGGTTGCTAAATTAAATGGTAACATTTTAGCAATAGTTCAAGAGAAAAATATAATTTAGCAAAGTAAACAGCAAGAAAATGGGAAAGAAAAGGAAATTTGAAAATAAATAATGAAAATAGTTATGAATTTTCCCTCAATTATACATCGCGCTAGGGCATCCCTTCAGAAGCTTTTGTAATACACCGCCACACACGTTTCAAACACATGCACACATACACACACATGATATTACTATGAGTAACTACGTAGCTTAAGTCCGGCGTGTCTTGCACCCTTCCAAGCATCTTCCGAGAAGTCAGCGAGGTGGTGCTGATGAA
>NC_043008.1:17971553-17974053 GCF_006345805.1 Octopus sinensis
GTCTGAACATCACAAATACCTTTTTACAACAGCGAAATCGTTGTAAGACGACCTGGATGTATCCTAGATCTAAGGATTGGCATCTCATTAACAATGTTATCAATAAGACACGAGATATTAGGGATTTAACATTACACTTCCTTTCATAACACCTGCTACCTCTCTGACCATTCACTTATCCGTAGTAGGGCTACGTTCCATCGGAAACACAAGACTACAACTGTCATCAGTGCCTAAGTGAATTAATGTTCTGAGTTTGAAAATTGTTGTAAAGCAAAATAAGCTCCCTATAGCTGTTTTCAAAAAACTTTCCAAAATTTTGATGAAAATTTTCAAAAACTTTTATGTAAATTTTCAAAAATCTTTTCAAAAACTTTCATGAAAATTTCAAAAAACCTTTCAAAAATTTTTCGAGAATTTTCATGACAATATTTTTTTAAATTTTAAAAAGATTTTCATTAAAATTTTATTATTATTATTATTATTATTCTGGTCACTGACCTGGAATCGAACTCGGAATCTTGGAGTTAGTAGCCTGCGCTCTTAACCACTACGCCATGTGCCCATATGAAATTTCTGAGTGATGTTCCTCTACCCTTATTTTGAGGGGGCGGCATGTTTCACCTTTTTATAACCTACCACAGCTGCATGGGATGGGGTACACGCAGTTTTTGGTCATATTCTATTCTACTGCTGGTTTTACCCGAAGGAGATATTAGTGAAGTGTTGTGTTACTCTTGAATACTGTCCTGATGTCATATGGGCCGCAGAACTTTTGTATCTTTTCGGAGAGGCCTTTCACATTGGGTAGACAGACTGCAGACAGTTTATTGGTTTGATCCCCTCTGTTCTTCATAATTGGAGTAGATAATAGTTGCTAAATATATTGTTAATGAGCTTGATCATTTCTTATATTCTTTGATCATTTATTTGTGTATTAATGGAAATCAATTACAATTTAATTCAATTTCGTTGAGTACTCTTCAGCAAATATTCAGCGCGAATATAGATGATATACATGTATAACCCATAGATAATGCCTTTTTTAAACACTTCTTTTATTTTTCAAACTTAAGATAAACAAAGTTCATTTTTAATCTAAAATATGCTCTTCTTCATTTTCCACAATGCTCTTCCATCTGTCTGGTAGGCTTGTTAGACACCTCTTCCAAATTCACTTGCTCGACTAAAAGGCGGTGCTCCAGCATGGCTACAGTCAAATGACTGAAACAGATGAAAGAATAAATGAATAAAAATAAAAGAATATATAGATATATATATATATATATATAATATATATATATATATAATATATATATATAGAGAGAGAGAGAGAGAGAGAGAGAGAGAGACAGATAGACAGACAGACAGGCAGACAAAATGATAGATAGATAGATAGAAATGGCAGACAGACAGACAGACAGACAAAAAGAGAGACAGACAGAGAGATAGATAGATAGATAGATAGATAGATAGATAGATAGATAGATAGATAGATAGATAGATAGATAGATAGACAGATAGATAGATATACAAATGTTCAATATTCCTAACTAAAAATATTCATTCTAGTATATGTTAGCGGTATATTTGTATCAACAACGTAGTATACGAGTATTGAAACGATATTCGAGGTCATCGAAATGTTTTCTTTTATTTCTACATATTGATATAATATTATTTAAATAGATATTTGTATATTGTGTATAACAGCCATGACATTATGTGCAGCAGTTGTCATCTGTATAACACTAGAATATATTGTTGTATATGAAATCTGCAGCCATGAATAGATAATATCCTCTGTTTGTATATTGAGACAGACATATTTACAGCTACGTATACTTGTTGAGATGTCGTGTACTTTCAGCCATTAAATATTATCTTGCCTAGATATAAAAGCAACGACTGAACTAACAATATTTGTTTATTTCTTATACGTATGTGTGTGTGTGTATGTGTGTTTGTGCGTGAGTATACGTGTATTTTCGTTTGGTATTTTGTTTGTAAGAATTTTCCTGTGAACTCATGTTTTGAAACAAATTTTCCTGTATGATCGGTGTACTGACTCTCCTAATATATACATATATACATAATATATATATATATCACGTGATCACGTGAACGACCAGACCATCAGATGTTGTCAAATATCGCTGGTCACAATGCGTTCGCATTGTTTTAGCCTTTGAATGACGCCACCCCGCTGGCTAAGCGAGCAGGCCAATATATATATATATATATTTTTCGGGTTCGGTAGCGCATACTTATCATAAAATTAGTCGCACCTACTTCTCGTCATTCCAATTTTAACATTGTTCTTTCAAGATTTCTTCGTATCTTCTAAAATAAGAAAAAGTACTATCTTCTTCTGAGTTATAAATAAATACTCCATCTGAATTTGCTACGCCGTCTGAAGAGAATGAACCTGAAGTAGTTTCAGACTCCTACGTTACTTACGAGACTACCAAAACGCACACTACTAATACTCCCGACTTCT
>NC_043008.1:17979053-17986553 GCF_006345805.1 Octopus sinensis
AATACATAGAGAGCCATATATATTCATGTATACATACGCATATAAATTGTGATAAACTAATATATATGTGTGTATGTGTTTGTGTGTGTGTGTGTGTGTGCATATGATAACAATTATGTATACATATGTATGTAGATATTGATAGATAAGCATATAGATACACAGACATATATAAATACATACACACTCATATATGTATAACACATACATACACACTTATACACAGACATACAAACATACATATACTTATATATATATATACATATATACTTATATATACATATATACATATATATACATATATACATATACATATATGTATACATATATATACATATATATATAAATTAGAACAATCAAATTTTACATCACTCCGTATTTGTGGAGATTAATTTAGTTTTAGTGTTCTTTTTGTAGCTTTAGATTTCATTTATTCTCTGCCACCATCTCTCTCTCTCTCTCTCTCTCTCTCTCTCCTCTCTCTCTCTCTCTTCTCTCTCTCTCTCTCTCTATCTCTCTCTCTCTCTCTCTCCTGCTCTCTCAAAATTTCCTCGATTTTATATTAATGTCCCAGTTAGTTAAGGGTCCATTAATGTGTTTCTAGTGATGTCCTGCTAGAATTTTCTTATTTTTCTTTTCATTGTTAATGACACAGCCGTTCTTCTCATTCAGTATTTCCGCACCACTGGTTTTCAAGACAATTTTAAACAAGGGACAAATTGTAGTGTTGCAGATATAAAAAGGCAATTATATTCTACTGGTTTCCGCATTAGTTTACAGCGATGACAGAGTAAGTATAGAGAAGTTTATATCAATTATTTCTTGGAATCAAACGCGTAACCAATACTGGCAGTCAATACAGATCTTAATTATATTGCGCACTAATCTATAATGTAATTTATTGTGAAAAGTCTTTGGTCTTGCGCCATTATTAAGAAGCCATCTGTCTTGGTGTGTATAGATCTAAAATATATGGAACTTTAGATGCAATATACTTTTGTCGCCATCTTCTTTGTTTGCTTCACCGAGAATATTGTCTGTCGAGATATTTCTCTAAACTATTTGGTTTGGAAGATGATATATTCGATATAATTTAACCTTTTAGCATTTATCCTACAGTCTTTTATTTATATAATAAGGAAGAAAATATAAACCTATCAACTTTTTGCAGTATTTACATATAAACACGCAGACACATACACACACCCATCATATGTGTGTGCGTATATGTCATAGTGCATATGTGTGATTATACTTTTATGTGTATGTACTTATATATCTGATCTTTCCTTTGTATATTTACTCAATGTCATTACCTGGAAGGTGCCGTGGTACATTAAGTTCATTCCTGTATTTATGTCTTTAAAGTTTGAAATATGTATATCATTTTGGTTTGAGATCACATTTAGGACTTTACTGAGAAGGGATTTCCATTCAATAATTATTAAGTAACCGCAAATGCTTCGAGCGTTCCATTTATTCCCCAATAAAAGTGATTTATAGCCGAGGTTCAAGGAGAGACCGACAACAAGCCTGCTAGCGGAAGTAGATTTCCAGCTAAATACATTAGGCGTTTCAGTAGTTGAATAATGTTTATCATAAAACTTAAAGAACATGTACACCGGAATATAAATACAGGTGGTTGACATCAGGTAATTTGGGGGACAAAATCTTAGTAATTGCTGCTCATGGTATTTAAATGTATCGATAATATGTGAAGAATATTGTTATATTAAAAATCGAAGAATATCCACTAAAATATGTTATAGTAGTCCATACTTTTACAGTTAGGAACAATTTCAGGGATTATACATGCAGCTGTAATTCAGAAATACTCTCATATTGAAGCATTAAGCTAGATTTTTATATCTCATTTCCCTTTGGTGAGAACATTTGGTAGAGAAATGCTTTTCGAAAACGAACAATATAGGCAACATACGTAGTTATTATAACATCTAATATATCTAATTAAAATTGAAGAACAGGTGTGTGTTTTATTATGCGATAGATTACCAATAAAAGAAAAGCATACACACACAGCAACTGTGAAGTTATATTGTTTGATTTTAATAGAAAGCATTCTAAAAATGTGATAAAATGTATAAAACGTTGCAATCCAAGCGTTGTAATATTGTTATACAAATATATCTGGCGACACAAAGAGAAAGATGACACTAGTATACGTAGCCCAAAATTGTATCTATGGGTTTGTCCGGAAAGTTCGTGCCGATTTATAGTAGCTTATCTTTCGACTTATTTTAGAACATGGTTGAGTC
This sequence comes from Octopus sinensis, assembly GCF_006345805.1. NCBI lineage: Eukaryota > Metazoa > Mollusca > Cephalopoda > Octopoda > Octopodidae > Octopus > Octopus sinensis. The sequence continues at coordinate 17,981,330 of NC_043008.1, forward strand.
CATAAAATAGAAATTGAGTCCATAAACTAGAAACCTCCAATTAGAGCACAGTTTAAGCTATCTTTTCGTAGAAGAAGGTTTATGTTCCTATAACCTGTGTTAATTCTGTAACCCTTTAAAATGGAAGATAAGAAAGTCCATTTTCGGCACTTGATGCTTTGGGAACCAGACAAAAATTGTTGCTGCTCGGCTGGGATGTGTTACCCTACCTTCCATATTCACCAGATATTGCTCCTTCCGATTTCCACTTATTCAGGTCTCTGCAGAATAGTCTTTACGGTAAAAATTTCAATTCCTTGGATGACGTAAAAAGATACCTTCCTGAATTCTTTGCGATGAAACCACCTCAATTCTGGGAAGAGGGTATTTTCAAGTTAAAGGAAAGATGGAAACGCATTGTGCAACAAAATGGTTCATATTTGGTTGATTAAAAATGTAATGGCAAGTATTTATTGACCGTTTTCTTGCCTTTAAAAATCGGCACGAACTTTCCGGTCAGCCTAATAGAAGCTATCAATCCTGATGCACAATTAAGCAAATCAATTTACATGGATCTGGTATGAAATCATTCATGTAACCATTTTTATGAGAACGTCAAACATCAGAAGAATCGGTTCCAAATATACAAATAAACAAAATATTTAAGGAGTAACAATAAATAAATAAATTTGAGCTGTCGCCGCAAATATTGTTTGTACATACACCACAACGTAAATTGTTGATGAGTAGCTACACTAAATCATCTTATTAAATAAGAAACCTAAAATATTTTATCTTAACATTAGGAAAGAGGAAAAGAAATCTAGAAATATAAATCATTGAAATTTAAATGTTTAACATATTTCTATCTAGAATTCATAATTAATATCTCTAGCACTGATTTTTCGCTTTTTTAGCTTAATTTTAAATATATTAACAAACTTGTAAATTAAGCCATCACTTATAATCTCTCTGTAAGGATAAGTGAAGACCCTCAATGGAGTGCATCGCTAATATTTACAGCGAAGCTACTGCACATTCACAGGTATACACATTACAAGGCGGCGAGCTAGCAGAATCGTTAGCACGTCGGGCGAAATGCTTAGCGGTATTTCGGCTGCCGTTACGTTGTGAGTTCAAATTCCGCCGAGTTCGACTTTGCGTTTCATCCTTTCGGGGTCGATAAATTAAGTACCAGTTAAGCACTGGGGTCGATATAATCGACTTAATCTGTTTGTCTGTCCTTGTTTGTCCCCTCTATGTTTAGCCCCTTGTGGGTAATAAAGAAATAGGTATACACAGTACAGATACTAAACTGATTACGTTAAATTTGCTTGGTAACATAATCCATTATTTGCCACTTCCCTCTGCATTTTTAACACTACCTCAGATGTATCTACTTTCGGTGCTTGTTAACCAAGGGTATTGTATTTTCCCCTTAATTAAAATAATTAAGAAATGAAATATATTTGTGTGTGTGTATGTACGTATGCATGCATGTATGCATGTATGTATGTATGTATGTATGTATGTATGTATGTATGTATGTATGTATGTATGTATGTATGTATGTATGTATGTATGTATGTATGTATGTATGTATGCATGTACGTATGTATGTATGTGTGTATGTACGTATTCTGTATGTGTGTATGTATGTCGTTATTCAGTTTTATTTTAAGATTTCTTGCCAATAGGGAAAGATTCGGTTTCTAACCTAGATCCAAAGCCCTTTCATTGGAATTTCAACATCAACAACAAAGTATTCTTTTTTGTATGTATATGTGTATGTATATATGTATATATGTATGTATTTATGAATGTGTATGTGCAGATTTGTATGTTTTATTTTACGTATGTATTCTCATGCATATAGTTGCATATCTAGACATGTTTATATATATATTTGAAATATAACTTTCTGTAAAGTTTTATAGATTTTTAATGTGCCAGTGTTGGATTGAATTAGTAGTCTTCGAAATAGCTTTCTCCTTTCTGATTTTGAGAAGCCTAATTTCTCAAGATTGGTATATAGGCAGTGTACTACATATCCCAGGGCCACTATAATTACAGGTATAAACCTGATACATGCACACATCAGACGATGAATGACACCAATAAAAAAAACTAAATAGACAGCAGTCACAATTTATAACAAATAATGCTCGATGCCTAACATAAATATGATAAAGTAACGTGAAGAGTAATGAAACAAAATGTGCATACCACCAATCTGAATGGGAAATTAGTCAAATTTATACTACAAAATGCAAAGATAGGATTGCATCAGAAGGAAAGGCAAGTTTCTAATGAAGACTTGATATCATCAGTGGTAGCTAAAAATTTCTACGGTGACTGTTATTCTCAATATTGGTTGCTATTGCATGGGAGTCTAGCTTGAGTGTAACCACCATAATATACGAATTTCATCCCGTAAACTAGGTGTAAACATGGATGAAAATAAATGATTTTAATAGGGATTTTTGATTTCCAAGATGGAACAACATACATATTTTGGGGAACATAAGTGTTAATATATTAGACAGCATATAGCAAGAAATCAGTTTTTTAAAAATATTTTTTATATAGAATATAATAGACAAGACGTCGCAAATCGCTACAGGTACCAATTGCACTAATGAAAGATTTTAATAAAAGCTGGCTGAATGTCTAAGGGCAAGAAGACAGGTCTGGCTACGTGATTTTGTCTTCATAGTTATTATAATCACAACAATTGTCTCCTACCTTATCTGCAGTAGATGTTATGTCGTACGTTCGGATGCCTCTACTGCTCAACTCTTCTCTGCTCCACTACTCTGTTCTAGTCTACTACCTCTACATCTACGTATTGGGCTAGTCTACTTCATCGTCTGGAAGCGTCCACAAAACACCTCCCCCTTTTGAATTTTTTAAACCCGAAGTTATCAATTTTATTTCCTCGGTGAGAAACCGGCATATCTTTTTCTCTTAGCGTTAATTTCCATCATTTCTGTAGGTTTTCTCTTCCTGTTCGACCTACATGTCGGTTCTGCTTTTGCTTGTGGTTCTGGGACCTCGAACACCTTTGCTTGTAGTTCTGGGACCTGGAACAAATCATACCATGAATCCATTGGTTCTTCTCGCCTCTCTTGGTTTTTTATATATATTTTTTTTATTGATTTAAATGCCTTCTATGTTCATATTTTGGTCCTTTTACCATGTACATCAAGTTACGCAGACGTCGAGAGAGTTGTTCGACATAACAGTAGACTTAAATCTTGCGTCGGAAAAATTTGCTGAAGTAGATAACATGTAACATACAAGAATAGCATATATGGATGGAGTCATGATTATGAAATGAAATTTCTCATTAAATATCTCTCTTACTGCACTTATATATTGAATCCTCGAAAGGTAACTTTCTATAAACAATAATCAGAACTTTTCAATAGTGCAGCTGTAGTATATATGTTATGTAATCTCGAAATTAAATTTTCTAATAGAGAATTAGAAAAAGTGATCGGCAGGATTTCAAAATTTAATGTTTCAAATGGAACCTGATAATTACACGGGAAGACCCATTCACACGTACACACATAAACATAAAAACACACACACACACAAACACACATATATATACTCACAAAAACGCATACTTGAGTATATGTATATGTGTGTGCGTGTGTTTATTTAGATATGGGTTTTTTTTTTCTGTGCTGATGTTAGTGTATTCATAAGACTTAATAGGTGATAATATTTCTCTAGAGGAATTCGGTTTGGGCATTGTTATGCAATCTCTATTGTTGTAGGTTAAATGTAGTTAAATGGTTTCAACAAGTGAGAGCTTTATAACACGTGAGGGTGTAATAGAGAAAGAGTAACAGAAAGAAAACTTTTAGATTCCATATTAATATACAGTGCCTGTGTGTTAATTATTAAGTGTTCAGATGCCAACTAATGTATAGCTATATATTCACAGTGAGGGCGCGTGGCTTAGTGGTTAGGGCATTCGGCTCATGATCGTAAGGTTGTGAGTTCGATTCCCGGCAACGCGTTGTGTCCTTGAGCAAGACACTTTATTTCACGTTGCTCCAGTCCACTCAGCTGGCAAAAATGAGTTGTACTTGTATTTCAAAGGGTCAGCCTTGTCACTCTCTGTGTCACGCTGATTATCCCCGAGAACTACGTTAAGGGTACACGTGTCTGTGGAATGCTCAGCCATTTGCACGTTAATTTCACGAGCAAGCTGTTCCGTTGATCGTATCAGCTGGGACCCTCGTCGTCGTAACCGGCGGAGTCTTTAATATATTCACATATTAACTACAACTCCATCACTCACATACACAATCAAACACACCCACATATACAGTTTACAGTTTCCTCTTCCTGTAAGGTAAGATGAACAATACAGTACTCCATCTAATGAGAGATAAATATCGTTTAATGTAAACCGTATTAAAGTAAGAGCTACTAATAGTTTCTTGCCTATAAATCAAGTGGTTAGGCAGGTTTTATAACGTGCATTGTGTCTCCAAGCAATCCCTAAGCTCTGAGTACATGGTGTGCTCTGTTTGAAAATCAGCACGATGTCACATGTGAAGCGATAAGTTAAAGCATGAAGGATGGTGACAAAAGTGGAATGAAAAGTGGAAAGAAACGGGAAAAGAAAGGAAGGAAAAGAAAGAAAATTAGAGAGAGGCCCTCTTTGACCGTAGAAGTCATTATTAAATTTGTTGTAGAATAATGCAACAACGAGAGGTCCAAAAATTCAACGGCGAGTGGTCCAAACATCTGTGCAATCAGGAGATGGTGATGTCCTCCAGTTCACCAAATAAAAGTTTGTCTATATATTTGCATATGCTGAAAATTTTCGATCTGGAATCGTGCAATGTGATGGAATTCTTGGATCTAAAATGAATGTGCGATCTTTTAGTTAAGTACGCGTTGCGTTTATATACGGCACGGATTTTGTCCACGATTCTCCATTTGATTGTACGTGGCATGCAGTCGGTTTCGAGCCTCATATGTGGCTAACCAACCTAGTAGCTTTACTCTCGTTGCAGTGCCGGCAAGAAGACTGGTGGTCTGGATAACGTCTTTTAATATTTTCTTCGAGTAGAGCGATGTAAATTTTCTTTTCAATTACGTTATCTTGAAGGAGAGAAAGAAGAAAAAATTTGTTGATATATTTGCAGCTGGTCAGTCAGGTCAGTTAGTCTCCTTCTTCTTCCTTTCCTTCTTTTTTCTTTAACACTCTTTTCAGATC
>NC_043008.1:17991553-18031553 GCF_006345805.1 Octopus sinensis
TATTATCTGATATTTAAATCAGTCGCATATATTTTGCTGTCTTTAGAATGGGATATAGAAAATGTCACCCACTACTATTCCGCTATAAAAAAAACAAGGAGAAATATTGAGATATAAGAAATCTCTTTGAGAGAAGTGAGATTGTGATTTCGCTATAGTGTATCATATTAACTTGCCAATTAATTTTGTCAAAGTGATTACCGTGGAATTGCAATTCTGCAACGATAAAAAATAAATATTAATTTAAATATGTTTAAATAAGAAGTGTAGGAAATTAAATATATACGCACACATATACATATATATGGATGCATTTTCCTCATATAAAGGCGCAGGCGTAGATGTGTGGTAAGAAGATAGCTTCATAACAACATCGATTCTGGGTTCAGTTCCACTGCGTAGCACCTTGGGCAAGTGTCTTTTACTATATCCTCGAGCCGACGAAAGTCTTATGAGTGGATTTGGTAGACGAAAACTGAAAGAAGTCTCTCATATATATATATATGTAATATTATATATATATTTATATTATTATTATACACACACACACACACGCACACACACACACACACACACACACACACATATATACATACATACATATATATATATATATATATATATATATATATATATATATATAAATATATATACGCACACTCCCAGAACCACGTTAATAGCTTAGAAGTGTAATTTAGGATTTCCCAGTTTTCTGTGAATCAGTTTTGATAAAACTTTTCCCAATTGCTTTGCACACTACGGCAACACTATTGTGGTTATGTTTTCATTATTCAGTGTAACATCCTTTTTTTATTTCAGATTCTTCAGTTTTGGGGCGAAACACACTAAAGCTTTTCAATGAAAAGAACCCATCTAGATTTTTTCTTTTTTTCAGAAAATGAAGAGTAATAATGCATATTGAACATACATTGGGTTTATATTTAACAGAAAGCTATAATAGTATTATATCATTTGTTGACATAATGAATTATTTGGCCAATTCCTTGGCCACATGAGCGCCAAGGAATTTCCAAGATTGTGACAGCTAGGAATTTAAGTAATATTGACAGCATGTTACGTGGTAGACCTGGATAAACAAGCAAAGCCATTTTCACCGCTTCCGGACTTCCTCATGTACGAAAAACCACGAGAAATCGCATCCTCGGAACCTTGGCTTCCGTGCAAGAACCCCTGAAACTGCCTCCTCACAGGAGTTTGAGGCTTCAACTGGGTCAAAAGTAGATATGAGTTTTGTTCTGTTCACTGACGAAACCAGGGCGACTCTTGACGAAACTGACGGTTTGGTAAATAGTTGGGTCTATTTTGGAGATGAGCGTCACCAACCTTTACGACGTCAACAACAGAGTGGGGTAGTCATGTTGTGGGCTGGTATCACTGGGGACAGACTTGTTGACCTTGTCAGGGTGCCTGAAGAGGTGTAAGTGAGCACAGCCGCCTACTGCAGTTTCCTGAAGGTCTTGGATTCCTGGATAGATGACATACCTCTGTCACTTCTAAGGAAGCTCGGATTCATTCCTGGCAATGCTTCCTCCCACTCTCCTATGACGAACCAAACATCCCTAGAGCCTTACAGCATTCAGGGTGAGAGATTGATGGTGTAGCCGCTAGCATCTCCGGATATCAACCTGACTGAAAATCTTTTGTCCATCATTAAACAAAATGCTTATGCCAATGGACGCCAGTTTACCACGAAAGATGTGTTATGGGTAGCCATCAATAAATGATATTATATTATTATGATTTTCTGTCAAATATACTCTCAATGTATGCTTAATATGTATCATTACCCATTATTTTCTGAAGGATAAGAAATGCCAAGATGGGCTATTTTCATTCAAAAGCTATTAGCGCAGTTCACCCCAAAACTGAACAATTTGAAATAAACAAGAAAAGACGTTACACAGAATGATGGAGACAGAACAATGGTGTTGCCATAGTGTGCAAACCAGCTTAGAAATGTTTGATCAAAATCGATTCTCAGAAAACCGAGAAATCCTAAATTTCACTCCTTAGCCATTAGCGTGGTCCTGAGTATATATGTCTATATGTGTGTGTGTGTGTCTTTGTGCCTGCGTCTGTCATCCCACCATCGCTTGACAACGTCTCCGTAACCCAGCGGTTCAGCAAAAGACACCTGCAGAAGTACTAGGCTTACTAAGTCCTGGTATACATTTCTTAGACTAAAACCCTCCAAGGCAGTGCTTCAGCTTTGCCGCAGTCAAATGACTGAAACAAGTAAAAGAATAAAAGGATATATATAAATGTGTATACGTACATTTATTTTTGTACGTACGTCCATACGCGCGCGCACAAGCACACACACATATACACACATATTTGTGCAGCAAGAAGTGTTGGTGTGGACACCCTACTACTTGAACTCCTCAACTTTTTCAAGTAGTTCTCTCGACAGGGTTGTGTAAATCCAGGGTTGCTGACAAGTTGCCTCAAGAAGGCAGATATCATCTGCAAATGCAAGTTCTGCAAGCAGTTCTGCTGGGTAGCGTGGACTCCAACAATACATACACATATATATACATACACATACATACATGCATACATACTTACATACATACATACATACATGCATACATACCTATTTCTTTACTACCCACAAGGGGCTAAACACAGAGAGGAAAAACAAGGACAGACAAACGGATTAAGTCGATTATATCGACCCCAGTGCGTAACTGGCACTTTATTTATCGACCCCGAAAGGATGAAAGGCGAAGTCGACCTCGGCGGAATTTGAACTCAGAACGTAACGGCAGAAGAAATACGGCTAAGGATTTCGCCCGGCGTGCTAACGCTTCTGCCAGCTCACCGCCTTGTATACATGCATACATACATTACTGTACAGAAGTATCATATATGAAATGTAAAGTGTAAACTTGAAGAGTAAGCGCTTTAATAAACAATTTGTGTTGCTGTGAAATTTTCTATTTCACGCCAGCACTTGTTTGATCATCTTCTAACGCCTGCGTTTGGATCGGGATCTCATTTTCATCGTTAAATAAACTGTAGATTTTAACAAGTTACTGCTGAAACCCAATTTGTATATAATGGAGTTGGTTTCTTTAAACTAGGTAACAGCGCACTAGCTGGCAACGTAAACAAATGAATTACTATAAGCACTACCTTGCGATTTTTAAGTGTAATAGAGAAGAAATGCGTTTATTCACACTTTGAAAAGTAGATTTTGAAGGTACGCAAAATGTGTTTCCTTTAGTAGTCAGCCAATGAAATCACTCATGTATTATGTTGAGTCAAATGTTTTGCAATGTTTTAGTTACTCCACCGAGGTCGACTTTGCCTCCCCATAAATTTCTGCCTTGTGCCTAGAGTAGAAATATTTTGGTTACTCCACCGAGGTTGACTGCCTTTCATCCTTTCGGGGTCGATAAATTAAGTACCAGTTGCGTACTGGGGTCGATATAATCGACTAGCCCCTCCCCCAAAATTTCGGAACTTGTGCTTAGAGTAGAAAAGAATATTTTGGTTACTCCACCGAGGTCGACTTTGCCTTTCATCTTTTCAGGGTCGATAAATTAAGTGCCAGTTGCGTACAGGGATATAATCGACTTGCCCCACCTCCCAAAAAAATTTCGGGCCTTGTGCCTAGAGTAGAAAAGAATATTTTTGGTAACTTATTTCATTTATTCGTCAATTCACAACAAAAGTAGCTTAGCATTTAAAGTAAAATCCATCGTGTTGTACAGTCTGAAGCCATCGTTCTGTTAGTCCTTTGATCCCAAGCTGATAGCAGTTCTTGTTCAAACAAAGAACTCCTTCACTGAAGTTTCGACCTTCCGAACCTGTTGTCAAACATGGCTGTTTCGAACTCAAGGTGATGCTCTGCGCCTGGTGGAACTATTGAGGAAGCACAATAGAGGAAAGAAATCATTACGAGTTCGTTACGGATGGTTGAACCATCAATGCTAATCTGTACCCCGAACAGCTGAAGTGGATCTATACCCATGAACCGTGCCGCAACAATACCCGCAATGCTTAACAGAAAGCGAGCTATGCAGCTGCAAGAAAATGCAAGACCTCATATTTCTCGAATGATCAGGAATAAACTCACGGAGCCAAAAGGAATTGAGCTGATGCCACACCCAGCATATAGCCCGGCACTAGCTCTTTTGAATTATTACTTGTTTTGATCCATGGTTCACTTTCTTTGCTCGCGGCGCTTCGTCAGCCAAAAAGTAGTTGAAGAAGAACTGACATCTGCGTTGGATCAAAAAACTGGGAGGAGATAAAGGCAACTTCAGACCGTACAACACGATGGCTTTTACTCTGAAGGCTAAGCTACTTTTGTAGTAATTTGAAGAATAATGCAAATAAGTTACCAAAACACTGCAAGACGTTTTGCCTCAACACAGTATATTATTCATTTAGCCCACATCCCAGATCAGTTTCTAGTTACTCTCCACAGAAGCAAAATAAATTGTTGCTAAAGGCGATTTATAAATCGAATGCCTTCCCGTTTTCTTTTTTTTTAATTTTTAGTCTTATCTTTATATATAAAAGTGAATTTGTGTGAGAGTCTGTCTACTCCGATTTAGATTCCTAACTACTCCCACATTTTGCAGTGCAGTTTAACCAAAAGCGGGTATCTTATAGTCGTGATTCATATCGAGCCCTTCTATGTATTAGCGCGCGTCTACGATGAGTCTACGATTTAAAAAAAAATTACCATCATTTTTCCGCATTTTTAATGCATTATTTGCTCGGTTTATATAAGGGAAGTAACTCTCTAAAAATGCTTATATAGTTATTTCCCTTACAAACCCGAGCAACGCCGGGCGATACTGCTAGCGTTTACTAAAAATGTACGTGGCTTTTGCGGAGTGGTTGCTTGCCTCTGGGTCAAAACATACAATTACAGATGAAATACACACTCAAAGCGTTGCCTCACGGTAATCTCATAATAAATGCATATACACTCTAATACACACACACACACACACACACATATTCTTTGTTTTAGGCTTGCTAAGGATAAATGCATTTTCTCCTGCCAGTTCCCGCAAAATAAATGCCGTTATAGATAGTGACCCTTCGGAATTATTTGGCTATCCTGATACAGTATACTTTGCTATACTGATATAGTGTTTAAAAAAATGGAGTTACTGTTCAAGAAGTATAACAAAATATCCTTGAGTTTCCTTATGAATTTGCACTCAATACCAGGCAGATGAAAATACCTGTGTTTTATGGAGAAAATCCAAATCAAAATGGTATAACTTAAATTGCTTGAGACAGTCGAATTGTCGCTGCAGTCTAAGCTCCCTTTCTGCTGACATTGCTGAATTTGATCCTTAATTAAGTCACTAAATATTTTCAATCTGACAATTTTGGCAATGGATATCCATAGATTATAGATAGCTGTATATATTTAACTGCATATTTGAAAGCGTTCGAATACCTTTTAAAGAAGATTGACAGATAAATTGTAATGGTATAAAAGAAGTCTCAATTATTAACCTGTTCTATTGTATTGACTAGAAAATTAAAATCAGATTCTCAATAAAATGTGACATCTCCGCAGACATTTCAGAACATCGAGAAGAAAAGTAAACTATAGTGCTTTTAAGAATTCCAAGAAGAAAGCAAATGATGTAGCGCTTATTTTATTCGATATATCGTATGTAATTTCCGGAACAAATCTACGACAGGAAAATAACGTTCACGTGTAAGTAACTAAATATATATTAACTGCAACATGGAATTCAAAATCAATTCACTAAATATATGGTTATATTATCGATTAAATGAGAAACTGTTGGATTGTAGAATCAAACGCCAGAAAAAGAAATACCTTCTTGTATTGAAGTCTATATTTTTCTATATTAAAGTCTCAGCGCGACGTTCACATTTATTTTTTCGTTATCGACGAAGCGTGAAGGTGGCTGGCGAGTTGGCAGAATTGTTAGCACGCTGGACGAAATGCATAGCGATATACCGCCCGTCGCTACGTTCTGAGTTCAAATTCCGCCCAGGTCGACTTTGCCTTTCATTTTTTCGGGGTCGATAAAATAAGTACCAGTTGTACGCTGAGGTCGATGTAATCGACTCGTCACCACCTCCCCCAAGCTGTCCTTGTGGAAAAAAAATTGAAATAATTATTTAAGGTGGTAAGCTGGCAGAATCGATAGTACACCGGGCGAAAAGCTTAGGAGTATTTCGTCTGCCGCTAGGTTCTAAGTTCCAATTCCGCCGAGGTCGACTTTGTCTTTCATCCTTTCGGCATCGATAAATTAAGTACCAGTGAAACGTGAAACACTGGGGTCGATGTAATCGATTATCCACCTCCACGAAATTTCAGGCCTTGTGCCTATAGTAGAAAGGGTTATTGAAGAAGGGTTAATATAATCGACTAGCAGTCCAACGAAACATATCACATTCTGCTTGTTATATATATATGTATATGTATGTATGTATATATATATATATATATATATATATATCAGATTTATCGGGAGTGTCTTTGCACACATTTTTACAGAAATCTTTTGAATGTAATGGGAATTTTTTCTTTTTAAATTTGTTGGGGGGATAATATTAAGTAGAACAGGGTCTGTTGAGGAAAAGATATTGTGTCGTTATGCACTTAAGTGTTGTGAAGATAAACTGTGTAGGAGGCGCGTACCGAATATACTCTCAAGGGTTTGATCAACCCAGGGCTATATTAAAAGATACCCAACCAAGCTGCCACGCAGTGGGATTGATCCCGGAACAACTCATCCACAACAGCGCCTTCGCAAATATTCTCACTATGCCTTGATTTCCGTGTTTTTTTTTAGTGAAGCATGGTGATAAACTAAATGCTATATACGCTTCTAAAATAGATATTGCTTATAACCTGCAACTATGTGTTTTGTGGCAATTTATTGTCTTCTTTATCCCTAAGACAATTATTCTATCCTGACAATACAAAAAATACAGACACACACACACATTCACACAGATGCTGCTTATCTAAAGGACCTACAGTGATATCATTCCATTTCAGTGAGTTTCGAGATGATCGTCTGAAGCACATCTTTAGACGGAAAGTAGCTTCCGAATGAATGGTGTACGCATCCATAAATATTCACAGGGCATTTAATAAATAGTCTGGTATGACTGGCGCCAATACTACAGCTGCTGTTGTGCCTACGTTTGTATGCGTATTTCTTTTTTGATTCTTGGGTTTAGTTTTGTCTAATGTATTTCTTTTGGATTTATGAGTTTTGTTTTATAGCGGGGTTTAGTGTGTGTATGTGTGTGCGAATGTCCGTATGCTGTGAATGTGGTTCTATGATGTTATGCTGCGTGGGTTATTTGGTACGAGTGTGAGGGAGTATGATTGTGGGGGTGTAATGAGTTTAGAAGTGCATGCGTATACGTTTGGTTGTATGCGTGTGTATGCATATATTTACGTGGTTTTGCTTTCGCGTGCGTAGGAGTATGGACAAAGCAGATAACAGTAGGGTATTGTACGAAGTGACTAATGTGAGAGGAAATAGATTCTACGAGACAATTGAAGTTTTTGTGACTGCTTTTCATTGAGGCTTCATATTATACTTCCCGGATGTGCGTATTTGCAGTATTTGCACCTACGTGCATGTGAATTTTGGGGTAGGTTACAGTATATGCATTCGAGTAACCAAATTATTCGTAATTTGTTATCTTACTTTATGTGCACGTATTTGTGAATGCACATCCAGCGTGTACACAAATAGCAACGCACCAGAATCAGGCCTTTTCCTCTTATTATGTAAATAATTTTGTTTTCTTTGCTTATTTTTCTGGTAAAGATACAACAGTTATAACTAAAAAGACTTATCTGTTCGCCTTATGAACTAGGCCAGGATTTCTCAACGGGGTCCATATAAGATGTTGTGGGGTCGACGGATGGGATCTAGTTTTTTTCCATTCTCAAAATCTGCACTTCGGATCTTTTCGGTTTGACCGGCAGTTTTTTAAAATAATTTCCACGTATCTAAACACTTTTAAACTTCGTATACTGGTAGAATGTGTTTATAAAACAACTTTTTCTCTTGGTTTTATTGAGAAAACTCTATAGTTTGTAAGATATTTGTAGTTTTTTCTTCAATTTCAACCAATCAATGACGTCTATTGAGGTGAAAACATTCTGTGCCGTATGAATATGTCCCTCGTTTAAGAAACAGATTGGGTTTATTTACATTTCTGAAGAAAAAAAGATACCCTTCCCACCACCCTTAACCCTAACTAACCCTAATTCTAGCCCTAACCCTAAAACAGATTGAAATGCAATAGATCGATACTAGGGTCATAATTATGGGTGGCAATTTCATATGACACCGCTAGAAAAAACTGCCGGTCAAACCGAAAGTTCCTGCACTTCTTTGAAAGACAGTAAAAAAAGTCTGAAAATTGGTTTAAATAGTAAAGATTTCCAGTCTAATTGCTACGAAGGTATGATGGTGTGGAGAAAACAAATAGGAAGAAAAAGTTACAGAGCTTTAAAAATTAAAAAAATTGTGTATTCTTAGCCAATAGCGAGACAGAAATTTTCGGCGTTTAGCAGAGCGGTGTCAACTTTAAGACTGTACCTTGTGAAATTTATGGCTTTGCGTCTGTGAAATGACCTCTTCATTGTAGGTTTCTAAATAAACAGAAATACCTAATAAAATCATATGTATCATCTTACTGTTTCTTTTGTCTCTTCATTGATTTTAGGTTTTTTATTATTTTTTTTAATTTGTCATATCAATATATTTGTCTGCATGTGTTTATTTTATGCGTATTTCACTATTATGTATACCTGTCATATATTTGTGTACATCATTAATATATGTGTGTGTGTCTCCAAAACTTCACAGTTTAGTAACGTTTTCCTGTTTGTAAACTACGATAAGAATAACACTGGTCAAAAATTTGTCCCAAGATACTTGTATCTTATATGTTTTTGCATGAAGAATTCAAAATTATCTGTACTAAGTTCACATATTCCATTTACCTTCATAATGCCAAGAAACTGTATTCATATCGCAAATAACTTTTGCTATAAATGAAAAATATGTAAAATATTATGACAATTGACGCAGAATATCTATAATAAAATTCTAATTGATAAATATAATTTTTTATTAAAACAAAACACGCGGGTGAAGTAACTCTCGTAGTGTAAAGAATCAACACAAGCGTGTTGTAACAAAACACTTTTAAACTTCGGACACTGGTAGAATGTGTCATATAAAACATGTTGCACTCTTAGAATATTTGAGAAAAAACTTATATTTACTAAGATATTTCACCTTAAAGTTCTTGTATTTCGGTAATTTCAACAAATAAAATGACGTGTATTCAACAAGAAATTCCGGCGGTGTATATTTCGTTTGTCGCTGTTATGTCAACCCTAACCCTAACCCTAAAACCCTAACTCTAACCTATAACCCTAACACTAAAACCTTAAAACCAGTACAAACGCACGAACGATGTCATAAATAACAATGACAAAGGAAAAATTCACCACCGATAGTTGTTGTTGACAAACAACGGCAGTCATTTTATTCAGTTGAATACACGTCATTGATTGGTTGAAATTATCGAAATACGAGAACTTTAAGGTGAAATATTTTCGTAAATATAATTTTTTATCAAAAATGGTAAGAGTAAAACATATTTTACATGATACATTCTACCAGTGTCCGAAGTTTGAAAGTGTTTAGTTACAAAAAATTATTTTTTAAATCTGTAGGTCAAAGGTAAAGATCCAAGATCTGATTTTTTAAACATCGTATCACTGTGAGGGTCAACACGAGTAAAATAAGACTCAAAGAGCTCTATAGGTAAAAAAAAGAAAGTGGTTAAGAACTCTGGTCTAGACGGACAAACTGTATAAGGTGTTGCCTTGGAGGGGGAGAGATATGCGCGAGCATGATTAATGAATAATATCCAAAAGATATGAGTTTTGAAACACGTTGCTATTCTTCTCTCTAGCCCGGTGACAAAACCTCAACAAATAAAATTTTGACAAAGAGAGATTCGAAAAGTTACGATCGTGCTATTCTTTGTGTTTTGAGATATTCTACCTTGGATTGGTGTATTTAATGTACGCATCATATTTCAGGTTAAATAATTGTTATTTGTATTTTTGCTATATTTTGTAAAATGTGTAAAGAGGAAAGTAACAGTTTCGATATTATTCTACCTTCACCGCACAGGGAACTTTTCTTTTTAATTAAATTAATTAATTAATTTCTGCAGGAACATTGCATAAAATTATTTGGTCTTAATGTACATTATTTACATTTGACGGATGTTTGTCTTCATCTTGTTTGTTGTTAACACAACACTTCAGCTGATATATCCTCCAGCCTTCATCAGGTGTCTTGGGGAAATTTCGAACCTGGGTTCTCATTCCTAAGGTATTTTTCGGTGTTATTCTTCGTCTTATTATTGTTATTACTATTATATTCAGGTCACTGCCTGGAATCGAACTCGGAATCTTGGAGTTAGTAGCCCTCGCTCTGAACCACTATGTCACGGGCATATGACATAGTGGTTAAGAGCGCGAGTTACTAACCCCAAGATTCCAAGTTCGATTCCAAGCAGTGACCTGACTAATAATAATAATAATAATAATAATAATGATGATGATGACATCGAAAAATACCTTAGGAATGAGAACACAGGTTCGAAATTTCCCTAAGACACCTGATGAAAGCTAGAGGGTATATCAGCCGAAACGTTGTGTTAACAACAAACAAGATGAGGACAAATATCCGTCAAATGTAAATAATGTACATAATTCATCATCTCTTAAATATAGAACTGTATTGGTCTTAAGGGTTATAATAATGACGCCAGCATGTTTCGAACCAGTACCACACGTTTGTGACGCCAGTGGTGATGATTTTGCACTTAAGGAAAATGAAAGGTGAACATCAACTTTTATCCGATACGACTTCAGCAAGTATCGAAACCTCATTGGTCTGCTTGTATTTACTAACTTTTACTTACTACAGCAAACGAAATGTGATGAGATACGTTTCAAAATATATCTGTTTTTGCTACTAAATTTTCAAAGACTTGCACCAACTTGTTAAGGTTGAATTAAGCAACTCCAGGCAGGTGTTATACGTAATTGAAATGGTTATAGAATAAAGGGAGTTACGGCATCGATAACATGCTGATGTATTGATGAAAGAAAGATGAAAGTCCTGCTTGCGTGTAACTCAGCTGTTAACAGATGTGCGGCCATTGACAACTATAGAACAAAGTTCACAATAGTGAATCAAAGCTAGGAAATTAAATTTATCTTTAGTGTTTATTCCTCTCATCACATATGTTATTCAGAATTATCTCTTTACGATCTTCACAAATACGTGTAGTATTTATAATGAACTCTGGGTAGATATTTACTAATACCTCATCTAAATCTGTTTTGAATATCTCGTATCTATTTTTGCTTGTCTATATTTTTCAATGCACTTTGACGAAGTACGTCTAAGTTATTTGCGAGTGGACGGGAGAGGAGAGGAGTTTATTAAATCCACCCCAGTAATGTACTAGTAGTTGTAGTAATAGTTATTTTATAGATTGAGTATGCCTGCGAATAAATGGTATTTGTTGCGATTTGCACTTAGAAGGTGGTAGGTGAGGGTTTCTTACTGCCAGTCTGAAAACTCAATCTTTCCTGCATAATTTACATAATATTGATTTCTAACTTCGATGAAAGAACACACACTAAACTTAGTGGAAAGAAGAATTTCACCATAAATAACAAAGTACTTGACTGGACTTTATTTCATCGACGTCGAAGGCTAAATGCAAACTAAGCTCGGTGTAACTTGACTTAATATGACAAAGGTCCGTAAGAAGACACCCCACAGCATTATGTTCTATGCTATCAATTCTACACCTTAACTACACTTATTAATCCAAACCACCTTCGTAATATTCTCATGAGCCGGGGGTTTTAAAAGCAGGCTTTGGCATTCTAAAACAGTAGTTTTCAACCGGGGTCTATATGTCCCATGAGCATGAGGGTCCATATAAGATTTTTGGGAATAGTAAATCGGGGATCCACAATATTATTTTAAGGGCCCTGAAAAACATTTGCTTTAGATGTATGTATTGGTATCTATTGCGAGAAGCGGTTAGGAATTTTTTTCCTCTAGCATTTTATATAGATCAACCTACACAAGTTAATGTGTAGAAAACAAAATAGAAATTTTGAAAGAAATTTCTATAAAACTAGTTTTTAGACATAGAATGACTAGGGATGTCCACCGGAATAAAATATTAATCGAGAGCTGTCTACGCAATTTTAAATTGGGGATCCACAATAGAATTGTAAGGGTCCCTGAAAAAATGTTGCTTCAGATGTATGTATTGGTGTGTATTGGAAGAAACTGCTAAGTTTCTTTCTCTAATATTTTTACATAGATCACCTACACGAGTTGATGTGTGAAAAAAAAAATAGGAATTTTATAAGATTCTATAAATTTAGTTTTTAAACATCGAATGTCTATGGGTATCCACCAGAATAAAATAATAATCAAAGGGATCCATAGGTAAAAAGAAAAGTGGTTGTATAACCCTGTTCTAAAAGAAGAAACCAACTATTCCTTAAATCACACTCTACCAAATTTAAAAGTGAAGTACAGCACACTGGATAATGTAATTCTAGGTTCCTAAAATGACTCGACGCAGATACACGTAGGGTAGTTATTAGGGTGATTCTTGGGCGATGCGTTGTGTTCTTCATCAAATCCACCCACCCGGCAACGATGAATAATCGTGCGATGGACTGACGTCTCGTCCAGGAGATAGGAAATATAAGTCACAGAATCTTGGAAAACGGCTTTATGGGTCCATCGCTCGAAAAGGATATTTGATGCCATTTTATAAAAACTCTATAATTAAGGAGGAATTCTTTGGATCATTGGTCAGCTCGCACAGGGTTTACCTGATATGAACTATTAAACAGCAGGATATTCCCACGATAGAATAAGTACCAGACTTTTTTTTAAAAAAAGGACTGGGGTTGATTTCTTCGACTAAAATACTTCAACACAATGCCCTAAAAAGACACCAGTCAAATGATTGATACAAGGAAATGAAAGTTGTATATATATATATATATATATGTATATATACATATACATACATAAGTACATACATATATATA
Organism: Octopus sinensis; assembly: GCF_006345805.1. Taxonomy (NCBI): domain Eukaryota; kingdom Metazoa; phylum Mollusca; class Cephalopoda; order Octopoda; family Octopodidae; genus Octopus; species Octopus sinensis. The sequence goes on from NC_043008.1 coordinate 18,004,746, forward strand.
TATATATATATATATAAATACATATATATTCATACATACATATATATATATACATACATATATACATATATATACATATACATACATATATATATACATATAGATACATATATATATACATATAGATACATATATATATATACATATAGATACATATATATATACATATAGATACATATAAATATTCATATAGATACATATATATATATACATATAGATACATATATACATGTATATATACATGTACATACATATATATAAATAGATATATACATACATATACTTATAAGAAGGAAGAGACGGGTTTCCACACAGTTTCCATTTACCAACTTCACACACAAGACATTATTTTTCTCTGCTGCTACTACTACTCCTGCTACTACTACTGCTGCTGCTGCTGTTGCCACTACTACTACTTCTATACTGCCACTGCTGCTGTTGCTGCAACTACTACATCTGCTACTCCTACTGCTGCTGCTGCTACTACTACTACTACTACTTCTATACTGCCACTGCTGCTGTTGCTGCTACTACTACTACTACTTCTATACTGCCACTGCTGCTGTTGCTGCTACTACTACTACTACTACTACTTCTATACTGCCACTGCTGCTGTTGCTGCAACTACTACATCTGCTACTCCTACTGCTGCTGCTGCTACTACTACTACTACTACTTCTATACTGCCACTGCTGCTGTTGCTGCAACTACTACATCTGCTACTCCTACTGCTGCTGCTGCTGTTGCCACTACTACTACTTCTATACTGCCACTGCTGCTGTTGCTGCAACTACTACATCTGCTACTCCTACTGCTGCTGCTGCTGTTGCCACTACTACTACTTCTATACTGCCACTGCTGCTGTTGCTGCTACTACTAGCCAAATTGTCACGCTGTGAGGCTGAACCCCGAACCACGAGGTTGCCCATATAATGTGCAACTTTGCTGACAGGCAGGTCGTTTGAATCGAAATTCTTCGAAGTATTTATTCCTGTCATGTGTATTACTTTCAAAGATACAATAAAGTTGGAATTTTCAATTCATATAAAAACATTTCAATAAGATTTAAAAGTTATATTTCTCAGATGCCATGAGAAAAGCAGAAATATTTTATATGGCTAAACTAAAGATAAAAAGAGCTTTTTGACGCTAATGTTAAATTTCGATTTCATAGTTACAAGCACAACAAAGTGACAACGGTCCATGATGCACTGTTAAGTGTCTTAGGCGTGTAATGTTCTCGGAATACCCGAGGGAAGCTTTTCGAATGAATAAATTTTAAAATTCGCAAATATGTGATGATTGCATCTGAAACTCTATCAATGGGGTATTTTGCTTTGTTGTAGTAACAGTAGTAGTAGTAGTAGTAGCAGCAGCAGCAAAAGCAGTAATAGGTACAATCTTTGTCACCGCAGTAGTAGTAGCGACAGCAACAACTGTAGTAACATTATTAGCGGCAATAGCAGCAACAGTAGTAGTAGTAGTAGTAGTAGTAGTAGTAGTAGCTGCAGTAGATGTAATAGTGGCAGTATTAGTAGCAGCAACAGAAGCAGCAGCAGTAGTAGTAGTAGTATTAGCAGCAGCAACAGCAGCAGTGACAGTAGTTGTAATAGTAGTAGTAGCAGCAGCAGCAGCAGCAGCAGCAGTAGTAGTAGTAGTAGTAGTAGTAGTAGCAACAGCAGCAGTGGCAGTAGTAGTATTAGTAGTAGTAGCAGTAGAAGAAGCAGAAGTAGCAGCAGCTGTAATAGTAGTAGTAGTAGTAGTAGTGGTAGTAGTAGCAGAAGTAACAGCAACAGTAGAGAATCGTAGTTAAGATGCATTGCACGATATTCTGCAGCAGCAGTTTCTAATGAAAAATGATAATTCATACACATCTATAATTGTATTTGAATTATAATTTTATAATTACAGTAGCTGCTGCGAGAAGGAAATCTTGAAATTGTGCTTTTGGGGTTGGGGGAAGATAGATTGTTGTTTTCTTAACGTTCATGTTCGTTTTCACTCATGAAATTAAAAAAGAAACACGAAAGCATGATTGAAAGATAACAAGAAAGTGATATTGTATGTGTGTTAGTGTCAGTGTTTGTGTATGAGAGTATGCACATGGTCGTGTGATTGAGTGTGTGTGAAAGAGACAGACAAACAGAAAGACAGAGAGAGGAGGGGGAAACATGGCCAAACACGAAAGCATGGCAGTTATTTATTCAATAAATTGCTAGCCCAAATTTGACTTGAAACAATTTGAACTGACGTGGTGTTGCCAAATGTACACTGTATGTGGCAACTATTTCTGAAAAGTAAAACAAAAGGTCGTGGCATTCAGCGAGAGATGTTTCATAGTCAGATTAGAATGGTTTGGTCTGCGGTGGTCTGGTCTGGTCTGGTCTGGTCTGGCACGGTGTGGAGGTTTTTATAAAAGATAGAAATCAATATTTTTGGTTATGAATAACTTATCTTATGCTAAGTAACACCAAGTTGTGTCCTATGATCAGAAATTTGAATTACGTGTATATAAAAACAAAATATAGCAGGATTAAATATAAGAGCTAAAGAGAAACGGTTGTAGATATAAATAATTATTAAGCTCCATATTTGGAAGCATGCGTGCACATATATAAAGGTATAGGTACACACACACACACACGCACATTTATATATATATATATATATATATATATATGGGCGTAGGAGTGGCTGTGTGGTAAGTAGCTTGCTTACGAACCACATGGTTTCGGGTTCAGTCCCACTGCGTGGCAACTTGAGCAAGTGTCTTCTACTATAGCCTCGGGCCGACCAAAGCCTTGTGAGTGGATTTGGTAGACGGAAACTGAAAGAAGCCTTTCGTATATATATGTATATATATATATATATATATATGTCTGTGTGTGTGTGTCCTCCCAACATCACTTGCGGGTGTGTTTACGTCCCTGTAACTTAGCGGTTCGGCAAAAGAGACCGATGGAATAAGTACTGGGCTTACAAAGAATAAGTCCCGGGGTTGATTTGCTCGACTAAAGGTGATGCTCCAGCATGGCCGCAGTCAAATGACTGAAACAAGCAAAAGAGAGATATATTGTTGTGTTGTTCCTTCTCAAGCTATGCGTGGCTCATAGGGCCGATTTCCCGGTTTCTTTGGCGTATAGGTTCCACAATCAGCAACAAACATCAACACCGTTGAATTCGCCACTTTTCTCTCCACCACCAAAACCACTGCCTTTCACATCCCTTACTTATCACGGTCATACTTGACCGCCTAAGCTACCCCCACCACCACCACCACTACCATCATCACCGTCGCCTCCGCCTCTATCACAAATACAGCTCATACTATTACTATCACCCCATTACCATCTCAACTGTCAATCTACTACCGCCGTCACCGTCTCAATGCCTACTATTACTCTCACTCCAGCAAGAGGAGTAGAAGAAGTGTTATTGAATATTGAGAGTGGGGGTCAAATCGTGACACACTGACACACAGAAATTCGTTTCCGCATATATTATATATATATATATATATATATATATATATATATATATACAGAGAGTGAGGGAGAGGAATATATATGTGTGTGTGTATATATTTATATATGTGTATATATATATATATATATATATATATATATATATATATATATATATATATATATATATATATATATATATATGTATGTAGATAAGTATTCTATATTGTGTTTGCATAAATATTGGAGGAATTTCGAAATGATACGATCACGTAGTCTATAATATCCTCATGGGAACGCGCATAAGTTTTGATAATTTGATAATATGATCTTAAATTGAGTGGATCAATGTCTCACAGAATTTTAACCTGACCTATTCATTCGAAACAAATAACAGTAAGGTGACATAAATACACAGATGGGAATGAAACTAAACTTGTTTCAAAGAAAATATATCCCACTGGCAAAACTCATTTCGAAATTTCAGTCGCCATTAAAAGTAAAATTAACATTCAGACGCCATTTTGACATTTCACCAGCTACGAGGGAAATTTCACTTAATTAAGTATTGTTTGTGAACATCTTCCCGTTGTTTCCCTCTTTCGCCTTTACACTTATTTATCTTAATGAAATAAATTCTTAATTTCCTGTAATTATCCCCACCTTTTCTTGCGGAGTTCCTGACAATGGAGGCAAGATTGTTTTCTAATTTCTCAGCGAAAAGGCAAAGTTCAATTAATTAACATTTTTTTTTTCCAACACATTTCTTGAGACTATCACTCGGTGACGGTTTTTTCTTTTGGTAGGGGAGGGCGGGTTTCAATTTTCATACTGTTTACCATGATTTAATTCTTCCTTTAGCTAAATCCATTCTTTTAGTATCATATATATATATATATATATATATATATATATATATATAGTTATCCGTAATAATGAAGGGCGAAATTAATTAATTTGGAATAATTATCAATTACACCAAGTAGTCTTCGGCATGTAAAAGCCTCATTCGAGGGAAATTTAAGTAATACTAAGCAATAAGGGTTTAGCAACGAATTGCCTTACCACATACCGAATTTAGAAATAGCAGTCAAAGGGTTATAGCTATTCTTCTACTAAAAAGGAGATCTCAGTAAAAACAGCAATTGGAAGGCTGACACAAACAGGTAAGAGAGAATGAATTAACTGCAATCTATCAAACATTTTTAAAGTTATCTACGGACGTACGTTTCGAAATCAAGTTTTTAGGAAAGCATAAGAATTAAATATTAAATATTAAATAATTCTATCTTACCGAAACTTCTTTTCTCTTCAGCGTAGAATACTATAATCATAAATGATTATATATTGAATTTTGAGATACTAGGAGGCACCAACTCAACTCAGTATCAGAGCGAGCTAGAATCCGCAACTAGTATCACCGAATTCAAATTTGTGAATGAAACGATTGTGTCAACAGCCCCTTCCCACCCGCGTGTAGCCAAAACAAGATGCTGTGGTCATCTACTGAGATAAAATATGGTTATCCGTAATAATGAAGGGTGAAATTAATTAATTTGGAATAATTATCAATTACACCAAGTAGTCTTCGGCATGTAAAAGCCTCATTCGAGGGAAATTTAAGTAATACTAAGCAATAAGGGTTTAGCAACGAATTGCCTTACCACATACCGAATTTAGAAATAGCAGTCAAAGGGTTATAGCTATTTCTTCTACTAAAAAGGGAGATCTCAGTAAAAACAGCAATTGGAAGGCTGACACAAACAGGTAAGAGAGAATGAATTAACTGCAATCTATCAAACATTTTTAAAGTTATCTACGGACGTACGTTTCGAAATCAAGTTTTTAGGAAAGCATAAGAATTAAATATTAAATAATTCTATCTTACCGAAACTTCTTTTCTCTTCAGCGTAGAATACTATAATCATAAATGATTATATATTGAATTTTGAGATACTAGGAGGCACCAACTCAACTCAGTATCAGAGCGAGCTAGAATCCGCAACTAGTATCACCGAATTCAAATTTGTGAATGAAACGATTGTGTCAACAGCCCCTTCCCACCCGCGTGTAGCCAAAACAAGATGCTGTGGTCATCTACTGAGATAAAATATGGTTATCCGTAATAATGAAGGGTGAAATTAATTAATTTGGAATAATTATCAATTGCACCAAGTAGTCTTCGGCATGTAAAAGCCTCATTCGAGGGAAATTTAAGTAATACTAAGCAATAAGGGTTTAGCAACGAATTGCCTTACCACATACCGAATTTAGAAATAGCAGTCAAAGGGTTATAGCTATTTCTTCTACTAAAAAGGGAGATCTCAGTAAAAACAGCAATTGGAAGGCTGACACAAACAGGTAAGAGAGAATGAATTAACTGCAATCTATCAAACATTTTTAAAGTTATCTACGGACGTACGTTTCGAAATCAAGTTTTTAGGAAAGCATAAGAATTAAATATTAAATATTAAATAATTCTATCTTACCGAAACTTCTTTTCTCTTCAGCGTAGAATACTATAATCATAAATGATTATATATTGAATTTTGAGATACTAGGAGGCACCAACTCAACTCAGTATCAGAGCGAGCTAGAATCCGCAACTAGTATCACCGAATTCAAATTTGTGAATGAAACGATTGTGTCAACAGCCCCTTTCCACCCGCGTGTAGCCAAAACAAGATGCTGTGGTCATCTACTGAGATAAAATATGGTTATCCGTAATAATGAAGGGTGAAATTAATTAATTAATTGATTATAGTATTCTACGTTGAAGAGAAAAGAAGTTTCGGTAAGATAGAATTATTTAATATTTAATATTTAATTCTTATGCTTTCCTAAAAACTTGATTTCGAAACGTACGTCCATAGATAACTTTAAAAATGTTTGATAGATTGCAGTTAATTCATTCTCTCTTACCTGTTTGTGTCAGCCTTCCAATTGCTGTTTTTACTGAGATCTCCCTTTTTAGTAGAAGAAATAGCTATAACCCTTTGACTGCTATTTCTAAATTCGGTATGTGGTAAGGCAATTCGTTGCTAAACCCTTATTGCTTAGTATTACTTAAATTTCCCTCGAATGAGGCTTTTACATGCCGAAGACTACTTGGTGTAATTGATAATTATTCCAAATTAATTAATTTCACCCTTCATTATTACGGATAACCATATTTTATCTCAGTAGATGACCACAGCATCTTGTTTTGGCTACACGCGGGTGGGAAGGGGCTGTTGACACAATCGTTTCATTCACAAATTTGAATTCTGTGATACTAGTTGCGGATTCTAGCTCGCTCTGATACTGAGTTGAGTTGGTGCCTCCTAGTATCTCAAAATTCAATATATAATCATTTATGATTATAGTATTCTACGCTGAAGAGAAAAGAAGTTTCGGTAAGATAGAATTATTTAATATTTAATATTTAATTCTTATGCTTTCCTAAAAACTTGATTTCGAAACGTACGTCCGTAGATAACTTTAAAAATGTTTGATAGATTGCAGTTAATTCATTCTCTCTTACCTGTTTGTGTCTGCCTTCCAATTGCTGTTTTTACTGAGATCTCCCTTTTTAGTAGAAGAAATAGCTATAACCCTTTGACTGCTATTTCTAAATTCGGTATGTGGTAAGGCAATTCGTTGCTAAACCCTTATTGCTTAGTATATATATATATATATATATAATAACAATTTAACAAATAAAACATATGCATACATACATATATGTACGTACCTACATCTATATGTATATATACATGCATATATATATATATATGAGTACAGGGTCCTCCAAGTAAGTTTTTATGTATATATATATATATATATATATATATATATATATATATAGATATATATATATATATGCGTGTGTGTGTGTATGTGCGTGTGTGTGTGTGTATACTTGTTTCATTAATTGGACTGCGGCCATGTTGGGGCACCGCTCTGAGCGGTTTACTCGAAAAAAACTTCCCCTATTAATTTTCAGCATGCTACTTCATTCTGTCGTTCTCTTCTACTGTACCACTGGGTTACGAGGGCGTACAAAAAACCAGCACCGGTTGTCAGGCTATATAAGGACAAGCAGAATGACAAAACCGAAGGTACACACGCCCGCACACAAAAACACATACCTACAGACAAACAACCGCTATATATATTTTCTCTTTTTTTTTCTTTTTTCAGTTATTTAGCTGCGGCCATTCTGTAGCACCGCGTTTAGTCGAACAAATCGACCCCAGGACTTATTCTTTTTAAGCCTAGTGCTTATTCTATCGATCTCTTTTGCCCAACCGCTGAGTTACAGGGACGTTAACGAACCAACATCGGCTGTGAAGCGAAGGTGGAGAAACAAACGCATACATACAAACATATATATATATATATATATATATATATATATATATATATATATATATATATATATATATATACGCGAGAAAGAAGCAACAAGAATGGATAGGTTTTTAGTACGATCGTTTCATACAAGGACAGGTTTTATTAAAAGTTGCAAAGATTACAGGATATAAACGAGTCCCGTACTCATCAGCTAAAATACATGTAAGTTCTCTAGACATCCTAGTGTTTGAGGCTATACTCATGAAGTAATGTAGATAATTAAACAGATTTCTAAAGTTCATTAAATCTATCTTGGATACTGTAAATCTATAGTAAATCTATCCTGGATACTGTTCTACCCCAAATAACCCCTCTTCTCCCCTTAAACCTATGGCTAAGTACCGACGAAGTTCTAAAATGGTTTAACTCTCTAACTAATACTAGTAGTCTGTCCTTTATTCAGTTCGATATTAATAGTTATTACTCTAGCATTTCCCCTATCTTACTCAACAAATCACTAATATTTGCCATGAATCGCTCCCTCATAACTAGAGAAGAAATCAATATTGTGCTACTAGCTAGGAAGACATTTATTGAATTTGAAGATAAATTATGGACTAGAGCAGATACACCAAAGTTTTTTGATATACCAATGGGTTCCAGTGATTCGGCTGAGGTAACCAACCTAGTAGGCGCATATCTATTAAAATGCATAAGCAAGGATATCCCAGAAATACAGGGGGGTCTATATAGGGATGATGCTCTGTTTGTTATCCCTAGTAATAATAAATCTGTTATAGAAAGGATTAGAAAGAAAATTAATAAGTTCTTTAAGGATTTCAACCTCAGTATAACGTATGAACCGGGCACTAAAATAGCTAATTTCCTAGATATTACCCTAGACCTTAACTCCAAGCTACATTACCCATTTAGAAAGGAAGGCGAAGTCACGAATTACGTAAATAAATTATCAAATCATCCCCCAAATATAATAGAATCTTTAGTAAGAAATATTTCATTAAGAATTTCAAAATTATCATCCAATAAGGATATATTTAACTCCCATTCTGAGCATTATAATGCGGCGTTAACTAAGGCTGGATACAACCAAAAGATTACATTCGTTGATAAGGGGAACTCACGTATTCCTAATAATGAAGTTATCAGTAATCACGTAAGCAGCAAAAAACACCAAGCCCGAAATAAAAGTAGAATTAAATTAACGGTAAACGCTAATCTAGAGTACAGGCCCAACAATTCAAATAGAAGCATTGACCAGAACATAGGTAACTCGGATAAGATTGAAGTAGATAAACCTAAGATGCACACAAATAAAAATAAAAATAATGGTAATAAATACAATAACTCCGGTGAGATGAATAGTAGTAATTCTACGAACCCTAAATTTTATAAAAAACATATATTATGGCTGAATATTCCTTTCAACTGTGCGATACAATCGGATATACAGAACAAATTCAAAGTGATTCTGGAAAAAAATTTCCCTATCTCTCATAGATATCATAGAATTATTTCTAGGAAAACAGTTAGGATTTCTTATTCAACCCTCCCAAATATGTCCACTTTAATAGCTAAAATTAATAATAACAACATTAAACTAGCCAGGAAAGATAAAAATAAAAATAATAATATCAGCATGAATACCAATAGCAATAACAATAATACTACCAACAATAAAAACAGCAATAGGAACTATCAAAACATAGGTGAAATTAGTAACCACAGAATGACTAATAACATTAACATTAATAGTAATAATAACAATGCCGATATTAATAGAAATAATATTGTTAATAATAGAAATAATAGAAATAAGGCTAATGGAGAAAATAAGGAGAATGAAAATATCAGTGATATCTATAACAATAATATGCAGTTGGATAAAAAGACTAACAATAATAATAACATTACGAATAATATAAGAAATCTTGGTAGGACTTTACACCTAAATGATGAAACAGAAGGATCAATAAATAATAGCAATACTTTAGATATCAGCACCAACTATAGAAATGATAATCAAAATAATAGGAACCTTAAACATCTACCCAGGAATAATCCAAGGCCTGAAGTTGTTCCTCCTGTGTGTAAGTGTAGAATAAAATCAAAATGCCCGGCACCTGGTCTATGTAGGGAAAATAATGTAATCTATAAATGTACCATATCCACGGAGAATAACAAATATTTTTACATTGGCTGTACAATTAATTTTTTAGCCAGAGTTAGAAATCACATCTCGACTTTTAAATTACGTCATAAAGCTGGTACCACCACACTTTCAAACAAAATCTGGGAACTCAAAAATAATAATAAAAATTATACCCTTAATTGGGAAATAGTTAGGAGAGCAATTCCGTATAAAAATAGTAGGGTTGGTTGTCAACTATGCTGCATGGAGACGTACGAAATTCTAAAGCATAGTAAACATAGAAACTTATTGAATAACCATATCGAACTAGGTCAAGTTTGTGTCCACGCTAAATTGAAGACTTTAAAATATTTTAAATGATTGGAATATTCATAACTAGATAGATAGATATAACTTGATTTCTACTAGTATAGCACTGCTTTAAGTAGATAACTAAGAGTTCTCACATTACAGTTATCTTTATCTTTTTCCTTATATCTGCATCAGTTTTTTGAGAACAGGGAAATGAATAGTACTTATTCGCTACTTAATTGAGGCTTTATTTAATTTCAAACTCACAATTTTTAAATTCTTAATTTCAAATCTTAATTGTAATATTTAATTTTAATTCCTAACTTAATCTAATTTAAGTAGCATAACTCTAATAAATTATAATGAGTTACTGTAGCCCCATAATTCTATTTCATAATTAAATAAATAAGGCTATTCCCTCGGTGATAATATGATTATCTTCATTATGATAGACAATCCCCTAACACCTTGTAAATGATCTTATAAGATTTGACCTGTAGTCAGTCAATGTATGAATAATAACGACAACTCCTTAAGACAATAAAATGAATAAATTAAATAAGTAAATTTTTAATGACTTTTTGATAAGATTATACTTAGATTTTCCTAATGTATTTTCTGGTGATTTTAGCATCTGACCCCTTAACCCCTGACTGTGTTATCTCTTTAGATTCTCTTTAAACTCATAGCTGATTTCAACAGCAATAAATTAACGGTTTACTGGTCAAAGAATAATATTCTCCTCTAGTTCCTAGATGCCTGCTGATTAAAACCAGACTTGCAGTCTACTAACTCTTCTGTATAACTAGGACCCTCTTTTTTTCTTTTTCTTTTTTTCCCTTTTTTTCCCTTCTTTCCCTATTTCTTTCTCTTTTCTCTTTTTTCTTTTTCTTTTTCTTCTTCTTATTCTCTGTTTCCTTTTCTCTTCTCTTTTAGTCCCCCTTTCCCCCCCCCTTTTTGCTCCCTCCTCCATTATTTTCTCTCTTTTCTTCTATTCCCTTCTCTATTCTTGGCCGATCTAGAAAGCCCTTCAGCCTTTAAGAGTTAAATAGCTACAGCCTCTTGTGAATAGCAGTAATGTGATTAATGTGGCAAATACCTAATCATATAACAAGGATTGATACCTACCTCATTGTGTTCAACCATTGTAAAATTTATCGCCTGTGAATATGAAATTCATCTCCATTTCTCTGGAAATTTACATCTACACCATTGGAATCTGTGCATCTATACAAAGGATTAATTCACCCTCTCTGTAATGCTAATAAGCAGGAATTGAGACCCACCTTGTTGTAATTAACAATGGATAAATTTGTCTTCTGTGAGTATATAATCCCTCATCATATCTATGGAAATTCATATGGATTAGGTCACCTTCTCTGTGATGCTATCAAAACTTTTTTAAAATTCTGTGATAAGACTGTACATCATCTTTAAAGAACTTTAATGAACTTTAGAAATCTGTTTAATTATCTACATTACTTCATGAGTATAGCCTCAAACACTAGGATGTCTAGAGAACTTACATGTATTTTAGCTGATGAGTACGGGACTCGTTTATATGCTGTAATCTTTGCAACTTTTAATAAAGCCTGTCCTTGTATGAAACGATCGTACTAAAAACCTATCCATTCTTGTTGCTTCTTTCTCGCTTATAATCACCCCACATTACTGTATTGTTAAATCAGTATAGTTGTTTTTGGTGCATCTAAGTTAGGTACCATATTCAAGTAAATTCTTTTAAATTAACTTGAATCTTTATTGCTCTTTGAATATATATATATATATATATTCATACGACGGGCTTCTTTAAGTTTTCGTCTTTGAACCGCCCGAGGCTATGGTCGAAGACACTTGCCCAAGGTGCCACGCAGTGGGACTGAACACGGAACCATGTGATTGGTACCCCGGGCTTATTGTAGAAAACTCTTGCTTGGGGTGCCACGTAGAAGGACTGAACCCGCAACCATTTGGTTGCAAAACGAATTTCTTAAACACATAGCTTTACATGCGCTTGCAGAGCTATGCCTTGTATGTATGAGAAACCTATTTTTTCAGAGTGAATTACTCGTAGAATGGAAGTGTACCCCCTCAAAATTGTGTTGTCTTCGATAATATATCTCCTGATGTTGTGTCCCTTTACAGGGGCTAGTTTTAGCATGGATTTTGACTAAATAATTTGCTTTCCTGTTGTTGCATTAATTATCTCTTATATAAAATCTGTTCTATCTGTCTGTCTGTCTCTGTGTGTGTCTTCTCTGATCTCAGCAACTAGGAAGATGTAATTTTATACTACTGACGCTATACATTTCACGTTTGACAACATTAATGACTGGTCTTTGTGTTATCTTCATAAATTATGGATAATTCTATATTTAGTTTTATGCATATTTATGTTTAACGAGCAAAACGGTGCTGAGTTATCAAACATTTAAACCAAATTTTCTCAAAGCAACTTGTCCAACCGTCCCATAGGCCTCCCCTTTGAGAAACACTGATTTAACCTAAATTTGAGACACCAGCAAAAGAAGAAATAAAGATAGACTTTTTCTTCTATTCCAAAGAAAAACGATTTTATTCACACAAATATGCAACCAAAGAGTTTAAAGTACCAGTAATGATAAAGATGTTGACTGCGAGAACACAAACATGGTTTAAACAGTAAGCTTGGCAGGAAAGAAACGTGGCTTTAGGCAGTACAAAAACAACAAAAAACTGGAAGGTATACAGGTTGACGGAAGAAAAGCAGGATAAAAACAGCTTTATCGATCGCATTCTCACCTGGAATCGATTTTTGTAATTTTGTCAAGATTTATACACCCCCTGATACCGTCAGTATCTACATATCAAATTCGAGCGCAATCGGATGGAGGATGCCCGAGATCCTAGAAGTCACACACAGGCAGACATAATGGATTTTATATAATAGATATACGATGGACTTACTTTAGATTTAGAATTTATGATTATCTAGGAACCTACTCTTCGTCAGTCACAATGATTATATCGTATGTAGCATTTAAGTACCGCCAACGATTTGCAAACAAGACCACAAATGCTGCAAGTATGAGGAGTACAGATCAGTGCAGATGGTATATTTGCAGTAGCTTTTCTCCTTTGCTTTGCACCTCTAAGCTCCTTACTGCTGGTTGCCACTATCTTTCTCATATCATTTTGACACAACGTACTCCGTTTTATTCGCTCCAAGGCTGTTTGCTCAAAGGTATTCCGAGCTATCTTTACGGCTGAGGAGCTATTTTCCAGCTTGTCCTTATATCTGATCCAGGGTCGACCAACATTCTTGTGCCCACTATCAAGCTGGCATGAGGACTTTGGGTATTATTTCGTCATTCATTCTGACAACATTGTCAGCCTAGCGCAATTGTGACGTACTCGATTCCACCAAGCTTACGTGCGTGCGTACGTACATACATACATACATGGTGGCTGCCCCCCTCCTTATCGAGTATGGCCATTGCACGAAGCTTAATCAATGTTGTTATCGTGCAATGCCTGTGCAAGATTTTTTTTAAAGTGAGGAAAGGCTGTGCACTGAGTCAATCCCACTCACTAAACAACAGCAGCCATAATCCGAAAAGAAGAACAAGTCAACATCATCGGTAACCACTGAGCCGCAGGTTTTATGTCGGAGGTATCCCAGTTACCTGAATTACCTTCTCCTAGAAGGATGCCCTAACAAAGGCTAGGAGTCCTTCACTCCCAATGGCTTAACCGCGCGATCGGGTATTCAGTCCGATTATTTCTATGTCCCCGCGCTGATACAACTTTAAGACATTTATTGGATGGCCGTTGACTCTTAAGAGTTCCTCCGCCTTTTAACGGGTTTTGTTTTTCATCTCCTCACCAAGCAAGCTTGTTGGGGTTGCCGGTTTAGTCGCCGAGAGGTTGCAGGAGGAAAGGAATATTATAGAAAAAAAAAGTGGAAATTAAACCCGTGAATGTGTTAATTAATATGGCATTAAAGCAGAATGACACGCCCCAGAAACGACAAAATATGCTTCAACACAGGAATTTACATAAAGAATCTTGCAAACCAAGTACATTTACTTGTTTCAGTCATTTCATACTGGAGCACTGCCTGTATTCGAACTAATCTACTCGTGGACATATTCTTTGTAGGCCTAGTATTTATTCTATTTACCTATTTCGTCGAACCACTAAGTTACGAGGACGTAAACACTCCAACATCGGTTGTCAAGCGATGTGGTGGTGAGGGGACAAGCACAGGCACACACAAATATATAGATATAAATATATACATACGACGGGCTTCTTTAAGTTTCTGCCTGCCAAATCAACTCATAATGCTTTTGTCGGCCCGTGGTTATAGTAGAAGACACTTGCCCAAGTTGCCACACAGTGGAACTGAACCCGGAACCATGTCGTTGGGAAACAAGCTTCTTACCACACTAGCTTCTGACTAAATGGACTTTCGATCAAATACATAAAACCTAATGATGAACCGGCCCTTTTTTGTTAGGCAGTGTATGCATCCCACTACGTTATGTAATACGACGCTTCAACGCTGATGTATCTTGACAAAGTCATTGCTCTTAAATCTAGTATACTAAATCAAAAACGTATAGACGGCCTCTTTGATTAGTCAATCTGCTGATGTTTCTAGTCCTTGTACGTACGTTGCCTAAATAATTGTGCTGTGTAACTGAAACCACTCCTACAAGACGATTAACCGAGATAAACAAATGTTTATATCCTGAAGCCAATTCGCTAAGATTCCCCGCTGGTAAATAACTCATTAGCAAATGATCAGCTACTTTCCTGTTAGTCTATAGAAATCATTACTTGTCAAATGATTCTTTAAAAGTCAGCGACTGTTCATTGACATATGTGAGCGAGTGAATGTATATATTTATTTTTATGTATGTATGTATGTTTCAGGTGATTCAGGCAGCTGGTCCACTCTACTCATTTCGTGAACCGCTCTTTGAGGAGTTTCGAAGTAGAGCAGAAGTGCTTATTCACTGAAATACAGAACGTAAACTAGATCACTGCCGAACAGCTTGAGCCATACAAACTCACACATATATTGCCACGAGTTCATCTCTTTGTTTATACAAATATAAATATATTGAAATATAAATATTCCGCATTTTAGTGTAATTTTCATGGAACTGAAAGCGAAGTTATTAATAGCGGATGAGTAAACAATAAATTTCACATTACAATTTTCTTTTCTTTTTCCATTTCTTTAATGATGTTGTAAGTGGGAGCATTAAACACTTTAAAACAACATGATGCTACTGCATCGAGGAGTGGTCTGCATGTAATTTGTTTGTTATTATTTTTCAAAGTGTAATGCCATCTGCTCAGAATTAAAGTGTGTCTATCGAAGAACAAAAGCCAAACCACAAGGGAACCACTAAATCCCAAGGAACAATATCTCAAAACACAAAGAACAACATGATACTCTACTCTCTACTCTTTACTCTTTTACTTGTTTCAGTCATGTGACTGTGGCCATGCTGGAGCAACGCCATTAGTCGAACAAATCGACCCCCAGGACTTATTCTTTGTAAGCCTAGTATTTATTCTATCGGTCCCTTTTGCCGAACCGCTAATTTACGGGGACGTAAACACACCAGCATCGGTTGTCAAGCGATGTTAGGAGGACAAACACAGACACAAACATATATACACACACATACATATATATATATATATATATAAATACGCATATATACGAGGGACTTCTTTCAGTTTCCGTCTACCAAATCCACTCACAAGGCTTTGGTTGGCCCGAGGCTATAGTAGACACTTACCCAAGGTACCACGCAGTGGGACTGAACCTGGAACCATGTGGTTCGTAAGCAAGTTACTTACCACACAGCCATTCCTACGCCTATACTAACTCCTAGAATAGTAACTTTTCGAACATCTCTTTGAATAAATTTTATTTGTCGAGGTTTTGTCTCTGGATTACAAAGAAGAGTTACAACGTGTTTCACAGTTTATATCTGATGAATACTATTCATTAACCATGCTCGTGCGTGTCTCTCGCCGCCCTCCAGAACAATGCCTTTTACATTTTGTTCCCCTAGACTAGTGCCCCGCAACCTCTTTTCACTTGCGGCACACTTATATTCTTTTCAAAATTCAGCGGCACAACTGAATTAAAAATATAACTAGAAGTATAAAGAAACAAATTAGGATCTTTACCTTTTACTCTGCGACATGGCAGTAAACATTGACATTTTTTTTACACAGCCTCAACCCGATATATTTTAAGTTTGTGTATAACCGAATCATTCAGCGCCCTGTAACAGAACTGGTATATCGCATACTTTGAACTTATAATAGTGAGACATTTATCTAAGCCCTGGACTGTTCTAGTTATTGCTTGGTATATCGTAGTCTTGAATATTAATATCCCATTAGTGTTGCAGAGTGTTTAATGTTTAAAGATATTACCGAAGGTCTGTATCATGTGTTTAAACCATTACTCAATGGTAGTGAATTGAAAAGAAATATAATTTAATGATAGCAAAAGGAAAAAAAATAATGATGACAACAACAAAAATATTTACCAAAAGCGTATGTTGTATGAATATACGCCTATAGTAATATTTTATAGTATTGAACATCTAATAAAAAAAGATGGGAATATGGAAAAAAAATTGATTAGTATTTGAGTCAATGAATGTATATTTACCAATACGCACTTCGATATTGTCAAGAGATTTGATGCATTCAGTTAGTGGATACACAGCTAAAATCGTTTTATTGAAACCTTCAGAACGCAGTCAAAAATATTTTATTCGTCTATCATTATATTCACGAAACATAAAAAATATTATGCTGATTTATTGAAACAGTATCTGTTAAGTTACATGGCGATGGATATGTTTTTATAAATTTTTTTTATCATATTGAACATTAATACGTATGATATTTAAGTATGTACATGTATGTATGTATGTATGTATGTATGTATGTATGATAGATAGATAGATAGATAGATAGATAGATAGATAGATAGATAGATAGATAGATAGATAGATAGATAGGCAGATAGATAGATAAATAGATAGATAGATAGGCAGATAGATAGATAAATAGATAGATAGATAGGTAGATAGATAGATAGATAGATAGATAGATAGATAGATAGATAGATAGATAGATAGATAGATAGATAGATAGATAGACAGACATATGTATGTGTATGCGTGTGTGTGTGTGTGTGTATTTTAGTTCATAAGATTTCAGAAACTTCTAGTCACGTGGAATAATTCGCTTTTAACTGTGTAGCTCGAAGTAGTTATGGCTACAAATACAAGCATCTGACTAATAAAAACGATATTGTGTTAAAAATCCATTGAATAGAAAATGTCAAAGATCGAAATAGCGAAGGTACGTAATCTAGTTGGTAGCATTTATATCTCGTGATCTGAAGATCGTGAGTTCAATTGTTGGAACGATGGCGTGATATGTCCTTGAGCAAGACACTTCATTCCATGTCAGACCAATCTACCAAGCTACAAATGAGTATTATCCAAGTACTCATTGTAATGTGCTCGAGAGTCAAGTTTTGAGAGGTCGGAAAGAATTCACGAAAGGAAGCTGGATATAAATGAGTCACACTCGATCGCGAGTGACGGCTGATTGCACGAAATATATAACAAATATGTTTATATAGGCGCAGGAGTAGCTGTGTGGTAAGTAGCTTGCTAACCAACCACATGGTTCCGGGTTCAGTCCCACTGCGTGGCATCTTGGGCAAGTGACTTCTGCTATAGCCCCAGGCCGACCAATGCCTTGTGAGTGGATTTGGTAGACGGAAGCTGAAAGAAGCCTGTCGTATATACATATATATATATATGTGTGTATGTGTGTGTGTTTGTCCCCCTAGCATTGCTTAACAACCGATGCTGGTGTGTTTACGTCCCCGTCACTTAGTGGTTCGGCAAAAGAGACCGATAGAATAAGTACTGGGCTTACAAAGAATAAGTCCCGGGGTCGATTTGCTCGACTAAAGGCGGTGCTCCAGCATGACCGCAGTCAAATGACTGAAACAAGTAAAAGAGTAAAGAGTAAAGAATATAATCTTTAAGAAACTAACTTTATATGACTTGTAAGAAAAAAATATGTTTTAAAGCAATGAGGTACTTCTGGTTATTATTGGTATCACAAGGCGCGTCTTACCTGTTTTTATTGCCTCATAGTTCTTAATTTGCCGTAAGCTGTTTTCTTTCTCTGTAAAACAGAGAAGGTATTCTCGGTCATGCTGGTAATAGACTGGTGAACCGGTGCTTAGTTTTTCGACCCGAAAGAATGAAAGGAAACGTCGATCCTGCGACATTGGAACTTGGCATAGTGTTAAGGGCGCGGGCTACTAACCCCAAGATTCCAAGTTCGATTCCAAGCAGTGACCATAATAATAATAATAATAATAATAATAATAATAATAACAACAACAACATCGAAAAATACCTTAGGAATGAGAACCCAGGTTCGAAATTTCCCCAAGACACCTGATGAAAACTGGAGGGTATATCAGCTGAAACATTGTGTTAACAACAAAGATGAGGACAAATGTCCGTCACATGCAAATAATGTAAATAATACACATAATTCCTCATCTCTTAAATGTCAGAACGTATAGAGTGACGATATACTGCTAAGCATTTTGCCCGACGCGGTAACGATTCTTCCAGCACGCCACCTTAAATACTATTATTATCATTATTATTATTGTTATTATTATTATTATTATTATTTCTTAATTTCCCACAAGGGGCTAAACACAGAGGGGACAAACAAGCACAGACAAACTGGTTAAGTTGATTAGATCGACCCAGTGCGTAACTGGTACTTAATTTATCGACCCCGAAAGGAATAAAGGCAAAGTCGACCTCGGCGGAATTTGAAGTCAGAACGTAACGACAGACAAATACGGCTACGCATTTCGTCCAGCGTGCTAACGTTTCTGCCAGCTCACGGCCTGATGATAATAGCAATAATAATAATAATAATAATAATAATAATAATAATAGCAAATAAACAAGCAACGTTATGATTAAGTGAACTTGTATAATAGCATTCTATATTAACTATTAATTTTTTCCTCGATCAGGCAACTATTCAATGGTTGCTAAACATTACCGTTTTATTGGTATCAACTAGCATTAGTTGTTTCCAAACTTCTATATTTATGTTTTAATAAATGTTTTTGAATGGAAGTGTGTTGCTATTATATAGTCTATATGAGTATATAATCAACTATGTTTTGTGCTGTTATTCTCCCATATTTTTTCTTTCTTTGATTTCATTATTTTTTTAATTCTATGATTCAAGAATATATTCTGCAAATTTACAATAAACAGACGATATAAAAATGTTTAATTGATAATTTTGTTTTAGTATTTCTTTTGCAAGATTCTTGATGTGAAATCGTGTGTTGAATTGGATTTTCTCTTTTTGTAGTTTTAGCGGGTCAATATATAAAAAAAAACATGCGCGGGTTATATTTCACTTGTTTTATTATTGTTATTAATCACTCAGTTTGCTAGTCAATGAAATAACTAATCAATTGTTTGGTTAATTCTTTGGCCAATCACTCAATCAGCTCGGTATGTTCTCTCTTAATACTGATCTCTTCTGTATGTCCTCAAGGCTCTGCATTTTATATCAACATTAATGGAGGGCTGAGTGAGAATGACTGGGAAAGAATTCTGTGTGTGTGCGCAAGCGCAGTGCGGGATAATGAAATATCAAAAAGTGGCACCCTTTTCATAAGTGCATATGTTTATGCTAACATGTTTTAAAGCAGCGTATAATATCTGAAGAATCTATAACTGTTTAAGAAGCAATGTTGAAGCACCATCATTTTCCCCACATCACATTTCGCCTTTCGTTTCTTATATGACATTTTTGCATAGACAGTAGAACCACTGTACATTCACTGTTGCGGGCAACATGTAAACTCCGACATGACAATAATCGAAGATTCTTTTCCATTCTTAATATTTTACTGTCCTTACGTCACTAGTTATTGATTTTGATTATCAAGAATGTTAGAATATAAGGAATATGGTAAAAATAATCATATTTCAATATTTACTGTTATCAATACGTGCTAGAAGAACTATATATGTGACTCACTCTTCACAGCTAATAATCCAACACACACTTTGATACTTTCGAATGACGCTGAATCTTCACTTCCCAGTCATTCATATCAACTAGCAATCAAGTCTAAAGATTATGAAAGATTGTTATGATATACAAGTTGCTGTGTCGGATGTAGCTTGCTTACAAACAACATGGTTCCGGGTTCAGTTCCACTGCGTGGCCCCTTGGGCAAGTGTTTTCTACTACAGCCTCGGGCCGACCAAAGCCTTGTGAGTGGATGTGGTAGACGGAAACTGAAAGAATCCCTTCGTATATATGTATATATATGTGTGTATGTGTGTGTATATGTTTGTGTGTCTGTGTTTGTTACCCCAACATAGCTGGACAACTGATTGTGGTGCGTTTGCGTCCCCATAACTTAGCGGTTCGGCAAAATACACCGATAGAATAAGTTCTAGACTTACAAAGAATAAGTCCTGGGGTCGATTTGCTCGACTAAAGGTGGTGCTCTAGCATGGCCGCAGTCAAATGACTGAAACAAGTAAAAGAGTAAAAGAGTAAGCAGTTTACTCTTCTGAATTAAGTCATTTATTTGCTTTAGAAAAGATACTTTGTGGGTCAAATTCTAGGAAGATGACTATCTTCATTTTAAGAACCTTTTAATAGCTCAGAGTACGAGGGAACTCGTACAACAACATTCGGAAATAATAAACAATCAAATACGATGAAATGTAGTTTAGTATCGTGTCAACATGTATAGTTAAGGCTTGGGTTTGTATTTTAGTAAAATACAGTAGAGCAGGACCAACTATTTGTATTTTTTTTAGTTCAACCTCATTTAGTTTTTCAAACATGCGGTGTCGGTGAGATGGTGTTTCCTCATAATCAATTGGAGAGGGTTAAACTAACTGTACTGCTCATCTATGCTTATTGATCTTGACCATTATCAAAGCTCAAGCAGGGACAAAAGATCAAACACCAGTTAAATTAAAAATTTATATAATTCCTAGAAATTTTAGCTTCTCAAAAATAACACGAAATATAATCTCCCTGAAAACTGCGAAAAAAACTAGAAATTTAAATCGAATGAAGGTGGCGAATGATATCAATTTTCACATGTGAGAAAAGTAGAAAATTAAGTATTCTGAAAGATGAAGAATCTCTCAAATGATCTATTTCTACTTGTTATTTTGTGTGAAAGTTATCAGATTTTGAAAATGTTTACACTTTATATTTTTCTCGAAATTGGGCACAACGTGGTGAAACAAGGCTAACGTGGAAAAACATTAATTTTCCCGTATGAGAGAAACTGAAAATTTTAAATTCCAGATGGTAGAGACACTCTTAAACTAAGGAATATGTTATACCTTTACTCTTAACATAAATTCTCATTACAATTTATACAGAGAGTATAAACAAAAATGAAGTTTTCTAACAACATTTTTCATCACTTAGATTGTAACGATCGTATTGCTTCTATGATATTTTTATTCTAATGAATGTTATAGATCTGCATTCATATTATTCACATATTTTAGATTAACGATCGTGTTTAGAGAAATGACAAGTAACACCAACAAAAAAACAGGAATGAGTGTAAAATCTGAGTGCAAAATAATAGAAGAATTTAATGTTAAATATTTAAAACATTTTACAAAAAAAGGTACGGCCAATGTGAGTGCAATATCTTTATATATATATATATATATATATATATATATTATATATATATATATATAATATATATATATATATATTGTTGCAGTTGTTCGCTTGAAGCATTGCGTATTGTTTGTAACGAATAAAAAGTTTTGAATGGTACAACAATGTACTATAATACAGACAATGGGCTATATACCTGTTGTAATTTAGTCATCCATAGTCTAATATTTCGGAATAATATTCCTTCTTCGGATATTCTTAGATGGAGTCGCTGCTATAATCGGTTTTCTAACGGCTTTTCTTTAAAAAAAATATAAAAGAAAAGCCATTGGAAAACCGATTATAGTAGCGACTCCATCTAAGAATATCTGAAGAAGGAATATTATTCCGAAATATCAGACTATGGATGACTAAATTACAACAGGTATATAGTCCATTGTTTCTATTATAATGCATTGTTGTACCATCCAAAACTTTTTATTCTTTATATATATATATATGCATACATATATGCGTACAGGACGTCACCAACGGTGCAAATAACATGAAATACTTAAACAACGAGAAAAAATGGAAAACAGGCCAAGTAAACACAGAGAAAGGACTCCTCACCAGCAGTCTGCTGTCTATCTACTCCTCATTTTGAGCAAGCCGACAGCTGATGAAGGGTCCTTTCTCTGTTTACATATTTAACTCGTTTATATACGTATTTCATGTTATTTGCTCCGTATAAATACATATAAGTAAGAAGCAATCCAGTATATGCCTCATGCTTATACACTATAATTCTTCAAATCCACCGCGCAAGCGCAATTTTTTGCTGATAGCAAAAATATTACCGGCGTTATTTCGAAAATTTTCCAGAAAATAATAATCAATAATTAATAATACCAGGGTAATAAAGATTTTAGAACTTTTTACTACCAGTGGCCTAGCGTGTAGAAAAATTAGTCAATAGACTATATATTATTCATATAAATACAGTGTACATGCTTGGCTCATAAGAGCCGGTTTCCCGGTTTTGTTGGCGTATAGGTTCCCCACTTGGACAGGACGCCGGTCCGTCTCAGGTGAGTTGCTAGATGCAGAAGAGAGTAAAGAAAGTTGTGGCGAAAGAGTCAGCAGAAGTTGGCCATTACCCTCTGCCGGGGCTGCGTAGAGCTTAAGTGTTTCGTTCATAAACACACACACATTGCCTAGTCTGAGATTCGAACCCGCGATCCATCGACCTCCACATAATTTCTTTATAAATGCCTTTTCTTTGAGCATAATTGCATTTCATCGTATAGCTCTAATTTATGTTTTCTGCTATTCATGTTCGAGCATCCTTTATGTTGCGTTTCTTGTCAGCATTCTTCTCACATCCATACCATATGTATACTTACTAACATGAAGTATAGGAATATAATATACAGTGATATCATAACCAGTGTAAAACATACCAGAGCAAAGCATGCTATCTTAAAGATAGCGTATTTACACTTGTGTGTATACCGTAAATCTTCGAGTATAGTCCGCCCTTGAGTCTAATACGCACGGGATTTTTAGGGGTCTGTACTTCTGAAAAACCTAAACCTTGTGTATAATACGCACCCCTTCACTAACTTGAGTTGTGAGTAATTAAGATAGCAGCACCTAGTCGAACAGACATTTCCACGCATACGTAATGCAATATGGTGATGTTCTTAACTGTTATAAAGGAATGTAAATATATTTGCAAATTGTTTTTGTTACATGTTATTCTGTGTTCTGAATACTTTTATTTTAATAAAGGTTGCTTACTGCAAGTTATAAAAGATGATTCTTTGATGACTTCATTGCTTTCAGGCTTAGCTTCGGGTATTTTCGCGCCCGACATCACAAAATGCGTCTGAATAAACATTGCTGGACAGCAAATAGAGACTCAGACATTGCTGAGAAAATATTTTTCATTCTTAATCTCGTATATAGTAAGTACTAGGGATTTTGACCTTTAAATTTTGGGGAAAAAAGTGCGGATTATACGGTATGTGTATGCATGTGCGTCTACGTGTGCGGGTATGTGTCTGTGCGGGTGAGTGTGTATGCATGTATATATATATATGTGCGTGTGTCTTTATATCTGTGTTTGTCAGCACCAGCCTTGAACACATAGCTTAACAACGGGTATTAGTTTGTTTACCTCCCTGTAATGAAGCGGTTCGGCATAGAGCTCGATTTAATATACACCAAACCTTAAAAAATAACTTTAGGCGCCGATTTGTTCGACTAAACCCTTCAAGGAAGTGCTACACCATGAGTAGCGGTCCACTGAATGAAAGAAATAATATATAAAAGTTAAAACTATTTTTATAAATTACAATGTATGTATCATGAAGGGTTATCTAGCATTTCGTGGGAAACCTTGTTTTGAAGGACTTTTAAACGCACAAACAGTAAATGGTTATTCGTCGAGGACTACAATGAAACAATGTAATCATTCGAACTAGTAATATTTCGTGGGAGGTTATAATATAAACTATAAATACTGGTTCAAATCAACCAACAAATGTGAATAGATATTTCAATAAATGCTGATATACATATTTATACACTGTTTTGGCTCTGTGCCTATATCAACAGCCTCAAATGCATATTTGGAAGACCTGACATATTGCGTTTTGTAATGACCGCAGCTGATAAACTTGCATGTAGTTTGTTGCTTCCAAGATAAAACCTACTTTCCCTGACGTGATATCGACATTATTGTTGGAATGACACCAAAAAGAGTGGAAACAAAAACAAATACATTAAAAAAAATCAATAAGTAAAAACTGATTTATTTCGACAATATATTCTGATAACAACGCCAAATCTTAGAAAATTGGGCAGAAATGAACAATTATTTATTATTTATCAGATATTAGTCATATCTAACTGTTTACCACAACCATTTTCCCATTTGTTTTCGTATTCTCAGTTCTTACATCTATATTTTTCTTTTTTTTTTTATCTCACTTCTCCATTATCCTCCACTTCTATATCTCCATCCTACTAACAACACTTTCTGCTTCTTCTTTTTTTTAATATATACCGTTCTTTTTTTGTTTTTCTTTCTTTTTGCGTTAGTATATATAAACCTATATATCTCGCATTTTATTCATCTTTCCTGTATCATCTAATACCTTTGTTTTTGCTTTCTCGGCACTGTTTCCCCCTCCAATATTTCGGTGTTGCTTCTTTTTCAGCTGCTGTCTTCCTCTTCGTCTCACTAACTCTCTTTTAGTATCATTTTCTCTCGCAGAGAAACAGAAAGGCCAAGCTCTTTCTGTTTCTTTCATTGTTTCTCTTTTTGAACGTATCTCAACCTGTCCTATTCTATGGCCCTCTCTCTCTCTCTCTCTCTCTCTCTCTCTCTCTCTCTCTCTCTCTCTCTCTTTCTATTACGCTAGCTTCGCTTGAGGGTTTTATCGCTTAAACGTATTATCCCCTCATCTCCCTTTTTAACTCTTTTTCTTTGGGGATTTTCACGATTAGTTTTTGTCCTCTCATGCTTCTAACCTACCTGATGTATCTGTTTTACATTCGAAAAGAGATCAATGGAATAGACACTTTAGACACGCACACATATATATACTTTAATACACACACACATATATATAAATATATTTGTGTATATGATTATGTGTGTGGATATGTGGATGTGTATAAATTGAACACTACAGATAGTGAGATTATGTGTTGGACAAAGTGAGAAAGTTGTATATATAAATAAAGCAGGAAAGAGATTAAGAACGATTAGGGAAATGTGCAAAAAAAGACCACAAGACCATATTGATTGTTGGAATATTCTATAAAATTTCGAAAGACAAGTAATAAATTATTTTTTTTTTCTGACGATTTTGTTCGAAACAAGACTTCAATCCACTGTAGCGTAAGGGACTACAAAGACGAGAAAAAAAGTAGCCTACAAAAATGTTGCTGGTTGACAGCAAGCTTAAAGGACAGAATAACATAGACTAGTGGATAAGACCATGACAATGGATTCTACATAAGAGCAGTTCGAGGAATGTTCGAGTCGGTGCTGAACAGTTCCAGGCTTTGGGTAAAAGAAAACACAGGTGGAGCAGTTAGTTATGATTTTATTCAATATATTCTCCTCTCAGATTCACACACTTATTGCAGAAGTCGTTCAGTTTTTCAAAACCCTGTCAAAGAACTCGGAATGTTGGGCCTCCAACCAAGCATTTAGCGATACCCTTAAATCCAGGAACTTTACAGCCAATTCTCGTATTAGAATAAAAAAAAAAAACCTATGATTGACAGGAATCTCAACAGAGGAGTAATCCACTAGAGAAGAGAACCAGGTGATACTTTTAGTAGTTTTGACAGAGGGTATTAGGCCTGAAAGTTCGACAAAGCAGTGGACGCAGAAATGGAAATGTTTGTGGAAAAATCGTCTTATTAAGGGAGTCAGTCAAATTAATTGGATTAATCGGATTATCTGAAGCATTATTGTGTGATTAAGAAAACACATTTGCACTATGCACGTATCTTGGGCGCGTATCTTGTTCCATTTGCTCAAATTCATGGTTGTCTAGTGTTACGTATGCGTTTTGAGTTATTGTTCACAATGTCTTTTATCTGAATGAACTTGAAATAAAATGTGAATGTTCTGCGAAGAGCAATAGTTTGCAAAATACTCGGACAAAGTGATAAGAGTAGACCATTTGCATTCCATACGGAACGTTATTCCAAGTCCAGGACGCAGTGTCGCTGTATGTGGTCAAAGGACAAAACATCAAAAACAACCGT
>NC_043008.1:18036553-18046553 GCF_006345805.1 Octopus sinensis
TGCTTCACAACGGAACCGAGAAAGCAAAAACAAGACCCAAGGCCAGGAAATACCTCCAGCAATAATTATAGCAAACAAGTAACAATAGGAGGCTAATTAAATTTCGGTAGTTAGCCTAGGAATAAGCAGACTTATTTGCTACGTTGTTGTTGGCACTCCGTCGGCTACGACGATGAGGGGTTCCGGTTGATCCGATCAACGGAACAGCCTGCTCGTGAAATTAACGTGCAAGTGGCTGAGCACTCCACAGATACGTGTACCCTTAACGTAGTTCTCGGGAGAGATTCAGCGTGACACAGAGCGTGACACGGCTGGCCCTTTGAAATACAGGTACAACAGAAACAGGAAGATAGAGTGAGAGAAAGTTGTGGTGAAAGAGTACAGCAGGGTTCGCCACCAGCCCCTGCTATAGCCTCGTGGAGCATTAGGTGCTTTCGCTCAATAAAGTTATAATGCCCGGTCTGGAAATCGAAACCGCGATCCGACGGCCGCGAGTCCGCTGCCCTAACCTTTGGGAAATGTACCATCACAATTTGCTATAGTGGTTGCATAAATTACAAGTTGGAAGAAAAGGGAGACTCTCAGTGTCATTACAAGCTGGGTATTTTCTATTACTGAACAATATTCTGTTGAGCACAAGATGGAAGGAATCGTAGTCTCGAAGTTCAAGAAATTGTTTAGTTCTGCAGTGTATAAGTGACACGATGCTTATTAATTCTTCTTTTAACTTTCGTACTAAATTTATCGTTCGTTTTGCCGAAATGTTAAGTTATGGAAGAAGTAAAGGAACCAACACTTGTTGTCATCGGGCAGAGGGATAAATACAGACACAAACACAGGCACACACACACACACACACACACACACACACACACACACACACACATATATATATATATATATATATATATATATATGTGTGTGTGTGTGTGTGTGCGTGTGTGTATGTTTGTGTGTTTGTGCAAATACGTATACATACATACATATATATATACACGCACACATATATATATATATATGTATATTTATATACAGAGAGAGAGAGAGGCTTCCTCACTGTTTCCATATGCCAAATTCAATCACAAGGCACTAAGGATTATAGTAAAGACACTCACTCAAAGTGCTGCGCAATGAGACTGAAATCAAACTACTTAATTTCTAAGCGAGCTCTTTAACCACAGAAGCATGTATATATGTACATACGTGTGTTAACATAATATATATGCCTGTGCATGCATGCGTAAAACACATGAGCAGGGGTGAACATATAATTATTAATGTGTAATTACTCGCTATGCGATCACACGATATATGCAAATATGCCAGTTTATTTGTCTCTGCTTCTGTATCTCCTTTCCCTGTAAACATCACAAAGTTCTTACAATATTTCTAATTATAAACCCATCCATACAAAGTTTAACCGGGATGCCATATTATTGTTAGAACTTCCTGGGAATATAATGTCTTCTGAACCGTTTTCATAAATGGTAATTGAAATTAGCGATATTGTCAAATACGGCTACTTAGTCAGACTCATGTCTTTAACTTAGTTAAACGAGAGGTACATGATACAAGAAAAGCTCACTTAGTGTAGAGTGCTTTGATCTTTATAGCTATCTAAGTGGAGTAATGTAGTCTCTTTGAAAAGGATACCGAGCAAGGGAAAATATTATTATGCACGAGAAGAAACCCTTTAATGGGTATTTCTATTTTTGTGATGTTGTAAATATGCTACGTCAATAATTCGGTGTTAATTCCTGTGCAATGTACAAAAGAAACGACGGAAAATTAAGATTCAATTTAGAAGACATTCATAACTTATAACGAAGTGAATTCAAAGACAATATCTTCGCGGTGAATGGAGTGAATTCCAGCAGAGAAATAATTAAACTAATTAGTTCGTACGTATATATATATATATATATATGCATATATATATACATATCCATATATGTATATATGCATATATATATACATACATATATATTATATATATATACATATATATATATGTATACATACATATATATATATATACACACACACACATATATTATATAATACATATATATATATATATTATTTTATATCCTATATATATATACATAGCATATATGTATATACATATGTATATATATATATATACATATATTTATATACATATATATATACATACTATGCATATATACATGCATATACTTCATATATATCTATATATATATATTATATATATATATATAATATATATATATATATATATATATATATATCAATGTGACTGCATGTATGTATGTGGGCTTGTGTTTGTCTCTAGCTTGTGGTGTACATATCGTTAAATATTTATCGTCTCATTCTATTTCGAACTTGTATACGCACATATACGTTTGTGTGTTTGCGTGCGTGTTTGTGTGTGCCTGAAAATGTGTATAAGAATACCAATCTGAGGATCTGTTTATAATGTCTCTGTATTTATATATATATAAATGGTTTTACATATGCATGTATGTATAGTATATTTTCCAATTTTGAATTATAAATCGCACATCATTTCAGAGCTTTTAATGGAGAGATTCAGGTTCACTTCTGTTTTCGATTGTCGAGGTTCAATCCTAGCTTTCCTCATCTTCATCTTTCGTCCGGTTCCCCAGAAAGAGGTCGCCTGCTACACTCGATGCTCTAGCAGTCAATGGAATGAATGGAAGCACTCCGTCGGTCACGACGACGAGGGTTCTGGTTGATACGAATCAACGGAACAGCCTGCTCGTGAAATTAACGTGTAAGTGGCTGAGCACTCCACAGACACGTGTACCCTTAACGTAGTTCTCGGGAAGATTCAGCGTGACACAGAGAGTGACAAGGCCGGCCCTTTGAAATACAGGTACAACAGAAACAGGAAATAAGAGTGAGAGAAAGTTGTCGTGAAAGTACAGCAGGGATCACCACCATCCCATGCCGGAGCCTCGTGGAGCCTTAGTTGTTTTCGCTCATTAAACACTCACAACGCCCGGTCTGGGAATCGAAACCGCGATCCTATGACCGCGAGTCTGCTGCCCTTACCACTGGGCCATTGCGCCTCCACTCTAACAGTCAATAATCGCCACTGATTCCTATACTCCAATCACACTGAAAACAATTCGTTGTTTCCATATCATTTTCTCAGACCAGGATTTCATTTAATTTCATTTAATACAGGGAGTCGTGTACAGTTACTTATCCTTAACATGCAAAGTTACTTCGTTCTAATACAGCAATGAATGACAATTGACAAACAGCATATTCAGCAATTTATTATTTGATATATTTCTCATTTTCTATATCTATAAGAATGATACCACTCTTCTACAACACTTATTCTCCATGCTTGTATTCTACGGTCAGTGATGGCAGGGAATGTCAGATCTCACATCAATAGACAAAATAGCGAAATCACCACGTATAAGTCATGTCATGGTTACAACTTGGTTGAGTCGACCTGAAAAGGCAACTATAATTCCTTGTGAGGGGACAGCTCATAAATGGGTAACACAAGCAGATAAGATAATTATTCAAGTATGTGCCTTTATGAGGATAAATGATTGTTAAACTGTTTCTAAAAGACGGAATATTCATTTTAGAATGAGATTAGAATGAGCTTTCAATTAGGTTTGCGGCATATTTTAACATTAACATTTATGCAATACTGGTATTACTTATAGTTTCTATTCTTTTAATCAACATGCTGTGGACATATAATCACAGGCATGACTTTGTTTAAAAACTTCCCTTCATAAAGACGGATTAGTCGTCGAGTTGTTGGCTTCTAGTATTTGGCCGGGTCTATCAATAACTTGAGAGTGAAACTCTATGGAAACCTGTCTATATATATACATACACATACATACATACATACATACATACACACACACACACATATATATGTATATATATATATATATATATATATATTATATATATATATATATATATATATATATATATATATATATATATATATATATATATATTTAATAATATGACAACAAAGAATGAATGAGACCTCGATATTATATAAAATAGAGGAATTTATCTGTAAATATATGTGCCAAAAATAATGTATGTGTGTGTGTGTGTACACATATACAAAAATGAGTGGCTGTGTGGTAAGTAGCTTGCTTACCAACCACATGGTTCCGGGTTCAGTCCCCACTGGTGCATCTGGGCAAGTGTCTTCTGCTATAGCCACGGGCCGACAATGCCTTGTGAGTGGATTTGGTAGACGGAAACTGAAAGAAGCATGTCGTATATATGTATATTTTTTTTTTTTTTTTGTACTTGTTTCAGTATTTGACTGTGGCCATGCTGGAGCACCGCCTTAGAGTGGTGAAAGAGTACAGCAGGGATCACCACCTCCTGCCGGAGCCTCGTGGAGCGTTTAGGTGTTTTTTTCGCTCATAAACACACACAACGCCGGTCTGGGAATCGAAACCGCCCCGACCGCAAGTCCGCTGCCCTAACCACTAGGCATTGCGCCTCATCTATATATATATATATGTGTGTTTGCGTGTCTGTGTTTGTCCCCCTAGCATTGCTTCACAACCGATGCTGGTGTGTTTACGTCCCCGTCACTTAGCGGTTCGGCAAAAGAGACCGATAGAATATGTACTGGGCTTACAAAGAATAAGTCCCGGGGTCGATTTGCTCGACTAAAGTGGTGCTCCAGCATGACCGCCGTCAAATGACTGAAACAAGTAAAAGAGTAAAAGAGTATATAGGTGCAGGAGTGGCTGTGTGGTAAGAAGCTTGATTCCCAACCACATGATTCCGGGCCCAGTCCCATTGCCTGGCACCTTGGGCAAGTATCCTCTAACATAGCCTCCGGCCGATCAGAGCCTTGAGAGTGGATTTGATAGACGGAATCTCAAACAAGCCCGTCGTATATACATGTGTGTGTTTGCATTTGTGTTACTGTATTTGTCCTCCCACCATCGCTTGACAACTGATATTGTCTTTTTTCTGTTCCAGTAACTTAGCTGTTCGGCAAAATATACTGATTGAATAATTACTAGGCTTACAAAGAAGAAGCTCTAGGCTCGATTTGTCCAACTAAAGACGGGGCTCCTTCATGGCCACAATCGAGTGCCTGAAATAAGTAAAAGAATAAAACAATAGAATATACATACATACACACACACATACACACATGTATATATACACACATGTATACATTTATATATGTGCGTGTGTTTGTTTGTGCGTGTGTGTGTGTATGTGTGTCTGTGTGTGTATAACATGTGAATATGAAACATCAAATCCCTAATATATGCTATAATTACCCGGGAATTAGATATGGATATTACTACTACAACTACTACTACTACTACTACTACTACTACTACTACTTACTACTACTACTACTACTACTAATACTACTGCTACTATTATTAATATTATTATTATTATTGCGTATTCTCTATTACAAATTGAAATATTAGCACAAAAGATATAAATTACTGATATTCTCTTCCAATCGATATGTCATTTTACGACCCCATTCTTCTAATTCTTGGATTCTTCTGGATACGTTTCGAAATATCCAATACTAACTGATACATTATTATATTATTTATTTCCTTGTTATATTCTCGATACACTTTCAATAATTCCTCTTACAAAACTATTCCATTTAATAACACGGAACGATTTCTTTTGTTTGATTCTTTGTTTGTTTATTTCTTCTTTCTTCACTTTTTTTTTAGTTTCCGCAGAAAATGGAATTTAATCATTTGAAGAGTGATGGAGTGTCACTTAAAAGCAGCAACACTACACAAGATTCCACACTTCACTATAAAGCTGTGTTATCGAGAAATACAAATAACTAACAGCCAAGTGAGCAACTGCGTCAAAGTGGACAAGAAATCTCCCGAGGAATTATGCAATTACCGAATTGCCAGCCGTAATGGTTGGGTTGTTTTTGTGTGTGTTTTTTTTATATCACTATAATTGTATTTTTGATATTCTTACAATATTCAAAGCAGAAAAAAATATAGGTCTGGTATTCAAAATTAAAAGTGCTCGCGAGAATACATTCTGAAATGTTATTAACATAAGCGAGAATAGTTGAATAATAATAATAATAATAATACTAATAATATAATAATAATAATAATAATAATAATAATAATAATAATAATAATAATAATAATAATAATAATAATAATAATAATAATAATAATAAAAAGCATTCATTTGTGGCACATTGCATTTAGTTATTCTGGGCAAAAATAAGTTGTTTGGAAATTGATAGATTCAGTAGGAAAAAAATTATTTTAAATGTATTGATAAAATAACGAAAGAACGAGAAGTCCTAACGTTAAAGAATAAATGTACATTTATGTAGAGGCTCGTTGTAGTAGGAGTGATTTTAATATGATTGTAGGTTGCGACGGATTAAGCAAAAGGTCAAAGGAATACATTTTTCCCTACACCCAACTAATCACCCCCAGCTTGACCATACATGCATACAAATATATATATACTAGCAGTATCGCCCGGCGTTGCTCAGGTTTGTAAGGGAAATAACTATAAAGCATTTTTAGAGAGTTATAGCCAAAAAATAGCAAAAAAATGGAAAAAAATGATGGTAAATTTTTTTTGAGATTTAAAAAAGGTAGAGTTGCGTCCCCTAGACAGTTTGTGGTTTGTGTTTCTCATTGTCGACCCCCATGTCGAATTTATAGATTTTTTCAGAACTGGGGGAACTTTTCAAAATTTTCGCTGCGTTAGTTTTGAATTATGACATTGGGCTATGTGTGTGTCAAGTTTCATCAGAATCGGTTGAAAGCCGTGGTCAGGGTGAGGGTACAAGCAAAAAGACACACAGAAACACGCACAGACAAACTGCCGTTTATATATAGATATATATATATATATAATATATATATATATATATATATATATATAATAATAATAATAATAATAATAATAATAATATTAGGGAATAAATCCAAACTTACAGGGAAAAATGAGATTTAGGATTAAATCCAATTTTATAGTATAAATATATTATATTATATTATATTTAATAGAGATAAAACCACTATTAGGCAAATCAAACAGTGAAAAACATAAGCTAATACATAAAATGAATTAAAATATAAAAGTAAAAGTTTATGTATTGGCTTAATTTTTTTCACTGTTTCATTTGCCTAATAGTGGTTTTATCTCTAATTTAATATAATATAATATATATATATATATATATATATATATATATTATATATATATATATATATATATACACTTTATTATTGTTATTAAACCTGCAAAAACGTCACAAAATATCACACGGAACTGCTACTCTGAGTTTCATGTTCCCGTTCGTCGGACACTTTACAATCCAAACATGGAAACGCACACACATACAAACTATACATGTTCAGCCTCATGCGGACGCCTCGTGTATAGTTTTTCAAATTATATTTTGCTATGACGATCACACTGACGAGTTGCGGACATTATTAATAATAATAAAGCATATTACTCTACCTCAGGTGTTGGAGTACTATTTTCCCTCCTTGTTTCACATTTATGTGCTTACATTGTTATATATATATAATATATGAACATCAAACGCACCCATCCAGGCGCACCTTCGCACACGAATGAAAACGTACACACATACACATATCTCTATATATGAAGCAGATACAATTGCGTCAATGCATATATATAAATGTGTTTGTGTGTGTGAATACATGCGTATATCTATCTCTCTATTGATCTAGCTAGCTAGCATTCAATCAAATATTTCCGTATATATTTTCCTATTCAAGGAAAATATATAACTTTTTGAAGAATCATTGAAAATTGCTGAATGTATTCAAAGGAAGTCACTGTGTGTATCATAAAACAATTATAATACGTACCACAGCACACTATCTTTTATTAGGTGATATATATATGTATATATATATATATATTCATTATACAATACAAAATTTATACTTTGTATTTTATAATTATGCTATTTTTTGTGCGTTTTAATTTTTTACCTGTCAAACGTTTGACACACCGTCTACTCTAATCAAGAATAACAAATCAATAACCACATTTCTTGTCTTCTACTCTCGTTTTCATCCATCTTTCTCATTTTCATCCCCCTTTCTTCTTTCCTCCGCTTCTTCTACCTACTACTACTACTACTACTACTACTACTACTACTACTACTACTACTACTACTACTACTACTACTACTACTACTACTACTACTGTTACGTATCTATTACGTATCATACAGAAAAAAATCAGTCGTGTGAAAAGAGTAACATGGTCCTGAGAAACATTGAGATTACATAGAAGTCGTACTGTGATCTCAAAGTTAAAGTTTCAAATCAACAAATTGAACGACAAATAGCAGGCAAGTTTGTAGCTTCTTTTTTTTTTTTCGTTTAACAGTTCTTTGGAGCCTATAAATTATCTTTTACACTGTTTAACATCTCCTTATCGTAATTGAAGTTTAGGTTTATGCTTACTTTCAGGTTTGCAGTATCATTTCAAGGATAAATGTCTCCGCCAGTCCCGGTGAGCGACTCCTAATCGGCGATCGGCGTACGACAAAATAATACCTGTAAATAAATTGAAAATAGTTCATGCGACAGCTGAAATTTCATTTCAAAGGAGATACAGAGTATCTACATACTTAGAATTTCAGTTTCAGCCCAAATGCATGACACTTTGTACAGGTATCTTCTACTACATCCCCAGGCCGATCGATGCTTTGTGATTGAATTTCATAGGCGGGAACAGTGTGTAAGACCATCCTATATATATATATATATATATATATATATATATATGTGTGTGTGTATGTATGTGTGTGTGTGTGTATACAAAACTTACAAAATAATACTGTGTTCAATTGGCTCCACTAAATCCTTCGAGGCTGTGCTCCAGTATGACCGCAGCCCAATGACTGGAGTAAGTAGAATAAGGCTGGTAAAAGGCGGCGAGCTGGCATAAACGTTAGCACGCCGGGTGAAATGCTTAGCGGCATTTCGTTTGCCGTTACGTTGTGAGTTCAAATTCCGCCGTGGTCGACTTTGCCTTTCATCCTTTCGGGGTCGATAAATTAAGTACCAGTTACGCACTGGGGTCGGTATAATCGACTTAATCCGTTTGTCTGTCCTTGATGGTCCCCTCTACGTTTAGCCCCATGTGAGCAATAAAGAAATAAGAAACAATTTATGGTTCAATAAGGTTCACGTTAAAGTAATAGTTACAATGAAATAATGAAAGTAACATAAGAATAATGTTAAAAAATATTATAAATTAAAATGATTGACACAGCTCTATATTTAAGAGATGAGGGATTATGTGCATTATTTAAGTTATTTACATTATTTACGTACAACGGATATTTGTCCTCATCTTGTTTGTTGATAACACAGCGTTCTTCAAGTGTCTTGGGGAAATTCTGAACCAGAGTTTTCATTCTTAAAGTATTTTTCGATGTTATTATTATTATTATTGTTGTTGTTGTTGTTGTTGTTAGTGTTTAGGACACTGCTTGGAATCGAACTCGGAATCTTAGGATTAGTAGCCCGCGCTCTTACTCACCAACAATGATAATAACAATGATAATAATAATAATAATAATAATAATAATAATAATAATAATAATAATAATAATAATAATAATAATAATATAATAACAATAATAATATTGAAAAATATCTTAGCAATGAGAACTCAGGTTCAAAATTTCCCCAAGACACCTGAAGAAGCCTGGAAGGCATATCAGCCAAAACGCTGTGTTAACAACAAACAGGATGAGGACAAATATCCCTCGAATGTAAATAATGTAAATAATGTAAATATAATGATTGAGTTAATTTATTTCTGTACATGCACCAGGTGGTAGAGTTAAACATTCAAATATGCATTATTCTTTACGAGACAGCAACATAGACAACAACCTGAGGTAACAACGAAGACAACAATCTGAGAGCTCAATATGTTATGG
>NC_043008.1:18051553-18054053 GCF_006345805.1 Octopus sinensis
ATTTGTATATATATATAAAATTTATGAGTTTAATTATTTAAATAATTTTTTATTTTTACTTTTATATTTTTTAATTAATTTTATATATTGGCTTATGTTTTTCACTGTTTGATTTGCCTAATAGTGGTTTTATCTCTAATTTAATATAATATATATATATATATATATATATATATACACGAACAAAACGCCCCTCCCCCTCATCCAATGGACGGTGCTGAGTTGTCAAACATTTAAGCCAAAGTTTCTCAAAACAACTTGTCCGACCGTCCCATAGGCCTCCCCTTTGAGAAACACTGAGTTAACCTAAATTTGAGACACCAGCAAAAAAAGAAATAAAGATAGACTTTTTTCTATTCCAAAGAATGCTTTATCAATCGCATTCTCACCTGGAATCGATTTTTGTACTTCTTTCAAGACTTATACACGCCCTGATACCGTCGGTATCTACATATCACATTTGAGTGCCATGGGATGGAGGATGCCCGATATCCTAGAAAACACACACACACAGACACACAGAGAGAATTGAATATGAGAGCAAAGCTTTTAGTATAACATTGTATTTAAAATATGGTTTGCTCATGTAAGAACCAGCTTCTTGAGTCGTCCAGGAATTGTGTCAACTGATTTCACCAGGAACTCTTATGGGGTGGCAAATATTATGTCTCGTATTCCTCCTTAAAATTCTTACAAAGTATTTTGTTTGATACACTAGACATGTTCCATTAACCAACCCCAAAGAAAAAAAGCACGATGTTTTTTCAGGACACCTGTCTGGCCACTAAAGTGGACCATGTCAAACCCATCAATTTCCCTGGGTAGTGGGCATTCAGCCATTCGCGAATGACAAGAGCGATAAGATTTTAGATTTACAGATTAAATTCTCATACTTCAAAAAACAAGCAAAAAATATATCAGAAAATAACTACAATTATTAAATAATTGAGCAGTTGCATACTGTCAATTTAACGTGACAGTCCTATAAAGGGAATCACACCACCGCTATTTAGCCCTAGGAAGCATCAATGCTTCCTGTCAGCCTTGACACATTTCCTGTGTCCTTATGTTTACAAAAGGGAGAGAGGCATCCCTATCCAGCTAAGCCTGCATCCAGAGACATATTTCCGAGTCTTTGCTCGTCATCATTCTGGAGTAGCATGGCCTGCTAGCTGAAGATACCTGTCTAGACTTTGTAAACATTTTTTTTTCTAGTTCTAGCTCAGAGCTGCGGCCATGCTGATGCACCGCCGTTTTGTGCTACACTGTTATTGCGACGAACCTCGTTTAATATGTGGCACTTGGTGAAGAATGGAGTTTGATACAGCTACTCTCATTTGCACCTCTTGCCGTGCGGTAGGTTCATCTGGGACTCTTGACAGGAAGATGTCCAGCTTTGATTTAAAAACCACAACATCTACTTTGTGCAAGTTCCTCAGACTCTTTGGGAGAATATTAAAAAATATATATATTTATAGGCGCAGGAGTGGCTGTGTGGTAAGTAGCTTGCTAACCAACCACATGGTTCCGGGTTCAGTCCCACTGCGTGGCATCTTGGGCAAGTGTCTTCTGCTATAGCCCCGGGCCGACCAATGCCTTGTGAGTGGATTTGGTAGACGGAAACTGAAAGAAGCCTGTCATATATATGTATATATATGTGTGTGTGTCTGTGTTTGTCCCCCTAGCGTTGCTTGACAACCGATGCTGGTGTGTTTACGTTCCCGTCACTTAGCGGTTCTGCAAAAGAGACCGATAGAATAAGTACTGGGCTTACAAAGTCCCGGGGTCGATTTGCTCGACTAAAGGCGGTGCTCCAGCATGGCCTCAGTCAAATGACTGAAACAAGTAAAAGAGAAAAAGAGAAAAGAGAATATATATAATCTCAGTGAAGTAAATTCACTGATCACCAAAAACAGAAATATTAAATTTCTAAATATCTCAGAGAGATATAAGCAATGCTGGAACGATAGAGCAGTTGTATACTGTCTAGACAGGTATCTTCGGTCTAGATAAGTATCTTCAGCTAGCAGGCCATGCTACTCCAGACTGATGACGAGCAAAGACTCAGAAACTAGTCTCTGGATGCAGGCTTAGCTGGATGGGGGTGCTTGTCTCCCCTTTGTAAACATAAGGAGACAGGAAATGTGTCAAGGCTGACAGGAAGCATTGATGCTTCCTAGGGCTAAATAGCGGTGGTGTGATTCCCTTTATGGGACTGTCACGTTAAGTTGACAGTATACGACTGCTCTATCGTTCCACCATTGCTTATATCTCTCTGAGATATTTAGAAATTTAATATTTCTCTTAAATAATTTATATTTTAAAATAGGGGCATACTTTTCAGTTACCCTGTACACAAGCGGGCGAACATATACGCTCACACACACACATATATATATATATACACACACACACACACACACATACCTACCTCCACACGTACCTACCTCCACATGTATATATACATGCATATAAAGGTACAGGACACCAAAAAAAAAAA
>NC_043008.1:18056553-18066553 GCF_006345805.1 Octopus sinensis
TTTTTTTATCGCTTCCTAGAGAAGAATTATCGGGTAGTGTTACCCTGTTAATACAATAGAATATTTAGTTGCTATGGTATTTTCCCTAATTTTGTCTATTATTGGAGTGGGTGGATTATGTTGCTACTTAACGCTTTTGCCTGATGGAATTGGGGTCACCCCATGCTAGTTGTCCCATAGACATAATCATACATAGAGCCAACCAGGTTCCCCAGTGCTCTCCATTGCTGGCTGTCCCACACCAGCCCTTCTGCTTCTTCCAGGATGACGTCGTATTTCTGTAGATCTTCCTTAATCTTGTCCAGCCCTCTGGCGCAGGGTTTGCCACATGTCTTCTACCTTCAGAAAACTGCCGCGTCGAATGAGAGAAAAGCCCTGGTAGGTTGATCTAGCAGGAGACGGAGAATATGTTAATACAAGCGCAGGCGACGGATAGCTATGAGGTGGAAGGCTGCGGGCTGATGTGTGAGCGCTTGCAGTTATTGGTTGGAAATTCTGATGGTACGATCTGACGTTCTCGATGGTTCTCAGGGCTCTTCTATCGAAGCTGTCAAACGTCCTCGCCAGGATCTTCGAGAGGGGTCACGTTTCTACTCAATATAGGTGAATGGAGAAGGCCGATGCGTTGAAGATAAAGAGTTTCATCTTCTGGGAGAGTGAGTAGTAGCGCCAGAGAGTTTCCATAGATTGTACATGACCACGGCGGCCAGACCAGATTCACGATTGATCTTCAGAGTCAGGTGTCCAATGATGGTTACTGTGGAGCCTAGGTAGATGAAAAAACTGACACACGCCGCAAGGTTGGGGGTCAACATGGAAATGGGAAGTATCCGGGCCATCAGCTTGATCTTAGTACGACATACTTGAAAGCGAAGCTTTGCTGATTCTTCTCCTTAAATGGTCGACCGCGCATTCCTCTGGAAATTTCTCAAAATCCTCAGTGCCCCTCCACCCTGCTCCAACTCTGCATGCAGGAGAATGGGTTTGACCGTGAGTGGTTCACCATCAACAGCAAGGACAGATATGACTGCGTGATCTCCCCCGACCTCTTCAACTGTGTCATATATTATCTCATGACCAAGTTCTGTGAGCAAGTCTCTGACATTACATTCGACACCCACTACCTTAGCAATCTGGAGTATGCGGATGATATCCAGTAACTCGGTCGACCAGCTCAGGGACACCCTATTCATTTACAGAGAAGAATCTGGTAAATTTGGGCCCCCTAATGGCTCATTATAAATTTAGCTATATATATTAGCAATATATGTTACGCACACTATAGTGCGTGTCTAGAATGGAATACATTTTAATTTCAGATTCCCTAGGCAACAGAGAAATATAAGAATTTAAACGTATTCTACTATTATTTTGACGCTTTGAAAAAATCAGGATATCTCTTCCCAGACCATTTAGCAGTTTTCTTCCGCTACTCTAAAAAGCTGTATCCGTTTTCCTTCTTCACTTAATAGAAGTGTTAAGCTTTCCACATGTTAATAGCGCTTCCACTAACTACATTCATTCACCTTATCCTGACATACATAATAATTTTACCATAGACACACTTGAACTGATATATTTAACATCTACCTCTTGAATACGTCGTTATTTGCATTAATATTGTCTTATCAATGTGATATTATATTCTAATTAAATGCAATTTTCTTATTCATATTTTCATATATTATTGCGCAATATACTGCCTCATTTTTATTCAATTACATGAACATTTCGCATCATCACGTCACTCTAAATATATTTCAATTTACGTACTGTATTTTTAATTTCATTTTATAAAAAAAAAAACACCAATCTTTTGTTGTATTTCTCTCTATTTATAGTCGATTTTGCATTAATTATTCATCCATTATGTTACTCCTGCATATGACACCATTCAATATGCATGTTCCTGTATGTCTATACGAATTTACGTACATTTCTGTGTGCGAAAGTGTCCATGCTGAGCAACACGTGTGCGAGGTTTTATTTCCTTGTTTACTATTGTTAGCATTCAGTCGTACGGCAAATTTGATCAAACACGCTCCAATTGACATGGCCTTAACTAGTTGACCTTTCTTAATCGCATGTTGTTGTTTTTTTTTTTTTTGCTTTTTCGTTAACTTTATGCTTAATTCATTATTATATTCAGTGCCCATGTTCCTTTTTCTCTTTTGTCCCCACCACCGCCACCTCATCAGGTGCCTAATGTGTTTTTAACTGTTTATATTCTAATTTTCCTTCTCGCACATTTCTCCTTCTTATATTATGTCTATTTTAAGGCGGCGAGCTGGCAGAAACGCTAGCACGCCGGGCGAAATACGTAGCCGTATTTTGTCTGCTGTTACGTTCTGGGTTCAAATTCCTCCGAGGTCGACTTTGCCTTTCATCCTTTCGGAATCGCTAAAATTAAGTACCAGTTACGCACTGGTGTCGATATAATCT
The DNA here is from genome assembly GCF_006345805.1 of Octopus sinensis. NCBI lineage: Eukaryota > Metazoa > Mollusca > Cephalopoda > Octopoda > Octopodidae > Octopus > Octopus sinensis. The sequence continues at coordinate 18,058,996 of NC_043008.1, forward strand.
ACTTAATCCGTTTGTCTATCCTTGTTTGTCCCCTCTGTGTTTAGCCCTTTGTAGGTAGTAAAGAAATAGGTATTTCGCCTGCCATTATCTTCTGAGTTCAATTTCCACCTAGGTCGACTGTGCCTTTCATATTTTCGGGGTCGATAAATTAAGTACCAGTTACGCACGGGGGTCTATGTAATCGATTTAATCCCTTTGTCTGTCCTTGTTTGTCCCCTCTATGTTTAGCCCCTTGTGGGCAATAAAGAAATATATATCATGTCTATTTTATATTTCCCCTTTCTTCTTTTCCTTCTTCCCTATCTTTCTTCCTTTTCGAATACTTTTTCTTTTTCAGTTCATTCTCTGCTGTTCAGAGATATTATCTATTTTATCATATATTTATTTACGAATTCACTAATTTATTTCTATTCTCCCCACTACTTCCTCTTATGTATTTCGTCTTTTCTCATCCCTTTACATACTAACTTTCCCTCTATATTTCACTTTTCTCTTCAATCTCCATCCCCTTTTTCCTCAGTCTCCTTTTCGCATTTCCTTTTTGCGGTTTATATATTTTGAAATGTGGACAAAAATGTTTTAATCTTCTAAGTGTTATCTTACATAACTACGAAAAACCGGTGTACAAAATACATTCAGTTTGCTGTTTATCCTTATATATAAAGATATATATATATATGTGTGTGTATGGGTGCGTGTGTGCATATTTGAACTTGTATTGTTATTTATTTTGTATTTTTTATTTTATTTTTATACACGTGTAGAAAATGTCTGCTGTTGGTTGGCGTCGGTTATCTAGTAACAATGACAAAAATATTACAATAAACTTGCCGTGGAGGGTGAAAAATTAAAATTTCAGATGAAGTCCTTCTTTGAGCAACAGAGAGATGATAGTGATTCTTTTTCCTGCTTGTAGCCACGTTTTCTAATTTTGAATATATTGGGAATATATTCCCACAATTTAGCGGTCGGGCAACAATAATCTGACAGATTATGCACCAACTTAAAACGAAGTGACAGAGTAGATTTCAACGACTGAACCATTCAACACTGATCCAGTGGCCAGATTCCGATAATTTAATAAAATAAGTAACTACAAATAGATGATTATACGTGGTGGGGGTGCTTTTGTGTCTGCGTCTAGTTGAATTATGAATTGGCAGGCTATTGACGCAAGAATCACCAGGAAAGGAGGTACTCCCTTATGACAAGCGACCATATATGTTTCAAAGAATCAGAGATGTCATCCCAAAATACTGATATAGAGATAGACTTCACCAATATATGGAAGCAAAAACAATCCATGTACTGATAAGTGTTTGTGAATGATTAAGACAAACATCTAACCTAACTCTTTACTTGTCCATCTTCAAAGCCTACATGAAATATAAGGCAGATATTTTGTACCAATTCACATACTCAGCTTCCCTACAGTGACGCGGAACTGTTGAGTTAAGCGTGCCACAGAATTAAATATAAATTCTTCTGGAACATTTTTGCTCTGATCCTTCCAATAAGCAGTCAAATGATTCATGTTTAACAACATTTTCCTCAGCTCTTCACTGTAATACATAACAAGTATTATGGAATTCGGACTCATTCTTTTACATCTCCGCAGACACTTACTGTTTTCGTATTGAAATAAATACAAAATGAACAGAAATTGCAATTCGAAAATGTTAAAAAAAAATATCAGGTTACCACATATTGAAGAGCATTTCATAAATGAATGATGGCCAACGGCAATAAGTTCTGTCTGGAACGGAAGTATTTTTCTTTGCATCGCCTCACATTAATATAGATTACGGTTTTTTATTGAATTTTTGCTCTTTTTGTTCCAGCAAACACATTCCTCAACAGATTTTTATTTTTTTGTTTATCACTCGGTATATATTATATGAACCTCCGGATAATAAATTTTTCCCATCAACGTTTTGCATCAGTAACCAGTTATAGAAAGTAGATTATCGTTACAATTTCACCCTTTCTTTTTTTTTCAATACAATAAAAGAAAACATATTTATATTTAATTCTGTGGCACGCTTTAACTCAACAGTTCCGCGTCACTGTAGGGAAGCTGACTGTGTGAATTGGTACGAAATATCTGCCCTATATTTCATGTAGGCTTTGAAGATGGACAAGTAAAGTGTTAGATTAGATGTTTGTCTTAATCATTCACAAACACTTATCAGTACATGGATTGTTTTCGCTTCCATATATTGGCGAAGTCTATCTCTGTATCAGTATTTTGGGATGACATCTCTGATTCTTTGAAACATACCTCTTGACTCTGATTATGGATACAGACGACATCACTAGAAGTCGGTGTACTTGGCACCATACTGATAATTAAGGCAATGAAAGTATCACGCTTTAACGAGAAGTAAACAGACTAGTAAACTAGCATCAAGTGTGGCACTATATGAGTAATGTCCTTAGTAGTTCACTGAATACTCTGTTAAAGAGGTAGGTAGCAGCATCAGATAGGAACTAGGATGATTATTACTATTACAAAAGCAACGAACAACTGAAATGGAGTTACCCTGTTCCGTGCAGAGAGAGTCGCTTAATATATCCCTCCTACTTATCACTATTCATTTTCAAATGCATTGCGCTTGTTTCTTAAAGATTCTGGTCGGTGAATTCATTTAATTTCTCGATGATAACTACTATCTACAACATTAAGACTGGTGAGATCTCAAGTATTAAAAGAAGTCGAAAACTGTGTTAACGCCACAAAGCTTTGTTAAGTACAAAATACTTTATTTTTACATATTTCTCACAGAAATTCAAAATATTCACATATGAGAATCTCGATGTAATCTTTTAATCGATATACTTTACAGCTGTTACAGAGTTTTTGCAGTATTGTTGATTTTTATTGAAGAATTAATAGAATGACAGACTTTGGGAACAATATTATCTATTATGTTATATATGTTATTTCAACTCCACCGGGTTTCATATTCCGTTTTACGTGCCCATAAAATACCAGTCATATGCTGGGGCCGATTTTACTACTACTAAGTAAGCAATCTTTTATCTTTTGCTTGTTTCAGTCATTAGATTACGGATTATGCTGAAGCACCACCTTGAGGAACTTTTGGTGGAATGAATCGACTCCAGTAATTGTTTGTTTTATGAAGCCTGGTACTAATTTTATCGGGTCCTTTTAAGAAACCGCTAAGTTAAGGGGACGTAAGCACACCAACACCAGTTGTCAAGCGGTGGTAGGGGACAAACACAGACACAAAGATGCACAATATTCGTACACACACACACACATATATATATATATGTCACCGTGACCGACCAGACCATCAGATGTTGCTACACATCGCTGGTCACAATGCGTTTCGCATTGTTTTAGTCTTCAAATTACGCCATCCCACTGGCTAAGCGAGCAGGCCAACGGAAGAAAGAGTGAGAGAAAGTTGTGTTCGAAAGAGTACAGCAGGGATCGCCACCAACCCCTGCGGAGTTCGTGGAGCTTTAAGTGATTTCGCTCAATAAACACTCACAACACCCGGTCTGGGAATCGAAACCGCGATCCTACATCCGCGAGTTCGCTGCCCTAACGACTGGGTCATTGCACCTCCACACACACACACACATACACACACACACATATATATATATATATGTATATATATACATACATACATACATACATACATACATACATACATACATACATACATACATACATATACATACATACCTATATACATACATGCATACATATATAGAAATCCCTAAAACTGAAGAACAAACACAGAAAAGCAACAAGGCGAGCACGTGGTACATCTATTAGCAGACTCTCAGGGAAGGAAAGAAAGGTGGTTTTACGTTTCGAGCAAAGCTCTTCTTCAGAAATAGAGGAAGGTCCAATAGAAAAAGAAGATGGAGGAAGAAAATCGCACGACTGGCCTTTTTCGGTTTCCGTTAAAGAAATCCCCTCACAAATTTTGATCGGTCCTAGGTTATATTAGAAGACACTTGCTCAAGGTGCCACGCAGTGGGACCGAACCCGGAACCATGTGGTTGGGAAGCAAACTACTAAGTACACAGCAACGCCTATGATTATTTTTATGCATTTCTTTAAAACAATATTGAAAACTGAATTGAAAATGGTAATTGAATTAGGAAAGATGAGAAGAAGAGAGAGAGAGAGAGAGAGAGAGAGGAAAGTATTTAAACTGTTTGCAACCGATGCACCAAAGCAAGATATCGATATTGGCACACAAAGAGCTAGATAGAGGACGTTTACCGAAAGAACGATCGCCAAGTAATACTTTTTCTGGCAAACAGAAATCAAACTATCAGTGCTTTGCACACGACTGATGAAGCTGATATCGTATACTAATGCATCTGATGCGAAATGCAATGTGGTAGATTTACACGTATCTATTTTTATGAAGAAATTGATTTGGCATAAATAAACGGAGGTATTTTAAAGTTCGATTACATTGCATGAGTTTACAAATATTTTTAGTCTAAAATCTCGCTAAGACTTCTTTGCTTATCAGGTTTATTTCGTATCTAAAAGCGTCAGGTAAAATTGATAGGCTAAGTAAATTGAATGGCTACGATTAAATGTATTAAATTAGGTGTGAAAGCCACACGCACACGAAACCCGAAAGCCAAAGTTAGTGAGAAAAAGTATATTTATTTAGTTTATCTCTACGGTATTGATAGATAAACAGTTGCAGTTTTTCTCTTATTTTCGTTTTATTTTATAAAACAAACTCTAATTAATTATAGATTTCTTTTGACTAGGCATAAAGCCATTTGTTTTCAAGGAAAGAAGGATAATTGACTGAATCAATAACAGTAGATTACTGGTTTCTTATTTTATCAACGTAGATGAGTGAATGTCGACGACCAAACTGCTGTAATTTGAGCACAGATCTTACAGTAGTGGAAGTAAATGCATTCAGACCGACACTATCATTGCCAGTCACTCTGTTGTATGTGAAAGTAATCTGTATTTTATTGTAGCGAAGGAAAACCATGTTTACGTTTTACCTACATCGTGTGGTAGCAAATATAGTAGATATATTTTTTTTATCGATTTCCAGTTCCAAAGCCTTGAGATTACAGAAGAAATCAGTGTATGTTAAAAGGGTAACTCGATAATTAGAAAGCATTATACGATAGGTTGCCGTTTACGCATATGTAATTTGACTCGACTACATGTTTTTAGGGTATGTATGTCATTATTCAGCTTATTTCAAGATTTCTTGCCAACAGAGAAAGAACCGGTTTCTAACCTAGATCCAAGGCTCCTTCATTAGTATTTCAACATCAACGACAGGGTATTTTTGTTTATTTGTATGTATGTATGTATGTATGTATGTATGTATGTATGTATGTATGTATGCATGTATCCTTCGAAACGTGGAGTAGATGAAACAGGGACAACTGAAGAAGGGGAATATTATTTATGTTGTATGTCTCGTATCTCATTTTTTTTCGTTATTCGAAAAAAAGGTTCGTTTTATGTTTTTGTTTTTATATTTTCGTTTCTTATTGTGTTCAAGTTTTTTTTTGTCCTCTACCCATATATGATTGTGTATATATACATATATATGTCGGTATGTACATATGTGTATGTATATATGCATATATTTATATATTATTTATATTATAATATGATCGAAAGCCACGCATCCTTTTCCAAGTATGTATGTATGTATGTATATATTTATGTATGTATGTATGTATGTATGTATGTATGTATGTATGTATGTAGTATGTATGTATGTATGTATGTATGTGCGGATTTGTATGTTTTATGTATGTATTCTCATGCATCTTGTCGCATATCTAGACATGCTGATACATATTTAAATGATAAACTTCTGGAACGTTTTACAGATTTTTATAGTTCCAGTGATAGATTGGATCAATAGTCTTCGAATTAGCTTTGTCATTTCTGGGTTCGGGAAGCCTAATTTTTCAAGATTAATGTGTGTATGTATGTATGTATGCATGTATTTAGGTGTGTATGTTTGTATGTGTGTAGGGTGTTATGTATATATGTATATATGAATGAATGCGTGTATCTCAAGATTAATGTATGTATGTATATATTTATGTGTGTATGTATGTGTGTAGGGTGTTATGTATATATATGTATATATCAATGAATGCGTGTATGCTGTGGGGACAGAGCAAGTACAGATAATCGCTGGGCGTTGTAACGATTGTAACTTCCATATAAGAGAAGCTTAGCTGAAATTCAAACAGAAAGGCAAAATCGAAATCTAGTTCTTCAAGATATTTCCTGTATATATTTTGTTTACACAGTTGTTAATTTTAAATCACACTGTGTTTACTTTTTATTAAGAAACGGCTCATGTATTCATAAATTTCATCTGTTATTTGACGCTAGCACGGCTGTGGTTGACCAGTTTGTTTCACAACCACCGATCTCGTGGTGCATATCTTGGATGAAAGGGTTTTATGTCGTAAGCTTACATCGACTAATCCATTATAAATACAATTTGGTAGGTATGAAATGAATGAATCCCGTGATATTCACACGCAAAAACATATATGTATGTGTGCGTGTTTATGTGTGGATGTATGCGTGCGTGTGCATGTATGTGTCTGTGTTTGTGCGTGCGTGTATGTATATGTGTGTATGTCTTTATGTGTTTGTGTATGCGTGCTCGTGTATGTATATGTCTTGGTTTATATGTGTATGCTTATGCGTGTGTATGTGTGTGTACGTGCATGTGTATGCGCGCGTGTGTATGTATGTGTCTGTGTTTGTGTACGCATGTGTGTGTGTGTGCGGATACTTGCATGTGTATGTGTGCGTGTGTATGTATGTGTCTGTGTTTGTGCGTGTGTGTGTATATTTGTGTGACTTTATGTGTGTGTGTATGCGTGCTCGAGTATGTGTGTGTTTGTGTTTGTGTGTGTGTATGTGTGTGTATATGAGTATGTGTGTGTATACGTGCAGGTGTATGCGCGCGTGTGTATGTATGTGTCTGTGTTTCTGTGTGTATGTGTGTGAGAGTGTGGATACGTGTGTATGCACGCGTGTGTATGTATGCGCCTCTCTCCCTGTGGTTGGTGTGTCTGTGAGTGTGTATGCGTGTGTGTGTGTGTGTGTGTGTGTATACGCCATATTTTATGCATCTGCCTATCACTACCGTGTAACTTCCGACCACTGAAAGTCTCACCGATCGTGTCGGTGGAAAGTCGAAAACCAAATTGTATATCGTTTGAGATGACGTTGGGTTTTTACAATGTTATACAGTGCGGATAAGTTCTTCATTTGTTCGTCTCTTCTGTTACATTGACCAAAGATTTTTTGTTGGATTCACACTAAAGGCCGAGCAAGTTTTCAAAATGCACTCCCCATTAGTTGTTGAACCAACTAGCTTCCTTCTAAGTTTTGTACAACTTTTATATCTCGCGGGTATTTGTACTGGGAAAATGGACAGCAAGAAGGTTTTATGCAATGCATCGCAGATTTATCCATTTCTCCGAGTAGAAGTGGACATCATTTCAGGTAATTTTGCCTCCATTGAAAAATGTAAAG
>NC_043008.1:18074053-18076627 GCF_006345805.1 Octopus sinensis
TCTGCTACGGAATGAAGAGCAAACCTTCTTCTATCATACTCTAAACTTTGGTCAACTTGCCCCGCAGGGTCTCGGAGGAGATAGTGTTAGTTGAAGGCTACCAAACCTTCCACACACACACAGAGACAACTTCAGCTTTATATATAAGGATATGTGTGTGTGTGTGTGTGTGTGTGTGTGTGTGTGTGTGTGTGTGTGTGTGTGTGTGTGTGTATGTGTGTGTGTGTGTGTGCGTGTGTGTGTGTGTGTGTGTGTGTGTGTGTGTGTGTGTGTGCGTGTTGATAGGTAGGTAATCGCCTACGCCTAATATTGATATCTAACTCGGTAGCTACTCGGAATTTCTATACATATTCTTGTTAACGTCGTTTAAGTCGAGTAGTTATGTATATACATCTTTATATCTTTGTATTTATGAAGTTATACATATATGCTTGTACAAGCATATACAATTATTACAGGAATTCTTACAAGCATTTTATGCACTCATTAAATGTTGCGCATTTCCTTCGCATTCAGTCATTGATGGCATTCCTCTGCTTTCATAATGTTTTCTAGTTAATACAAAGCTTACCAAGCATACACGGTAATTTTTTAAAACATCGGGGAAGTGGAGCTTCACAATATTTCGAGAAATTTTACAAGTAAACTTTGTAGATGTAATAGCTTCTGAATATTTAACACCAGAGTGAAGAATTATGATTGTCTATAACAAAGACATGCCTTTAAAATTGCACCATCACTCATTTTGTTTCATTTGAAAGACAACTTTCCGAGATCTTCGGAGTTAATGTGTTTACATTTACACAATACACAAAATCAGTAGTTAAACATAAAATGGATCATAGCCTTGGAGATTTTCATTGTGACGTTACTATGGTGCTGAAGCAGTTATATCTCTTTGATTTTTGATCTCCGCATGTAGCTAGAATAATCTATTTGACATTTAAGGCCATGTTTAAGAATCCAAATTTTCGTAAGGAAAGTCATTAATAATCTTCTTTCTACTTTCTTTTGAGTTACTGAAAACTAAAGAATGCGTCCGTTAGATATTCTTAGAGACTTAAATGTTACAAAGGCCTGTATTTTCACATATGAATATTTATAAGAGAATTTTACAGAGTTGCGCAAAAAGGGCGTTGTCTTCGAAACTGAAGACAAATTATATGCAGCAAATTATTGCCGTTTATGTAATATATATATTCACCGTACACGAGATAATTGCTTTGTTATTCGCCTTTCTATCATCAATGTATACGCATAAAAACTATTGTGTTTTATCAAGATATACACGATAAAAGAAGGGTGTACATAAAATATGATGCCCTTTTTTTCTCTTGCCTCTAAATATAGGATATTTCCAAGCATGTTCACAAATGCTCTTTGCGAAAACTGTCAAAGATTACCCCTTGAGGAAGATTCGTAAAATACGAAGAGGCACCTCAAATACAATTATGTGAAATATTATGCGCTCACCCCATGAGTTTAGTTTCGCTGGCTTCAGAACTCCTAACCGTTAAATGCTTTAGCAGTATTACACTCGTGACTATCAATGTGTGCAAGATTGTGCGGCAGCTTAAGAAGCGGGCAATCCATTTATTTATGAACAAAGCATTTATACATGACGCCGCAGCATCTATACATGACGCCACAGCAATTATTGTTTGCCTCAGTGAACGAGTTTTTCTTAGAATTATTTTGATCACAAGACGTTTTTGCGGGATCATCAGATATATGAAGGAAATCTTTATATATATCTTTGAAACCAAAAGCTTTTCCTTTTGCTTGATATACACGTCATAATGTTAAATGCTTTAACCAGATTTCTCTACATTTGCTCGACCGACAACATATTCTTTTATTCTTTTATTTGTTTCAGTCATTTGACTGTGGCCATACTGGAGCACCGCTTTTATTCGAACAAATCCACCTCAGAACTTATTCTTTGTAAGTCTAGAACATATTATATCGGTTTATTTTGCCGAACCTTGAGAAACAGTTGAGGCTCTGTTCTTACCAGAGCCTGGCAGTTAACACTATTCAAGAGCCAGATAATGTATGACTTCTATCGTAAGTTATCAGATAGTAACGATGGAGAAGCCTATTCCAAGGGAAATTTCTATTCTGCATCATCTTCCTTCCAGAGGCAATCGCATGAATTTGACTCTCTGCTCGTATATCTGTCGGGATTAAACGAGGCCCGGGCCATCAGTGTCTGGAATGTTGATATTGTTCTTGTATATAGAAAACATATACACTGGGTCGCTGACATAGTTAAAATTCCTCATTTTGATAATCATAAGCAAAGACAAGGTTAGTGAGAAATTTGCTTCCAAACCACATGGTGCGGGGTTCACTCCCATTGCATGGCAACTTGGACCTAGGGACGACAAAAGTTTTCTGAGTGGATTTGGTAAGGCGGAAGCTGAAAGAAGTCTGTCCTCCGTGTGTGAGTGTTGTGTGTGTGTGTGTGTGTGTGTGTGTGTGTGTCTTTGCGTTTGTGTTTGTCCACAACAGCATCTGACAACGTGTGTTGGTGTGTTTATGTCCCCCGTAATTTAGCGGTTTCGTAAATGA
>NC_043008.1:18081727-18086727 GCF_006345805.1 Octopus sinensis
AGAAGACGAAAGAATCACGCATAAGAAGAAAGAATGCTGCTGATAGAATTCAGAGACAATGCAATTAAAGTATCTTACTTTGGTATTGCGTTTTAAGAAATCGAAAGCGATTCGTCAAGGCCTTTATTATACTATTCGAACCACATGGAAACAATGCTTTTCTCATTTTCTGTTTCCTTCAATCTCAAATTCTTCATTGAATTAAAACAAAACAATATTCTGAAATTGGCTTATCTATACAAATTACGCGTGAACTTACTAAAGAAATCCGTCTAGAAAAAGATATCTCTTAAACTTATGATGTATTATAGGCGCAGGAGTAGCTGTGTGGTAAGTAGCTTGCTTACCAACCATATGGTTCCGGGTTCAGTCCCACTGCGTGGCACCTTAGGCAAGTGTTTTCTACTATAGCTTCGGGCCGACCAAAGCCTTGTGAGTGGATGAGTGGATGAGTGGATTTGGTAGACGGAAACTGGAAGAAGCCTGTCGTATATATGCATATATATTTTTTTTTCTAGTTTCAGCTCAGAACTGCGGCCATGCTGATGCACCATATATATATATATATAAATATATATATATAAATATATATATATATGTGTGTGTGTATGTGTGTGTGTGTGTGTGCGTGTGTGTGCGTGTATGTTTGTGTGTCTTAAGTTTGTCCCCTAGCATTGCTTGACAACCGATGCTGGTGTGTTTATGTCCCCGTCACTTAGCGGTTCGGCAAAAGAGACCGATAGAATAAGTACTGGGATTACAAAGAATAAGTTCCGGGGTCGAGTTGCTCGACAAAAGGCGGTACCCAGAATGGCCGCAGTCAAATGACTGAAACAAGTAAAAGAGTAAAGAGAGAGTATTAATAAGTCGGTAGTTACAAAATTTAACGAATGTGCACACTAGTCACAATCCACTATATTTGCTGCCTAGCGATAGAAGTTCCTAGTAAAATTGTATACCCAAAGAAAATGCGTTTATTAGTTGCAAATGTTTCATTTTCCAAGCATATGTAATATTAAAACGTCACACATCTTCCAGATTTTTAGATTATTGTGTAAGAGCTAACTAACTTTCAATTAAGAATACCTGAATGACAAATATGATTGCAGGCGTTTTTACACGTATAGCAAGCACATCATTTAAAATTTCTTAACAGACTATATTCATCAATATATTTAAATAATAATAATAATAATAATAACAATGGAATGGAAGCACTCTGTCGGGTACGACGACGAGGTTCCGGTTGATCCGAATCAACGGAACAGCCTGCTCGTGAAATTAACGTGGAAGTGGCTGAGCACTCCACAGACACATGTACCCTTAACGTAGTTGTCGGGGATATTCAGCGTGACACAGAGAGTGACAAGGCCGGCCCTTTGAAATACAGGTACAGCAGAAACAGGAAGTAAGAGTGAGAGAAAGTTGCGGTGAAAGAGTACAGCAGGGATCACCACCATCCCCTGCCGGAGCCTCGTGGAGCTTTAGGTGTTTTCGCTCAATAAACACTCACAACGCCCGGTCTGGGAATCGAAACCGTGATCCTATGACCGCGAGTCCGCTGCCCTAACCACTGGGCCATTGCGCCTCCAAATAATAATAATAATGAATGATAATAATAATAATAATAATAATAATAATAATAATAATAATAATAACAACAATGATAATAATAATAATAGAATTATCGAATAGAGGCTTGATTGAATAAATTGAAACGGAAGGATGCAAATACTTTACTATACTAGAGTTCAATGAGATAATGGAAAAGGAAATGAAAGAGCAGCTGAGGATGGAGTATTTCCGAAAACTGAAGTTAGTGTTGCTCTCAAAATTAAGTGGATGGAGTAAAATCCAAGCAGTTAATAAGTGGGCGATAGCATCACTTCTGCATGGAGCGGGAAATATAAAATGGCAAAAGAGAGAAGTGAAGAAAATGGATACCAAGACCAGAAGAAATGTTGAGAGTACACGGAACCTTCCACCCTAATAATAATAATAATAATAATAATAATAATAATAATATAAATAGATAAATAAATACGCCCTTTTAAAGTCTAGCCAGGCTCATGGCCCCGGTTCCCCGGTTTCAACGGCGCATGTGTTCCCCAGCTGGACGGGACGCCAGTCCATCGCAGCGTTACTCATTTTTACCAGCTGAGTGGGCTTGAGCAACGTGAAATGAAATGTTTTGCTCAAAAACACAACGTGTCGCCCGGTCCAGGAATCGAAACCACAATCTTACGATCATGATGCCGACACCCTAACCACTAAGCTACGCGCCTCCACTAATAATAATAATAATAATAATAATAATAATAATAATATAATAATAATAATAAAAATAATAATATAATTATAATAATAATAATATAATAATAATAATAATAATAATAATAATAGTAATAATAATTAATAATAATAAAAATAAATGCCCTGATGCAGTACCAGGCAGTGGCTCTCATGGCTTCTGATCTAAACTGATGGAAGTGTTATCATGTACATTGTTTTGTCTTGGTATAAAAGATGGGCTACAGCAAATATTCTGCTCAATACAACAGATTTGCTTGTCAGTTGTTGACCTTAACCAGTTGAGCATGTCCCTCAGTGGCTGACGATATGTGCATCTCTGATCACGAGCAGAAGTAGTGGGGAGCATCATAGCCATGTGTTGAGAGGGATTCTTTGGGGTTTGAATGATCCACCTCTGGAAACATGGGTGGTTCTTTCAACATCTTAAACAACCCTTATTCAGGGACCTTTTGAGCGGGATGGGCTACTCAACCTGAAGAAAATTCTAACTGGGCCCCACCTGCAAGGTCATGTGCTGTTTATCTTGATATGAGATCACCATGTCGCGCACATATGGTTGTGATGCATGTGCCTGGTGTACCTTTATCAGACGGGTAGTCATGATGGGTATATTGGGCTTCGTATATTTTACCCCAGTGTCACTTTGATGGCATGCACTGCTCTCTCACTCAATAATAATAATAATAATATTAATATTAATAATAGTAATAATAATAATAATAATAATAATAATAATAATATTGATATTAATAATAGTAATAATAATAATAATAATAATAATAATAATAATAATAATAACTAAAAACTGTGTAAATAGTTATATCGATTTATGTAAAGAAGTAAACTCGAAAGATTATTTTATATTTAAAATGAAATTGTTTACATTATTGAATCAGTTTGTTATTCATGAATGTCAATCAAGTATTTCTGTTTATTGAATTTAGAACACCAAATATGTTTTTTGTTCCATATATTCATACATTTATAAATAACTAGATTCAAATAGGCACACATGCGCAAAAGGTGAATGAAAATAGTCATCTGGGACCAAATGAACTGTCCTCTTCTCAACGTGTGACGTATAATTAATATAGTTAGGAGTCGGCATTAACTATCTGTTATCAGGGTAATCCAGGATTAGTCTGTTGGCTTGATTTGACCCTAAGTGACAGCTTTACTCAAGAGACAGTCTTAAAAACGTGCATCTATTTATTTCATTTACATTTCCTTGTTCCGTTTTGATGTAAACATTATTTTAAACTGTCCATGCAATGTCAGCTAATCCGTCGTCTGATAACACATATATGAATATATAACAACAACAGCGATAACAACAACAACGACTCCAACAACAATGATAACAATAATGATGATGATGATGATGATGATGATGATAATACTTGTTCACTAATAGATGTAAGTGTTCCCACCGATAAAAATATATCTGTCAAGGAATTTGACTAAGTAAATATAAGGACCTGGACATTGAAATACAAAAGATGTGGCATCTTAAAACGAGAACTGTACCTGTTATTGTACCTACCCTAGGTATGATGAAAAAAGGGGTGTCCGAAACGTCCAGATAAAATCCCAGGAGAGCCATGTCTCAGATAAATCCAAAAGATGTACTGACAAGCAGTACCCACATCCTTAGATAAACCCTATCCATTTAAATATCTGTGTTGTATTACATGAAGATATTTCATTACCTTCCCTCCTCAAGCTTTCAGTCGTATGGTAACATCTCTTATCTTTCACTCGCCCCAGGATGCTAGCAAGTGATTGTAACAAAGATGCGGATTAAAAGTAATAATAATAATAACAATAATAACAATAATGACAATGTGTCTCTAAAAGAAATGGAGAAACTCTCAAAATACAAAGACCTTGAAATAGAGGTAACCAGAATGTGGAATCTAAAAACAGAAACAATTCCTATCATAGTAGGTGCATTAGGCATGATAAAAAAATATTCAGACAAATATATAACAATAACACCAGGACTTACAAACACATATAACATACAGAAAATTGCATTACTAGGCACTGCACACATCCTACGCAGAACACTTTCCATACGATACCCATCAGAGCATCACAACAAATCACAGCACATATCCAAGGCACACAGAGCTGCGCTCGGTAGTGAAGTGAAAGTACGCTATAAAAAATAAAACTACTGAATAATAATAATACTCTTAAGTACGAAATAGCCCGGTGATGGAAAAGGAAGAAGGTGAGAATACTGCCAATTATCGTTAGTTCCGTGGGAAAAGTATCAGAATGCATCAAGATGAATATAAAGGAAATAGGAATGGAGTGCCCAGGTACAAAAGGGTTGCTTCCCTCTCACGGCTAGAATAATCAGTAAAGTATTAGATCGTTGAAAACGAACAGATTGCCTAGTACAGTAAGCTGCAGGCAGGAAGCCCGTTACGCATGAAAGACTCCAAGGATGAGAAGAAGAAGAATCCTTTATCACAAGGCATGAAATTTTAGGGTAAGATTAATCGATAACATCGATCCTGATGCTCAGCTCGTTCTTATTTTATCGACCACGAATGAATGAAAAGTAATGCTGGCCCCGATGAGACTTAAGTCAGAATGGAAGGAAAGTCGAAATGCCTTAAATATTTTATCCAGTGTGCTACTGATTCTGCCCCCTCACTGCTATTTTTTAAAGTTGC
>NC_043008.1:18094227-18121727 GCF_006345805.1 Octopus sinensis
TATATATGTATATGTTTTATATAATATATATATGTTATATTATAATTTTTTACATATATATATATGTATATAATATATGTTTATATATATATGTATATATGTTTATATGTTATATATATGTATATATATATATATATGTATATATGTTTATATGTATATATATATGTATATATTATATAGGTATATATATATATGTATATATGTATATATATATGTGTATATATATGTGTGTATATATATATGTATATTGGTATATATATATATGTATATAGATATATATGTATATATATGTATGTATATATATATATATATATATATATATATATGTATATATATTATATATATTATATATATATATATATATATATATGTATATATATATATATATGTATATATATATTTACATTATATATATATATTTATATATATATATATACATATATATATATATTTATATATATAATATATATATATATATATATACATATATATATATTTATATATATATATATATACATATATATATATATTATATATATATATATATATATATATGTATATAATCGCTCAACGTTTCTTTCTAACAGCTTGCCAAATGCAACGTTGGAGTAACTGAGCTATTCGCATGTCTTATCTAATCGTATACATATCACATCTGCCTGTCTCATATCTGTTGTGTGCTGTGTACATATGTACGTACATACATTCATACATACATACATACACACACATATATATATATATATACACATATGAGTATATATATATATATATATTGAGAGGATGTGTGAGAAACAGAGATAGAAAAACTGAATGGGTTGTTATAAAAATGAGTTTAAACATACCGTGTGTAGGTGTTCATATCTATATGTGTTCAGCTGTATGCATTCCAGAGAATATTAGTTTTCTAAATATTATATACGTTAACATTAAGCGTTAATAGATATTATAACAATGGACAAACTATTTTATGCTCATGTCATGTGCTGTCTATATATTATTTTATGTGGAATATGTCTGGGATATTTCTTTCTTTCCTATCAAATTCAGAAATTTGTTTTAACAATTTAATTTTGAATTGTTTTATACATTTGTGTTTGGTGTTTATTTTTTATATGTTTGTTTTTTCTGTCTCGTTACAGTTTAAATTGAAAAAAACTATTATGGAGATAACTGATTCAAAACAGACAGTCTTTGCGTCAGCATGTGCATCCGTTTGAATAAAGGTATGTATGTGCTTCCGCATAGAGTCTTTTTCGTATACTCCAGATTGTAAGTTTAGACACCTGCACACAGAAACAAAGTCAAAAACACATAGAATCATACGTATACACAATGACCATGTATATATATATGCATACATACATACAGACAGACATGCATACATACGACACACATAGGCACGCACACACATATACATGCGCATATGAATTAATGTTTTCATTCATCTGTAAGTTCAAATATTTATAAATTATATATTCACATGGTGATATGCATATATGTACACACACCACGCTTACGTACGTTGATATAATGCAATGTACATATATATCAGTTTGTATGTGTGTGTGCGTATATATAGGTATATGTATATATATATATACACACATAGAATACATATATATATATATCTACATATATATATACATACACATAGATATATACATATATATATATACTATATAACATACACATATATATATATAAATATATATATATACATATATATATATAAATATATATATATACATATAGGATATATATAAATATATATATATAACATATATATATAAATATATATATATACATTATATATATACATATATATACATACACATATATATAAATATATATATATACATATATATATATAAATATATATATATACATATATATATATATACATATATATATATGCATATATACATATATATGCATATATACATATATATATATACATATATATATATATCTTATATATATATAATATATATATATACATATATATACATATATACACACATATATACATACATATATACTATATACCATAGATATATATAAATATACATACATATACATACATATATATATATATATATATATATATATACATACATAATATATATAGGTATATATGTATGTACGTATGTAGTATGGATAGATATTTATATATGTGTGTATATATATATAATATTATATATATGTGAATATGTGAATATATATTTATATATATATGTATATGTATACATACACACACAGATATATATATATATATATGTGTGTGTGTGTGTATACATGTCTACACGTACTTAAGAAGCGCTTATGTAAATGAATATATATAAGCACGCATATATGCATATTCATATATATTTATATATGCAGATATACATACAGACCTACCTATATATAGATACATATACGCACACATATATACACGTATATATATATATATATATATATAGAATATATATGTATGTATATTTATATATATGTATTCATAAGTATATACCTATATTTATATATATATATATATAGATAGATAGATATAAATATATATTTAGACATACATACATATATACATACACACATACGCCGACGCACTAACAATTTCTTTTATCTGCATCTTACAGACAATACCATGCGGTGAAATATCGCAGTCATGTATTTACCTGGGTCGGAAATACTAACGCATTACTACTTGAATGATTTGAATTATAAAATTTCCATTCGAAAGATCAACTTAATAGTTTATTTGTATCTTTTTATTTTAGTGCTAATAACAGTTTCATAAATAGACACATGATTTAATATTATAGTGATAGTCGATATTTTGATTGTTGTTAATAGTGTATATTGTCGTTGTATCAATATTAGTATTGCTAATATTGTTGATGTTGTTGTTATCGCTGTTACTTCATTTTTTTTTGTCTTGATGTTATTAGTATTTTCTGCTGTTTTCTTTTTTTTTTCAAATCGATTTTATGTATTTATACATTTTATTGTACAATATATTCCGCTTATTGTGGTGGTCTATTATTTATGTATTCCAAATATGTTTCCAGAAATATATATTTTTTACACTATATGCTTCTATATGCGTTTACGCCATATTACCGTAAATCCTGGTGCATAAATATATGTGTATATATATACATACATATATATATATATATTATATATATATGGTGTGGGTGTGTGTGTGTGTGTGTGTGTGTGTGTATGTATGTATATATATACATATATATGTATGTATATGTGTATTTATATGTGTGTACATATATATATGCATACATGTCTTTCAATATTTGTACATATATATGTACGTATATATATATATATATATATATATATATATATAATGTATGATCGGCTTCAGAAATAAATTTTATGATTTCTTTTAAAGAGAGACCTCACAGATGTGTGCGCGCATGCGTGCAGGCAGGCGTGTCTGTATGAAAGCATGTCTGTATGAAATCTATTAAAATCTGATTTTGCACAATCGTTATTCCAAGTCTCAGGTAATCCTATGTTGAACGCTTTTTCTTTCAATCATGAATTCTAAATCTAAAAAAACTCCTTAAAATTTAGATTTGTATTTGTAATCCTTTTCGCCAACATCTCCACCTGATATATTCGAAGGTTTTTCTCGTTTCACTGTATATTTAAATAATGTCCGTGTGTTTCTGTATATACATATATATAGATTCAGATGAATATGGTACTTAGGTTGAGGTACCAGAATTTAGTACGGTAATATACATACGATTTCAAAATAAGGTGATTAAAATCAAAATAAGCAACAAAGATATCCAAAGGTAATGCAGTACGATCGTTTCATGCAACTCTATTTAATTGAACAATGCAATCATTTCATTACATCAATTTAAAATGTAGAGCAATCTTCAGCTGCAGAAAGACATAGAATTGAATTAAATAAAACTACCCCTGCCCCATTATCAATGGTCTACTAGTGGGCGATCCCTTAATTATCAGCTCGAACCCACAAGAGTAAACAAGAGAGACAGTGACAGGCAAAAACAAGGAAAATGCCTCTTGTATTTGAATACAATGCAAATATTGATTTAAACGCATTTTATTTAATTTTTCCAAAATTTAATTGTTTTCCATGCTTACAGTTGAATGACCGAAATCGGTACTGAAATGTTGTTTATAAGATTATTTTAACATTTTATACCTTGACTTTTTCCATAGTTATATATCAACTCGTGTGTTCCTTTTCAACCTTCTACACACACACACAAATATATATAAAGGCGGTGCTCCAGCATGGCCGCAGTCAAATGGCTGAAAGAAGTAAAAAAAAAGAATATATATATATATATATATATATATTATATAATATATATATATATATATATATATAATATATATATATATATATATACATATACATACATGCACATATATATATACATACATACATTTAGGTATATACATTGAAAGTGTTAATGTATTGTATAATTTCACTGTTGAAATTAATATTGCATAATCAAAATGTTTGAGTCCCATAAATTTAATGTATTTTGTGCTGAGGCATGCATGTATAATCTCTGAAAGCGACTGTCTACTGCTTTCTCTACATATATACTGCACTTGAAAGATATAATATCCATTCTTGTAAAATAGGGCAATCGGATCTATGTTTGAATTCACTATATACGCTATTATTTCCCTGCAGGAATATGATTTTAAACGAAATCAAAAATCTTGTTTCTAACCGAACAGATCAACTGTGGTTAGTTGCTCGTTTTCTTAACTGTTATTAATATTTCCTTGAAGAGGTAATAATCTTTAAAAAGTGTGGAACTGTATGCTAATATTTTAATCCCCTTTAATGCAGTGATCTGGCAGAATCATTAGCGCACACGGAAAAAATGCCTAGCGGCATTTTTATGATCTGATTTGAAATTCCGTCGAGGTTGGGGTCGATAAAATAAGTACCAGTTGATCACTGAGATCGATGTAATCGACTTACACCTCCCTCAAATTTGCTGGCCTTGTTCATATTTTGAAGCCAATATTTTAATCCCATTCTTAAAGGCTTGTAATTTTTAAGACATATTTGCACTACACTCAGCTTGTTATATTTTACTCTCAAGGAATTGTCTTCATATATAATGTTCAAATACATAACCATATCAGAGAAACATATACTTGAAGCAACACCAGATGTATCCTTACTCTATTGTAATTCTCTTAGATGCAAGAGAAGATGCACAAACTTCCAGCTTCAATTGCAACTGGATATGGATAAGAAAAGATAATTTGAAGGAATGACAAGTTCTATGTCATTAATAAACCATTATGTAAAACAGTTTTTTCTTTGTATATTTGATAGCTTTAGAGCAGCTGCGGATACATATCTCTGCTTGAGTAGGTGTCATCAGCACAGACAATACAATCATAAGACATAGCTATACATATGTATATGTCTTTATTCCTACTACATCGCTATGTATAAAATACCCTTATCTTTATAACGCTAAGTTTCAAGGTCCTTTCTGTTTCGAAATCGGAAACATCACGCAATAACATCTAGCTTTATACTCTATACAATGAAAAACATTCGTTGTGATATTCGAAAAAAACTTCATCGGGTATCAAGAAATATCACTTTCGGCGTTCAGAATTTCATAAACAACCACAATCGACAGTGGGAAACTCATACAAGTAAACCAAAAATCAGTTTCCCCAAAATTACATTACTCTCTATTTTCTAGAGACTTCCGTTTTTCCATCACGTCGCTTATACGGTTATATATGTGTGTGTATGTATGTATGTATGTATGTCTGCTTGTGTGATTATATATAAATATATATATATATATATATATATATATTTCAACAATTGAGGGTAAAATTAATTAATTATTAATCAATTTCACCAAGTATTCAGTATGCAAAGGGACCATTTAAGGCGAATTCAAATTATTACATTATATAAAAGGGCTTAGTAAAATAAATTACTTTGCCGCATACTGAACTCATTAGAAATAGTAGCTAAAAAAACTTTTTTAAAACTATTTCTAATACTTAAAGAAAACCTCTCTCATATAGTGTTTGCTCAATTCAACTCACGAAAGTATGGGGGTAAAGACATTAAAAAATCAAATGCAAAGGTTATTTGAGAACGTACGTTTCAAGATTAGTCAACTCGACATTTCTATCATCAGCTCAGAACTCCTTGGTTTGGATTTGAAAACACTGAAAGTGGGAGCATACCCTTTCGGCTTCTTATCGCTTCTGAAGATCTGCTCGAAACTAACAGTGCCAGCAAACTCAAATATGCAAGCGAAGAATTTCTGCTCTCCCCTTTCCACCAGCGTGGGTTAAAATCAGTAAACACTATGCTTTTTTCGGTAAAATCCGAGGCATTAAATAGAGAGAGATGAATTATAATTTCAACAATTGAGGGTAAAATTAATTAATTATTAATCAATTTCACCAAGTATTCAGTATGCAAAGGGACCATTTAAGGCGAATTCAAATTATTACATTATATAAAAGGGCTTAGTAAAATAAATTATGCTCCCACTTTCAGTGTTTTCAAATCCAAACCAAGGAGTTCTGAGCTGATGATAGAAATGTCGAGTTGACTAATCTTGAAACGTACGTTCTCAAATAAACTTTGCATTTGATTTTTTAATGTTTTTACCCCCATACTTTCGTGAGTTGAATTGAGCAAACACTATATGAGAGAGGTTTTCTTTAAGTATTAGAAATAGTTTTAAAAAAGTTTTTTTAGCTACTATTTCTAATGAGTTCAGTATGCGGCAAAGTAATTTATTTTACTGAGCCCTTTTATAATGTAATAATTTGAATTCGCCGCCTTAAATGGTCCCTTTGCATACTGAATACTTGGTGAAATTGATTAATAATAATTAATTTTCCTCAATTGTTGAAATTATAATTCATCTCTCTTATTAATGCCTCGGATTTTACCGAAAAAAGCATAGTGTTTACTGATTTTAACCCACGCTGGTGGAAAGGGGAGAGCAGAAATCTTCGCTGCATATTTGAGTTTGCTGGCACTGTTAGTTTCGAGCAGATCTTCAGAAGCGATAAGAAGCCGAAAGGGTATGCTCCCACTTTCAGTGTTTTCAAATCCAAACCAAGGAGTTCTGAGCTGATGATAGAAATGTCGAGTTGACTAATCTTGAAACGTACGTTCTCAAATAACCTTTGCATTTGATTTTTTAATGTCTTTACCCCCATACTTTCGTGAGTTGAATTGAGCAAACACTATATGAGAGAGGTTTTCTTTAAGTATTAGAAATAGTTTTAAAAAAGTTTTTTTAGCTACTATTTCTAATGAGTTCAGTATGCGGCAAAGTAATTTATTTTACTAAGCCTTTTATATATGTAACAATTTGAATTCGCCTTAAATGGTCCCTTGCCTACTGAATACTTGGTGAAATTGATTAATAATAATTAATTTTACCCTCAATTGTTGAAATTATAATTCATCTCTCTCTATTTAATGCCTCGGATTTTACCGAAAAAAGCATAGTGTTTACTGGTTTTAACACCGCTGGTGGAAGGGGAGAGCAGAAATTCTTCGCTTGCATATTTGAGTTTGCTGGCACTGTAGTTTCGAGCAGATTTCAGAAGCGATAAGAAGCCGAAAGGGTATGCTCCCACTTTCAGTGTTTTTAAATCCAAACCAAGGAGTTCTGAGCTGATGATAGAAATGTCGAGTTGACTAATCTTGAAACGTACGTTCTCAAATAACCTTTGCATTTGATTTTTTAATGTCTTTACCCCCATACTTTCGTGAGTTGAATTGAGCAAACACTATATGAGAGAGGTTTTCTTTAAGTATTAGAAATAGTTTTAAAAAAGTTTTTTTAGCTACTATTTCTAATGAGTTCAGTATGCGGCAAAGTAATTTATTTTACTAAGCCCTTTTATATAATATATATATATATATATATGCGCCCTTTTAAAGCCTAGCCAGGCTCATGGGCCCGATTTCCCAGATTCTATGGTGTATATATTCCCCAGCTGGACGGGACGCCAGTCCATCGCAGTGTTACTCATTTTTGCCAGCTGAGTGGACTGGAGCAACATGAAATGAAGTGTTTTGCTCAAGAACACAATGCGTCGCCCGGTCCAGCAATCGAAACCACAATCTTACGATCTTGATGTTGAAACCCTAACCACTAAGCCACACGCTAATGATATACTATATATATATATATATCACAAGCAGACATACATACACGCCCCCCCATATGTATATATATAATATATATATATATATATATATATATACATATATACACACTTGTATATATGTGCGTATACTATTTGTATTATTTGTTTCAGTCATTTGACTGCTGCCATGCTGGTGCACTGCCTTTAGTCGAACAAATCGCCCCCAGAACATATTCTTTGTAAGCCTAGTACATATGCTATAGTATTTTGCCCAACCGCTAAGTTATAAGGATGTAAAACACTAAATCGGGTGTCAAGGAATGGTAGGGTACAAACACACAAACACACAGACCACACACGCACACAGACATATCAATATATATATATATATATATATATATTATAATTAATATATATTATATATTATAATATACGACGGGCTTCTTTCAGTTTCCATCTACCAAATCCACTCAAAAGGCTTTAACAACCAGAACTGGTGTATTTACATCACCGTAACTTAGCGGTTCTGCGAATGAGACAGATAGAATAGGTGCCAGGCTTTAAAAAAAGATTTGAAGTCGGTTTGTGCAACTAAAAGTGTTGCCCCAACATAGCTGTTGTCTAATGACTGATACAATTAAAAGAATAACATAATTTAGTTGTCACTTTCACCGCTCAGTACTCTACACTTATATTTCCAAAGCTACCTGTCTCGGACAGCTTAAAGTATTTATATAAAATAGCGGAAAATCTATTATTTGATGTACCAACTGCGTCGCACACGGAAAATAAAATTCAGATTTTGCGTTTGAAAGCGCTTACAAAATGTAAACCTTATCACTATCATATACTTGATATATATGTGTTAATAAATGCTGCAAAGCCGCAGTACTTAAGTATATGGAGCTGAGGAGCGGAAATGACTGTGAAATATTTCTATCTGTCAATCCTAGCTTTCTTCTTTTTCATCTTCTTCTCCTCATCCTCCTTCCACTTCTTCTTCTCCTCCTCTCTTCTTTTCTTCTTCTTCTTCTTCATCTTCTTCTTCTTCTTTTCTTCTTCTTCTCATCCTCCTCCCCCGTTCTTCTCTTTCTTCTTCCATACTAAGAATTCACACCGACCTCGAACTCACAAGAGTAAACAAGAGAGACAGAGACAAGCAGAAACAAGGAAAATGCCCCTTATATTTGAACACTATACAAATATTCTTTAAAAAAAAAATTTCTTCTAATTTTTCTAAATTTAATTGTTTAATTGTTGCAGTTGAAAAAGTCTCAATGACTGAAACCAGTACTGAAATGTTATTTATAAAACTATTTTAGCATTTTCTATCTTGACTTTTTTTCCATATATATATATGTGAGTATATATATATATATATATATAATATATATATATATAATATATATATATATATGTGAGTATATATATATATATATATATATAATATATATATATATATATATATATATGCATGTATGTATATACAAATCTTTGAATAAATAAATGCTTAGAGATAAGTTCAGAGGCATAAGTACATATAAGTGCATTCTTCAATATACATCTACCTACGCATATGTGGTTGTGTATACATACGCTTTTATGTGTGTGTGTGCGTGTGATTGTGTGTCTCTGTCTCTGTGCATGAGTGAACGCTTTGCTTTCATGTTTGTATATGAATTCAAATTTTTTTCTTCTATTCTCTTTCAACGTTTATACTTCAATTTTGAATTGTGTGTCCTCGATAATAGTAATGCTTTTAAATGGTAAGTTTAGAGTTATGCTGTTTCGAACAGAAAGTTCGAATTTATTCTTATATTTTTACTTTTCTCTCTCTAACCAAGTCTTCAAAATTTCACCCCTCACAAACATACGCACGCACGTACACAAGCTTACCCACACATGCACACACATTCATAAATTCTAGAGAATGCTAGGCCCTCGTTTTATATATATATATATATATATATATATATATATATATATAATATATATATATATATATATATATATATATATATATATATGATCTCATGATTTTTGTTATTTTAGTCATGGGAACGTGCTCATGCAAGGACACTGCTTTAAAGATTTAACCGGGAAAATCCACACCCCTACGTATTATAATATAGTAGTTACTCCCTCGTATTTTTATTTTGCTATATTGTTTGGTTCTGGAAACGTAAACTATCCAACAACGGTTATTATGTGGAGTTGATGAACCAAATGTTGGGCACATATACAAATATATATATATATAGATGAACATATCCCACAGAATTTCCTCCTTATAGATTTAAATCAAAAGGGAATGGAAAACCACGTGCTTTACTAAATGTCTCCTACCCATTGAAGTTCCCTAACCAAGTGCGTAGAATCTAGAGTTGTTGT
Source organism: Octopus sinensis (assembly GCF_006345805.1). Classification (NCBI taxonomy): domain Eukaryota; kingdom Metazoa; phylum Mollusca; class Cephalopoda; order Octopoda; family Octopodidae; genus Octopus; species Octopus sinensis. Next base: position 18,104,800 of record NC_043008.1, read on the forward strand.
ATCCAACTATTCGAGGTGCAAAAACATTTCAGTAAGTTTATTTATACATTGGCCCTGCTAGACATAGCAGCTAAATCGATCAACGAGCTCTCCTCTTAAAATGGAATAACACGATGGAGTATGAAATTATTAGACACGCTATATCCTATTTCTAGTCGAAATTGCCGGACCAAGAAACCAGTTATCATAGGTTTTTTATTTTTTTATCAGGACTAGTTTTTCTCGAATATCAGCTTCACCAATAAGTCAATTAACCAAAACAAATTTCCTTACCAGAACACAGATCATGTACAGGTGACTCAGACATCATTCTAACACATAGCTGAAAGGGTCAGATATATATTTCTTTACTGCCCACAAGGGGCTAAACATAGAGGGGACAAACAAGGACACACAAAGGGATTAAGTCTATTACATCGACCTCAGTGCAAAACTGGTACTTTATTTATCGACCCTGAAAGGATGAAAGACAAAGTCGTCCTCGGCGGAATTTGAACTCAGAACGTAATGACAGACGAAATACCTATTTCTTTATTATCCACAAGGGGCTAAACATAGAGGGGACAAACAAGGACAGACATAGGTATTAAGTCGATTATATCGACCCCAGTGCGTAACTGGTACTTCATTGACCCCGAAAGGATGAAAGGCAAAGTGGACCTCGGCGGAATTTGAACCCAGAACGTAGCGACAGACGAAATACTGCTGAGCATTTCGCCCGTTGGGCTAATGTTTCTGCCAGCTCGCCGCCTTTGAAAGCGGTCAGATATAATAACACTGAACATCATGATACTTTCAGAATACTGTGTCTAGTACCTTGTGTGTTTTCATTGAACTCAAATAATCTTTAACGTTATACTGTTTTCTTTGCCTTAACAGCATGTACGATTATTTGGTTAGTTTTCAACTGAGTGTGAAGTTGCTTTCTTTTATTGATAATCTTGGTAGAATTACCTCTAATCTTTTTCCAGTACTATCTAAAAATAGTACTATTAAAATCTGCGGATAAATGAAATATGTACCGTCTTATGATAAATTATTAATGCAATACCGAAAGAAATATCATTTTTTAAACTATTACTGACGACGAATTGCAGACTACAACTAACAGAATTTAATAATATCAAACATTATGACGTCATGAATATTAACGATGGGTTTTGTTTTCGAAATAGATTAGATTCCATTCTTTCATGCGAATAATATTTAACATCGTGTCAAAATCTCAAAAATGAGCTATGAATATTGATTATTTCCAGAGAAAGAAAGAAAAAAATAAGATTTAGTTGCAGAGAATATTTCGAAACAAAAATAAAATATAATAAAATAAAAGAGAATAAGTTTAATTCCACTAAAGAAATAATTAATTGACCATTATAATTACTATCACGTTTTTTGCAAAATGTTCCACAGGTCATTGGTATTGTTGTAGAATAGGCTGAGAAAGATAATCTGCCCAATGCTATGCACACTATTAAATGACGGTAAACGGTTCAATTTATAGTAGCACTTGTTAAGCATAAGCCCTTATACCTTACTTGGAGCATAAATTTTATTTACTTACATATATATATATACGAGCAAAACGCCCCACCCTCGTCCAATGGTCGGTGCTGAGATGTCAAACATTTAAAACAAATTTTCTCAAAACAACTTGTCCCACCGTCTCATAGGCTTCTCCTTTGAGATACACTGATTTATCTTAAATTTGAGACACTAGCAAAAGAAGAAATAAAGATGGACCTTTTTCTATTCCAAAGAAAAACGATTTTATTCACACAAATATGCAATCGAAGAGTTTAAAGTACCAGTAATGATAAGGCTGTTGACTGGGAGGACACAAACATGGTTTAAACAGTAAGCTTGGCAGGAAAGAAACGTGCCTTTAAGCAGTACAAAAACAACGAAAAAATGGAAGGTGCAGTTATGTACAGGTTGATGGAAGAAAAGCAGGACAAAAACGGCTTTATCGATCGCATTCTCACCTGGAATCGATTTTTGTAATTTTTTCAAGACTTACATACGCCCTGATACCGTCGATATCTACATATCAAATTTGAGCGCAATCGGATGGAGGATGCCCGAGATCCTAGACGACACACACGCACACAGACAGACAGAACGAATTTTGTATAATATATATATATACTTATATATTATGTATGTATGTATGTATGTATATGTATGTATGTACTTAATTTTATGAACCTCTGTCAAGTTATGTTTTAATGCACAAGTTAAGATTTTATATATTACAAGAAACTATTACCATTCCTCATAGATATACATTTATATCCTTTGTTGAATATGTGTGTATATATATATATATATATATAATATATATATATATATATATATATACACCTATCAGCTGCTCACAATTTGTGAAATAATACTTTGGTTATTTCCGCTTAATCTCATACAGTTACACGTACGTACGCATGCGCACTCACACACACACACTCAGTGTCATATTTTTCATTTACTTATAAAGTCGAGGGAAGAGGGGTGTATGGCGAGTGAGGAAAGCGGATTGACGTTTGTCAGTCTGCAAAACGGATTTTATTTATATAGATTATTCAACTTATGTAGGAGGTGATCAAAGAGAATCGCTAGTAAACCACAAAAAATACATAGCGACCTTTCATCAGTCTTTCTGTTCTGAGCTGAAATTCCGCCGAGCTTGACTTTGCGTTTCATCCTGTAGGGAATGTAAAATAAGTACAATTTGAGCACTGGGGTCGATTTAAAATGACTTAGGATCTTTTCGGTTTGAACGGCAGTTTTTAACATAATTTCTATGTAGCTGAGAAATTTAAAACTTCGTATACTGGTAGTATGTGTTTATAAAACATCTTTTTCTCTTGGCTTTATTGAGAAAATTCTATAGTTTCTAAGTATAGTTTGTTGTTGTTTTTTCTTCAGTTTCGGCAATTTCAACCAACCACTGACGTCCATTGAGGCAAACAACATTCTGTGCCGTATGAATATGTCCCCCGTTTAAGAAACAGATTGGGTTTATTTACATTTGTGAAGAAAAAATATATCCTTCCCCCCACCCTAACCCTAACTAATTCTAACCCTAAAATAGATTGAAATGCAATATATCGAAACTAGGGTCATAATTATGGGTGATAATTTCATGTGACACCGCTAGAAAAAATTGCCGTTTGAAAAAATTGTCCATTGAAATTATGGGCAATGTGTCAAAATGTTAAACCATTGTCTAACTTATATTGCTATATAAGTTACACTGAGTTGTCTGCCAATACACCTGCGTTGTTTTATTCACTTGTTACAAAGAATTGTAGACAAGAGCGAGCAAACATTAAACGGTTATGTTTGAAACAATGAAATTAATTACAAAACAATGCGTTGGTTTACAAACTACTAAATGTTAATAATGTATTCTGGTGAAAAATCATTTCTGTTAAAGAAAAATAATTGATAATTAGGCGTTGCTGTGTGGTAAGTAGCTTTGCTAACCTCACTGACAGAAGAGTGACTTTGCCTACCGTACTACGGTTTGGACGCGTTTTCTTCCCGGTAAGAGTTTTGCTGTGTTGTTAATTGTTGAATTCCTACTACTGAAAATTTGCCTTTAAACGTTGCTGAACTGTCTTGTTCTCCGGTTTTACCGGGAAATAATTGAATAATTTCTTACCGTTGAACTGTTAGCCACTGTGGCTTTTTATTTACGTGACTATACATAGTCCTGCCAGACTATTTTCGTGCCCCTCCCCTGAATGGGGGTGGGAATTGGAATTTTTGAACTGCTTTTTTGAATTACTTTGGAAGAAAAACTTTCTATAGGTTTCCCAGTTTTGTGGGAAACCAATACTCGTAATTTTTGTGTTGTCTAATTTCAACAGAATAATGTCTGTTAAAATTATTGACGAAAGTAGTGCTCTTGAGGAGAGCAATGTTAAAAAATTTTCTGAGGTAGCCGCAGTGGCTACCGAGAAAATTGACATCGATGTCAACCAGCTCGTCGAGCTATTTAAAAAAGTGCAAGAGGAGGGTGGTGATGTTAAATTATCACCCTCCGCCAGTATCGTGGAGACCGAGAAGCGGACCGTAGTGTTTAAAACTTTCTGTCCACAAAGCAGAAGGTTCAAACACTTTGAAAAAAGTACCATCGAGAAATGCCTGTCCCCGATTTGGAAGGACATCGTGTACGTCGCCAGGGGACGGGCATATGGTACTGTGGATGTCCGCTTCTCGGGGGAATAAATGGCCCGCGGGCATTCTGTAAACCCCCTAAAAACCAAGGAGGTGGTACTTTTTCCAAGCTATAGGGGACGCAGGACGTCCCGGGTCAGGATTGTAGAAGTCCCGCCGGAGTAGATCCGGTAGAGGTAGTGGCCGCCCTATTATATAAAAGGGCGGACAAAATAAAAATACTAGAAGTAACATGCTCTACCCCTCGATTTTGGCTCGGGCGTAACATTAATATACTAATTCAAGGAACAGCGGAGGACCTACAGCTCCTTCCTGAGAGGGTGCTCGTGGGCGAGAACGTAGCCCTCAGGGTACAGGTCGAAGGCCGAAAACCCACCTGTTACGCCTGCGGCAAAAAGGGCCACATTCGTGTAGACTGTCCAGACAAGCAAAAGAAACCGCAGACACCAGGCCCCTCAGATAATAAAAAAGTCCCTACCCTTGCAAACACACCTACCCCTACAAAAACAAAAAATCCCACTCCTGCTGTTACGGTGCCAACCCCAAAACAGACTGAAGAAAAAACCCAGCCCTCGCACTCACAAACCCCTACACTATTAAAACCTCCCACCCCCCTAAAAACTGCGGCGCCTACCGAACAAACTATTGCTACCCCAGACGATACCATGGAGGTATCAGAGGGGGGATTTACACCAGTTCGTAAAAGAATTCGTGCAGCATCCCCGTCCACATCCCCTACAAAAAATAATAAAAACAAAGACACACCACAGACACGGAAAAAAAATCCCGCTCAACTGGCCCAGAAAAAGAAGACAAAAAAGAAAATGAACTCATATTAATTGAATTCGACACACAAGACAAATACATAAACGATATTGTGGTTCAGCATCAGTCAGCAAGACTGTACAACAAATACAAAGATCGAAATAGACACGCGTGGATTGCGGAAACAACGTTCAAACAATTAAAAGACAGACACCCAAACGCCATCCGGCATGTCGCGAACTTGCCGGACTATCTGAAGAGAGAGGAGAAAGAAGGGGCCCACAAACGTGTGGTGAGGTCGGCCCCCACCTCTCCAACGAAATGTAAGTAGAACTTTTACTTTTTGTAATGGCTTCGCTTAACCTTGGTTGTTTAAATGTGCGTGGTCTGAGTTCGAAGTGGAAGCAGGCTTGTTTCCTCGACGACCTCAGATCACATGATATACATGTGATGGTTGCTACAGAGACCAAGCTGGACAGCCCACAAACCTTCTCGCCTCTCCTGAATGGCTACGAGAAAATCATGTCTCCTGGCCAGACCGGAGGGCGAGGGGGCGTAGTGGTACTGATCCGTAAAGACTTGGCTCTACAGACAAGTACAGTCTATGTAGACCCAGAAGTGGGCTGGTCGTCCTTGATATGACATACAGCAGTAAGGCCTTCAGGTTGATCGGACTCTATGCACCTTGTGCTAGAGGTTTCCAACCTGATTTTTATCGGCGCCTAGAGGGCTTTCTCGTGACGTCGAAGACTTTAGTGATATTAGGGGACTTTAATGCTATCGTTGACGTACACATCGATAACGTTGGCTCGATCTATAGGAAAGTGAACTCACGTCTCGTGGATCTGCTTAAGCGGTTTCAGCTAGCAGATCGTTACAGACTTGACCATCCGAACGTCCCAGAGTGGACCTGGATGAGTGGCGACGGAAGGTTCAAGTCTTATCTAGACAGGATAGTGATAAGAACTAGAGATAAGTCTAGTTTTAGTTGTCCACAGCTCGTCCAGGTGCCCTATGCTGACCATAGAATGGTCACGTGTAGACTGGACATAGATAGCACACTTAAGATAGGAACCGGCTACTGGAAGCTGAACAAGTCTATTTTGACACGCGAGGCATACCGTAGCCGGATTAAGGTGTTAGTGCAGAGGGCGTTAACCGGAGCCGTGGTTAATAACCGGTGGTGGTTCACCCTCAAAAGAGCCATTCGATTCGAGTCCATTAGATTTAGTAAACAACTAAGACTAGATAGGGCTAGAATAGAAGGGCAACTAGTTAAAACTTAGAGGAGGCGTTGAGGTTGGGCTCTGCATCTCACATTTTAGCGGCGAGAACGGCATTAGACCGTCACCTCAAAACCAAACATGAGGGATGTAGAGTCCAGGCTAAAGTACGAGCATTGGCCGTGAGGGAATTAATGTTGCCGGATGGGCCCGTACGATAGAAACACAGCGTGGAAACGATGCCACAATTGGGTCTCTTGTTGATGAAAACGGATGCACGATCAAGAAGCGGGACGAGATGTGTGAGGCACTTCACAAGCACTTCGCCGAGTTGTTCGGGAGGTGCGGGACGCTGGATCATGGTGAGGCCCTTAGGGACTTCCTGTCTGGTGGCCCGCGCCTCTCGACACGAGAAGCTGAGTGCTGTGAAGAGCCAATCACAGCCGAGGAAGTAATCGAGGTGTTGGGCAAGTGCCCCGGGGAGAAGTCGCCGGGTCTCGATGGTCTGCCCTATGAATTTTATAGAAGTATGCTAGACTTGTTCGGGCACCTGCTGGCTAGCGTCTACGCCAACTGGCAGCAGAATGGGAGAATTCCCAAGTCTGCGAGCCGGGGGGCGGTGACGTTGATCAGGAAGGACCCGAACAAGGGGGACGAGATAGGGAACTTCAGGCCCATAACTCTGTTAAACACAGAGTTAAAGATTCTGGCCAAGGTGCTAGCAAAAAGGTTGGCGCGGGTCGTGGACAAACTTGTCGGGGAAGCGCAAACGTGCGCTATCCCCGGCAGAACGATCCACGACAATCTCCACCTTATACGCTACTCCTTAGAGAGGGTGGGGAAGCTTTCTGGCGCAGGGGGAGCACTGGTACATTTAGACCAGTCCAAAGCATTTGATAGGGTCGACCATCGGTACCTGGCGGCGGTCCTCGGAGAGGTTGGCCTAGGCCCGACCTTTCGAGGTTGGATCGCTGCTTTGTATAGCGACATCGAGTCTGTAGTCAAAGTGAACGGTTCCTTTTCGAGCGTTCAGTTCGTCAAGGGTGTCCCCTGTCCTCGCTCCTATACGTATTGGCTCTTGAGCCTTTGCTGCGGAAGTTGGAGGCACTAGGGGGCGCGCCGCATGATCTATGGTGTGGAAGAGGAGCTACGGCGTATGCGGATGACACCTCCATCATCGTGGCAGACGAAGGCCAGCTTCCAGTGGTGGAAGAGGCCATCAAAAGCTACGAGGCGGTGGCAGGAGCAAAGGTTAACAAGGACAAGTCGGTCGGTTTGCAACTCGGCACCTGGAGGGGCAAGCCGATGCCGTCCAATAACGTCGTAGGGCGTTGGACGGAAGGTCCTGTTAAGCTGCTCGGAGTCTGGTTCGGGCCAGACCTCCAGATTGAGAAAAATTGGAGTGAGGTGGCCAACAAGGTGACCGCTCTAACCCAGACCTGGTCTGGGCGGGCGTTATCCCTGCTAGGGAAGGCGGAGGTGGTGCAGATGTTTATAGCATCAGTAATCACCTACCGTCTGACCGTGGTGCCTTGCCCCGATTTGTGGCTGAACAAGTTGGAGAGAATCCTTTTCCGATTTTTGTGGAGCGCTCTGTCTGCTGCCAGAAACCGCTAAAGGGTGGGCTAGGGATGCCTTGGCTGAGGATGCGAAAACTCGCGTTAAGGTTGAGGCACCTCTGGCTTTACCTGGATGGAGAACAGGTGTGGTCACCGCACGTCCGGTTCTACCTTCCCCAGTTAACATCCCTAACGGACATCGGTGCATGGATCAAGCGGAGACCTAAACTGAGTGAATGGCATTTGGAGTGCCGTCAGGCGCTCCAGCTACTATCTCGGGTGGGCAACGCCGGCAACAGGAGTTCCACCACGGATTTCTATAGCGGGTTAGTGGAGATAAAGTCCGAAGACGCCTTGGGGGAGACCCTGGGCTACGATGAAAATCAGTTGGTCAACCTGTTTCGGAGGACGTTCGGGCCGGGGTATCTGGATAATTACCAGAAATCCCTGGCCTGGCAGTGTTTCCGTGCGGCTTTACCTGTTCGCGACAAGCTGTCAAGGCACGGTAGTGCCGTCTCGCCGACATGCCCGCGATGTGAGCAGGATAGGGAGACCGTCTTGCACGCATTCGTGGAGTGTCCGGAGTTATCAGGACTGATAGCTTTTGTTGAACAACTGTTGTCAGTGATTGGAAGAGTAAAGCTATCAGCTGAGTCTATCATCGAGACTGTGCCGCCCCCTTTCCTTAACAGGGAAAGAAAGGCTTGTTTTTTCTGTGTGGTAGCCATACTGAAAGAAACAGTATGGAAGACGCGTACGAAAGGTATAGTGACAGGCACCTTTGTCTCCGGCCAGGGGTTGATTAACTTTTTTAGTTACCACCTCAGTAGCAAAATCAGGCTGGAGAAGAGGTGTCTATCACGAGATATGTTTGCGAAAAGATGGAAGCCTGTGGCATACAAGATGGGTATGTTTGGCACCAGGTAAGTGTGACCGGATCAGAAAGTAAAGGTTCTACCCGGATGGCTGGGTGTCCGTCCTTCGACATGATCATTAATATTTTTAAACATTGCCTTCGTAAAATTCATTGTTTATAATCTTATCCGTAATTTCATTCGAAAATTGTAACTGTGTTAAGCTACTTCACCCTTTATATTTGTCTGTCCTTGTTTGTCCCCTCTTTGTAAATGCCTAAATGGCAAATTATATGAAATAAAGTAGCTTGCTTACCAACCAAATGGTTTCCAGGTTCATTCCCATTGTGTGGCAGCTTGGGAAAGTGTCTTCTACTATAGCCTCGAGCCGACCAAAGCCTTGTGAGTGGATTTAGTAAATGGAAACTAAAAGAAGCCCGTCGTATATATGTATATGTGTATGTGTGTGTGTTTGTGTATCTGTGTTTGTCCCCCCAACATCGTCTGACAAAATGATGCTGGTTTATTTGCGTCCTGTAACTTAGCAGTTAAGCAAAAAGCCCGATAGAATAAGTACTAGGCTTACAAAGAATAAGTCATGGGGGTCGATTTGCTCGACTAAAGGTGGTTCTCCAGCATGGGCGCAGTCAAATGAATGAAAGAAGTAAAAAAGAGAGAGTGGGAGAGAGAGAGAGAGAGAGAGAGAGAGAGAGAGAGTATAGCAAAAATAATTAAGACTATCCAACATCACACCATCACACCTATGTATTATTTTTACTTGATTATCCGTAATCTTTTTGTCCAGCAAATACGAGATAATTTCTATATTAAAACCTTCGCTCAAATTGTGGGTTATATGCATTACTGTACTTATGTTCGTCATTAGAAGACAGGAAGGCTAAGGTAATTCTTGAATGGATTAGCCAAACAAGTTGGCACAGGGGTGGCTAATAAGTCTGCTGCCCAGCCACAGGGTCAGGCTCGGTCCCACTGCGTGGGACCTTCAAGAAGTGCGTGGAACCTTGGGAAAGTGCATCTACTATAGCCCCAGACCGACTGAACCCAGCCCTGTGAGTGGATTTAGAAAACGGAAACTAAAAGAAGCCAGATCTATGCACACTCACACACACACACATACACACACTCAGGCACACGTGACAGAATTAATAGATTATTCTAACATATAATGGGTTATATTTTTTACGAAGTGACGATTTTATGTTTCAGGTTCTCTATGTGACTGTTGAATCATGCTATGTACAAAAGAAGCCTTGGAACTGTCTGAATTTCAAAGAGGCCGTATTGCGGGTCATTCTGAAGGTGGACATAGCGTAAAATCGCAGAAAATCTAAGGATCCCGCTTTCTACAGTTAATAGAGTGATTGTGCAATTCATCAGAGAGGAGAAGGAGGCCACATGACATTGCCCGGAGTTCCAACGCTTTCAAAGCTTGAATATATGGGGGGAAAAAACTGGAACTATGCCTAAACCTGTTCAATCAAAGAACAAGTGCAATAAACTGTAGATCGAAGCATTTAATCGTAAGCTCTAATGAGTTCAATAATTAAACTAAAGATTAAAAAATTACAATCTGACGTTGCGTGATTCAAACAAGGAGACTTGCTGTGAAATATAGTGAAATCGCTGTGAAGGAAAGTATATTTGCTAGTTATGTCCATATGAGAGGTTCCTGCATGCTAACTATAGCAGCATTTCTTGTTCTACATCCACTTAAGTGAGGATAAATATTTTCATTTAGTACCTGTACTGCTTCTGTCGCTATTATCTTTTAATCAGCCCACAAGCTATTTGCGATATTAGTGCCTAAATAGACACCGAGATTCTATATATCACTGACAGGAAATCCGGCTCTTATCGTGCGACTGAATACCTATCACTGAGGAACCCACAGCAGGATAAAACCACGCCATCTGGCAATCTCAGCACCCGTAGAAGACGACTTTCGTCTATCATTGTAATAATTTTGAATACTTTTATGCACCACAAGTCCGTGCGAGGGATTTGCTGAAGGTAAATATTGCTTTTATCGCTATTAATCTTTTTTATTAAGCCCACAGGCGTCCTCAAAGTCCATCCTCTCCTCACCGTGGTGGGGACGCTGGCAACCGGTAGTGTCAGAGCTATGCCGTCGGGAACTTCGGTTCCTGGCAGGGCCACCCAAGGCGGATTGGTCTGACACCGAGTGGTATTAGGGCCACAATCCGGCAGACGGTGCTCTGGTGAAAATCCTTCGAGTGTCTGTTTCGGCAACCGGCGGCTCCTCGGTCGTTCTGCCCCAGCGTCTGCGGACAATCTGCGGCAAACAGGATGTCTCTACATGCGGGATTGTTGAGGACCGCTTGTGAAATTCATATTCCCACGAAACTACTTCCACCGCCATGGTTCGAGATGCCTCGAGGGTGGTAGAAGAAGCCGACTCAACCCACCCAGGGTGAATGTCGCCACAAGCACACGTAAGTAAATAATGCAATATTCTGTGTTCTAATGCAACCTCCACGTTAAGTTGGGGATAAAGATTACCTTTTCGTTTCAATATTGCTTTTATCGCTATTAATTATTTTTTAATAAGCCCATAGACTGAATAGTGCTTGAATAGAGATTGCGATTCTATATATGTGGTTGGCGCAAAATCACTGATACTTCTAGCTACAGACGTCTGTCATTGACAAGGAAGGACTAAATCACGTATTCTGGTACTCCTGTCACTGATAGCACCCGATTATCTTCCGGTAGTAATGTAAAACACGAGTGCTTATATGCACCACATATCCATATGAGAGTTTTTCTCATGGCAACAAGCGCGGTATTTTGTGTTCGAACAGAACATTCACTGTAAGTGGGGATATTACCTATTATATTAATATTTAAATTACAGAATTTTAAAATCGGTGGAATTAGATAAGTCACAATTTACTTATTATAAACAAAAAAAAACGGACCAATAATTTTACAATCATTTATTATTAACAGGATATAACTTAAAATGTATACCTTAATTTGGCATTATTCTTTTATGTAAGATCTGTCAAAATATGTTGTCTAATTAAAAAGCGAATCTAATGAGAAAACGCTGTGTCTCTAACAATTCAAAATTTTCATCACTAAATCAGTAAATTTTGGTAAACGAGAAAGAAACTAAAGCATCTACCAGAGCAATAGTGTTTGCAGGTATTTGTCTTGGAAATAACATAGAATTACGAAAACACTTAAGCTCTGTGTCCATGTACAAACCCATGCAGACACACACGTATTTTTAATGCTCCATCTAAAAGGGAATTTATTATTCTCTATACGTGCGCGCGAGTGAGTGTGTGTGTCTCAGTCTGTGTCTTTGTGTTCGAGGCGTGTAAATTCTTAGATTAGAAAAATTTTAATTTTCTGGATTGGTTGGGAAATCTCACGATTGAACGAATAAGAATTATTCGAAACAATAACGGCATCTCAGCAAAGAATTCACACACATCTGTATATACATACATTACATACTATATATATATTTATATGATTGATTGATTGATTGATTCTAGTTTCAGCTTATGAGCTGTGGCCATGCTGGGGCACCGCCATTTGGTGTTGCTACTTGGTTTCACTTCATGGAGGCTTTCTAGCAACTGCTATTTGGTGCATGAGAGAGTTCGATGCAGCTGCTCTCATCTGCCCCTCCTGCCGTGAAGTTGGTTCATCTGGGACACCTGACAGGAAGAGATCCAGCTTCATTTTAAAGACATCTGTATCCACCCCATGCAGGTCTCTCAGGTTCTTCGGGAGGATATTGAAGAGCTGTGGGCCTCGGAAGCCCAGGCTATCACAGAATCTTGTCCTACATCTTGATGGTAGGTTTGGAGTCCTAGGCACCACGCAGTGGCGCCCAGTTCTGGCATTTGCGTAACTCTCGATGCCAAAGTTCAGGACACTTCCCTCCAGGATCTTCCAGATGTATATTATGGCATATCTTTCCCGCCTACGCTCCAGGGAATATAATTTTAATCTCTTGAGTCTTTCCCAGTAGCTTACATTCTGCATAGAGGCTATCTTCTTTGTGTAGCTTCGTTGGATCGCCTCAAGTTCTGTGATCAACTTGACACTGGATGGTGACCATAGCTGAGAGCAATAGTCAAAGTGGCTTAGGACAAGTGTCTTCCAGAGGACCATCATGGTTTCTTGTTCTCTTGTTCTAAAGGTTCTAAGAATCCATCCAGCCAGCCGTCTACATTTCATTGTCAGTTTAGCAACATGTACATGAAAGGTCGCGTCATCACTCATGTGAATACCCAGGTCACGCACTGATTGTGCTTCTGGGATTGCAATCCCTCCGGGTCCAGTGTATTCATTGTGTATTGCATTCAGTTTTGCATGCTGATAGTATAAAGCTTGAAACTTTCCAGCATTGAACTGCATGCTATTCTTTTCAGCCCACTTGTATATTTCGTCCAGCTCACATTGCAGGTGTTTAGTGTCCTCAGGGTTCTGTATTGCCTGTGAAACTTTTGTATCATCTGCATAACTTGTGATCGTGGCTCTCTGCGTGGCTGAGGGCATGTCTGAGAGGGCCATTATGAACAGTAGTGGTCCCAGAACAGTGCCCTGCGGAACACCGCTCACTATTTGTGTGTTAATGGAGGTGGCCCCATTGGCTACTACCACCTGACTTCTATCCTTCAGAAAGTCATGAAGCCATTCTCCCAGTTTTCCAACTATGTTGAGATCACGCAGTTTGTGACATATCATTCCATGATCGACTTTATCAAAGGCCTTTGCAAAGTCGAGATATATCACTTCCACATTTGAGTGGTTGAGCAGCCGTTTCAGCACCCAGTCATAGTGTTGTAGGAGCTGAGTTAAACAGCTTCTCCCCGGTCGGAAACCATGTTGGGTGTCGGGCAGCAAGTCATTCTCTTCAAGGAAGGTGATCAGCTTCCTTCTGACTATTCGTTCCATGACCTTGCTGATGTGTGAGGTCAGAGAGATAGGTCTATAGTTCTTGGCTTCCGCTCTGCTACCTCATTTATGAATGGGGCATATTTTACCTTCCTTCAGTTTTCCCGGAAGTTTGCCAGCTGCAAGGAAGCTCTGAAAGAGGAACTGCAGTGGTCTTGCTAGGACTCTCTTACATGCTTTTAGGAGGATTGCCGGGAATCCATCGGGGCCAGTCGCTGAGTCTGTTTTCATTTCATCTATAGCCTTGGTTACATCGTCTTCCTTTATATCGATGTAATCTATCGTCGCCGCCTCTGATTTTATATCTGCAGTGGTAAAAAAGTCAGTTGGATTGGTGATTTGGAGATGCCCAAGGGGTGGAGTGAAAACACTCTTGAATTATTTGAATTATGAAAACACTCTTGAAAACACTCTTGAATATACATACATACATATATATTTATATACATACATACTTATATATATATTTATATACATACATACATATATATATATTTATATACATACATATATATATATTTATATACATACATACATATATATATATATGTATATACATATATATATATATATATTTATATACATACATATATATATATATATTTATATACATACATATATATATATATTTATATACATACATATATATATATATTTATATACATATATATATATATATTTATATACATACATACATATATTATATATATTTATATACATATATATATATACATGAATATATATATACATACATATATATATATATTTATATACATATATATATATATATTTATATACATACATACATATATATATATTTATATACATACATATATATATATTTATATACATACATACATATCTATATTTATATACATACAACATATATATATATAATATATATATATATATATTATATATATATACATACATACATATATATATTATATACATACATACATATATATATACATACATACATACATATCTATATTTATATACATACATATATTTATATACATACATACATACATATATATATATATATATATATATATATATATACACATATATATATACACACACAAAGACACACACACACATATATATATATATATATATATAAACACACATATTTATATGTGCGTGTGTGTGTGTGTGTGCGTGTGTGTGTGTGTGAATGTCTGCGCAGTAATAACAGGAATATCGTGAAATTTGCGCATTTACAGAATATCATTATACTTATTCACACACGTATGTAATTTGACTTAAGCAATAACATGGATTTCAGGATTTTGTAGGAAATATAAATTTGTAAATTTCTTATCTTTTCTTCCCCAAAAAAGTAATTTTTCATAGCCTACCTCTAACAAATTTTTTGACATAACACCAAATAAATGTCATTAGATAAAATAACTTCAATTTAAGAAAAAAGCTGTAGATAAAATACGTAAAGGGCAATATTTAGCAGATAGAGAAAGGTGAAATCTGAAATATATTAAACAGATGTATTGTGGTTGACTTAAATCTCGTAGGACACATAAGCATTGAAAGAATTTTGTTCAGTTATCCAGTAAACGTTTGCCACTATCATTAGTGTTTTTTTTTTATTTGAAATATCACCTTTAAGTGGGACATGTTTATTGCTGCTTATATATTTTCCTACGATAATATATTTGCAGCTTTATATGTTTCACTTGTGTCAAGACGATCTGATCGAAATCCTCGGCTGTTCTCTACATTCATCATAAAGAAGTGAAAATGAAATACATTTAATAACACCTTCTCGCAAATATTCATTTTTATTAAGTGTCACTCTTTAAAAAATAGCTCCGAGAAGAATCAGCTATTTTTCTTCCAAGTGAGTGGGGACCATTCTGTTACTCTTTCTGCAATAAGTTTATGTTGCTGCGTGTGTTGGTGTGTGTACGTATATGGGTGCATGTACGTACACTGCTTGATTCAAAATTTTGCTTGCAATTTGTGATAAATCCAATGTGACTAATTTCCCATTTCATGCTATCGATGCTGACCAAGAGAAAAGACGCGATATGAAAGCAGTGCTAGTGAAGGCGTGTGGCTTAGTGGTTAGGGGCATTCGGCTCATGATCATAAGGTCCTGAGTTCAATTCTCGGCGACGCGTTGTGTCCTTGAGCAAGACACTTTATTTCAAGTTGCTCCAGTCCACTCAGCTGGCAAAAATGAGTAGTACCTGTATTGTAGTACCTTGTCACACTTTGTGTAACGCTGTATCTTCCCGAGGACTACATTAAGGGTACACGTGTTTGTGGAGTGCTCAGCCACTTGCACATCAATTTCACGAGCAAGCTGTTCCATTGATCGTATCAGCTGGGGCCCTCGTTGTCGCAACCGACGGAGTGCTCCTTTTACTAGTTGAGAATTGTGTTGTTGACGGCTTAGGCTTATATAAGGCAAAGAACAGATATCACAAGTTCTTCTATTCGACATTCTTACACCGCCACGAATCTACCGCCCTCCATTCGTACTTTTACATTGACCTTGATAGAATGTAATGCAATTCTGACTTCGGTGGCACTTTGGGCCAGAGCACAATGATTCAAAACAAACACCGGGAGACATACTATTTAACACGCTGTTGATTCTACCAGTGCGCCACCATTTTAGAGTGTACGCGTTTATATATATTACAGACATCAAATTTGGATTATTTTATTTATGATTTGCAATGAGGTCTGAAAAGTGTAATATCTTCTGCTTGAATGTGTCGAGAGGACAGAAAAATCTTTTTATCTTGGTTGCACTTAACCAGACTGGAACCAATGCGATAAAAACACTTCTATCTTTGCAGCTCTCAAACGAAGAAAAAGTGTTTAAATCTATATTGATCTTTCCTTGTATCGGCGAATAAACTCACCATTTCCGTTTTTTTCTGTGATTTTCTGTCTATACACGGTTGCTCTATTCTACGCACAAAACGGCTAAGAGAATTTTGAATCAACTAGACTAAGAGGCCGGAATAACAAAATTAACCGATAGTTCTGCCATATTTAAGATCATGCCTTCAAGTGATCCGTTTAAGTTATTGAAAGACACATAGTATATGTATTCAAGTAAAATGTTGTTTACGATTTAACCGTAGTGTTATGTTGCAATTTGAAATATTGCTTTCTGATAGTGTAATAATTGACAAAATTACTTATACTTTGGTAAGGAAGAACTGAGAGTATATCATTAATATGTTTAGCAAAGCTAAATGTTGTATGAGAATGAAATGACTAGCAACTGTGAATCAAAGGGTCAATCACTTGGAAATAATTGTTTTAAATTTAGGCACAAACACGCAATTCTAACGGATGAAAATTAGACGATTAATCCCAGAGGGTTGAACAGCAAATTCTACCTC